>NC_090266.1:1088434824-1088751699 GCF_040414725.1 Anabrus simplex | reverse complement strand
GTTGTTTATCTAGTCTTTTCTTAAATCATTTAAGAGCCCTTTGTAGTCGCTTCTTACCCCGTGCGTTGGGGTGGCAGAATAACATTCACAGTATCCCCTGCCTCTCGTAAGAAGCCTCTGATTGGGTGTTTCTGTTTGTCCCAACACTTTCAAACAACACACTACACTACCAACCACCACAGAAACACGCAATAGTGATTACATCTCTCAATATAGGGTTGGCGTCAGGAAGAGCATCCGGCCGTAAAACAGGGCCAAATCTACAAGTTCGACACAGTTCGCGCCCGCGACCCCACAGGTGTGGGAAAAGCGGTAGAAAAGAGGAAGATCAGTTTGGCTTCAGGGCAGAGAGTGGAATTACAAATGAAATTCTGCCACTCTGCAGATTAATATTGAAGACATTTCTTAGCAGGTAAAGTAAGGGTCCCCATACTACGAAAAACGTAAAATTAAGCAATTTCCACAATTGTGCCGAAAGTTGAAGGGATAAAGTGCCCGGAAATTGCGAGTCTTTGATAGCTATATCAAACTTAAAAAACAAATTTTGAAAATCACTTCCCGTGTAAGTGTAGTTCCGGAAAACAGCCTAAAATCACCGGTTTCTTTACTCATTTTATTTTTTATTTAAATTCTAGCTAAATTAACTTATTTACGTAATTCTTTCTGTTCCTTGGTCCAATACCCTCAGGCGTTATTCTATTTGAAAAATGTCCACACCGAATGTAGTTATAATGGCCTAAGTGAAACAATGCATTCACTCACATTAGCGCTCGTTGTGGTAGAAAAAGGCAAACTGCTAATCTAATCGACCGGATAACGATTATTAAGAAAAGGGTTGTAATTTTTAGGAATTCGTAACTCATATCCCTAGGATGTTTTAACAATGAGTTCCTTGTCTAAAGGGAAACCATGGAAAAAGTTGGACTATCGGAAGGACAGACTTAATACTCAACTTCTACGAATCACTGCAAACTGAAACAAATGCATTCCAAACAAAACTGCAATAATAAGTAAAGGTGTAACACAAGGCTGCCCACTCTTAAATTACTTATTTAAAATACTCGTAGGAGGGAATGTCGGTGATGAAAATAGAAATAACAGGAATTTAATTCCTCTTCTCTTCTTTTGGTTTAACGTCGCACCAATACATGGAAGGCGACGGAAGGATGGCAAAAGCCTAGGATTGTTAGAGTAGCGGCAGTGGTCTTAAGGTACAGTCCCAGCATTTGCCTGGTGTGAAAATGGGAAAAGACGGAAAACCATCTTCAGGGCTGCTGACGGTGGGATTCGAACCCAGCATCTCCCGAATTCACGCTCACAGCTGCGCGACCCTAACCACACGGCCAACTCGCTCGGTGGAATTAAATGTAATGGGAAATTAATCCATGATATTGCGCACATGATATTGCGGAAAGTGTAAACAGAATTACTTGAATGCTAATAATGGCTGAATTCGTATGCCAAAATTAACACAAAACAAGGCAAAGACCATGTTTATGAGTAAAGTCATTCAGATCCTTCAGGCTGAAATAAAGATGGGAAATTCAAAATTTGAGCTAAAGTAAACTCGTGTACTCACCCCGAGGTGGTGCAGCTATTTTCAGGCACACCCCCATTGAAGGTGAGCTTCACGTACCATTTCATCCACATACAAGCCCTCCGGTCATTCTTAAATTTCTGGCAGTACCGGGAATCGAACCCGGGCCCCCGAGGACGGCAGCTAATAACACTAACCGTTACGCTACAGAGGTGAACAAAAATTTTAAGCTGATAAGCCTGTATTGTTATCTCGGCAACATCGTCACCAGTGACAACAAGAGTATTAGTGAGGTGAAAATAACATATTTATGACTAAGAAAACCTTCCAGAGTGAAAACATCTGCTAACTACTAAATACGTAAATTCAGAAACAATGTATTCGTGAAAAGCTCCGTGTACTTACACAGGGTTATTAACCAAGATGTTACACCGAAGTAAATTCTAATCCATTGAAAATATCGGTATGTTATTTCAATATTCTGAAATGGTAGATATTGGTATCGACACCAACAGCTTAAAAAGAATTGAACTATATTAATTTCTGACACTAGCAGAAAAGTTCGTACTATTAATCATCATCATCATCATCTGTTTACCCTCCAGGTTCGGCTTTTCCCTCGGACTCAGCGAGGGATCCCACCTCTACCGCCTCAAGGGCAGTGTCCTGGAGCTTCAGACTCTTGGTCGGGGGATACAACTGGGGAGAATGACCAGTACCTCGCCCAGGCGGCCTCACCTGCTATGCTGAACAGGGCCCTTGTGAAGGGATGGGAAGATTGGAAGGGGTAGGCAAGGAAGAGGGAAGGAAGCGGCCGTGGCCTTAAGTTAGGTACCATCCCGGCATTCGCCTGGAGGAGAAGTGGGAAACCACGGAAAACCACTTCGAGGATGGCTGAGGTGGGAATCGAACCCATCTCTACTCAGTTGACCTCCCGAGGCTGAGTGGACCCCGTTCCAGCCCTCGTACCACTTTTCAAATTTCGTGGCAGAGCCGGGAATCGAACCCGGGCCTCCGGGGGTGGCAGCTAATCACGCTAACCAGTACACCACAGAGGCGGACATTCGTACTATTAATAGTTTCGACAAATTAATTTCTGCATTGGACAATTCTTAAAATATCAATCATACTTCAGCTCGTGGTTCTAGCGGCTGAGAATGGAACTGGTCTTGCCGTATCAAACTGTGTTCGTTGCCTCAGCCTGATTCCTTGTGTTCCCAGCAAAATGTAGGCTATGTACCGATACAGATCTTCACACTGTCTTTAGCTCATTATCCTGATCCCCTTCCCCCAGACGCGCAGATCGCCCATGGGCGTCAACTAGAAAGACCTTCATCAGGCCTCTCCGAAGGCCACACGACATGACATGACATGACATCCCATCCCATCCCAGTCAAACAACGGATGCGTAGGCCTACAAGCGGTCTCTCCGGCCCCTTGGCTGATTGGGTCAGTATAGTCCGCCTTCGGTTCAGAGGACTCAAGGGCTCGATTCCCGGCCAGGACAGAGAATTTAACCTTAAAACGTTATTTCCTGTGGCTTGAGAACTGGGTGTTTGTACTGTTCCTAACATCCCTGCAACTCACACACAGCAAATGCTGCTCACCCTCGTCGAAGCGTCTGCCTTATAAGGCCTGCACCAGCCACGCGAAATTATATCCCCATGGGTTTGCAACGTGGCTATGGCAGGCGAACTAATGACGGGGTAGGAAGACTTATGTTTTTAAAATAAATGAAATAGTAGTGTTGATTACAAAGGATTGCAACTAAGACTTTAAAATATCCTTTTCGGAAATACAGTACAGTAGGTATATGTAAACTGAAAAATGAAAGTAAAACGGCAAAAAAGAAGACCACCTTTTCGAAAAGCAAATTAATAATGTCAGAGTTAGACTTCATGGTCTGTTTAATTGTTATGTCAATATGTTGGTTTTTTGTTGCTTTTAGAGATGACATAGGCAACGAGATTTTTCGTTATATGATGCAACCACTACGCCGACAAGGAAATAGCTTGCACCAGCGTCTGTTACGGCAAGAACATTATCCTCTCTCAGCCACTAGACCGCGAATTGAAGCAAGATCAACGGACAAAAAAATTGGTCACCCCTGAAGAATCATTACAAGCATCATTTAATACCGTTTACCTCCACCTCTGGACTTGATAACCGCCTGGATATGGTTCAAAAGCGAGTCCACAAGGTTACGCAGGTACGTCGCATCCAGGTTAAGCCACTCGCTAAGGATATGATAGCGCAATTCCACCAAATTTCGGGGGTGTTGATGTCTACGTTTTACCCGTCGTTTCAACTTGTCCCACAGATTTTCAATGGGGTTCCAGTCAGGTGTTTTTTGCAGGCCAATCGAGATGTAGTGGGGTGGGGAAGTGTTCATAAAACCAGTCATAAATGCTCACAACCCGATTAAATTTGCTGTTATCTTGAAAAAAACCCGGGGTACTTATTTTTTTACAAGGTGCTTAAAGTCGCACAGACAGGGATAGGTCTTATGGCGACGATGGGACAAGAAGGGGCTAGGAGTGGAAACGAAGCGACCGTGGTCTTAAGGTACAGCCCCATCATTTGCCTGGTATGAAAATGGGAAACCACTGAAAACCATCTTCAGGGCTGCCGACAATGGGGTTCAAACCCACTATCTCTCGAATACTGGATACTGGACGCACTTCAGCGACTGCAGAATCGTGGTATCAATAGCATACTCATGCAGATGTCGACTGAAAGGCAACAATTGATCATCCAGAATGCTTAAATAAACATGCTGGTTCATGTAAGTGGTCGCCTCAGTGAGCGGGCCCAATCTGTGATACGAGAAAAACAGCCCCAAAGCATCACAGACCCACCTCTGGCTTGAACCTGACCTTACACACATCCAGGATGAATTGCTTCATTTGGCCTTCGGTGCACTCGACAACGTGCGTCATTGGAATACAGGCAAAAACGTGATTTTTTAGACCAGTCCGCTACTGTGCAAGTACGATTATTTTTAGCCAATTGAATACACGCAGCTTCATGTACCTGTATGAGCAATGGCCTCTTGCCAGGTAACCGACTCCAAATGTTCATTGCTTGCAGCTCCCGTCGCAATGTTCTCTCGCGAACAGGTTAGGTTGGACCTTCGTTCACCGACTGCAGCAATTCCTGTCGGGTATGGAAGCTATTTTGATTCACAAGCCGTGAAACGCGTCTCCGGCACCTCTCAGTCAGGATCACTTTCCGACCACAATTCTGACGGCGTGTTTCGTGGCCCACGCGCAACACCACTGTTTGTAGACACGAACAGTCCGCTGCGAAACTCCAACAAATCCAGCAACTTCAAGCACCGTATCGCGATGAGCAGGACCAAACACGATTGCCCCTTTTCCCCACTCTATCACTTCCTTACATCTACCCATCTGACGTACGCTGTCCGCTTGAAACATCAGTGTCTTAATGATCGCTACTATTCTGTGGATTCTGTTTTGTGTGGCTGTGGTGAAGTGCTGACTACAGCCAATCTGCTAGATTGCCATCTCTGTCCTGCTACATGTACTAAGAAAGAGCGGCTTCAGGCGACAAGGAATGCATTCGACGTTGCTAATTTCTGGTGCACCACAGTATGAATCTTTGGTGCACATTTTTAAAATTTATTATCTATAGCCTTTTTTGTACATATTTATATGTAACTCTGCTTCTGACACGATATAAATAAATAAATAAATAAATAAATAAATAAATAAATAAATAAATAAATAAATAAATAAATAAATAAAATAGATAAACTGATCGCTACTGCCTTATGCTCACGTAGAGGCAACGCGTGTGCGGTTGAGCATGGGACTACAGTGACTCTATATGTACATATACTATAGAATAACCCCTTGTACTGTAGAAGGATGTGAAATTTGGGACACTCGGGAAAAGCGAAAGGCAATGGTCAGAAACAACCGAGATGTGGATGTGGAGAAGAATGGCTCGATCAAGCTGGACACAAAGGAAAAGTAACGACCAGATTATCAAGGATGTTGACGAAGGAAAAAATCCACAAGATCGGCAGAAGCAGTGGTGCTCACCGTTGGACACATTTACTTCCTTTGCCGCATTTTTTGAAGAAAAATTTCTTGGAAAGAGGGGAAGAAGACGACCAAGAGAGTCTTATTATTTTTAAAATTGGCTACTGGAATGATCTGCGATTCTTATACGGAGTTTAAAAAAAACTGTTCAAGATAGAACTCCGATTGCAGCGAACAGGCTTAGCCTTTGGAGTATGAATGAACGAACGAATATGATAACTGATATTATCGTGATGCTGTGACTACATGTGTGATTCTACTAAGAAGTTTTTATTCTGTACCCTGATGGGGTACGGCGGGCCTCTGTAACGCCCTCTCGCAGGCCAGGAGATGTGCTGCGGAGATTAGAGGCGCGATGAAGGTGAGAGGAGAGCGACCATGGCCTATAAACTGTCTCGGCATTTGCCTCAGTGAGGAGAATGGAAAACCATTCTCAGGACGTCCGGCGGTAGGACCAGCGTATTTGTAATTATTTAGAGGAGAGTTAAATAACAAAAGTATCGTCAAGTGGAATCAAGGTGGTATCCTGCAATGAGGTGGAATAATTGAATTACCACTGAGAATAGCTCAACTTGGACTACCTGGCCTTAATGGTACGTACTTCAGAACATACGAGGGCAGGCTATCAGTCCACACTGGTCACCTGAGTAAAATGTTTCCAATTTTTATCGTAGCTAAGTAACAGAGTAAAGGGAACAACAGCTCAAGACTGGATCGTTCATCTTCAATACATTGCACGAGTGTTTGGATTCCAGACCACGATGAATTTCTCGTGAATACCTATTCAGGTTTCTCTCTGGGGTTTTTCCACACAATCCAGCCAAAACTAGAAATATTAAATATCTATAGTCTGAGCGGTTACGTCTCAAAACTCACGAGTCTCAAAACTCGCGGGCTATAATTAGTAACAAATAGTATCAAAACTCACGACTACAAACTGGTAGCTAAAGTAAACATTCAAATGAGTCTCAAAATTCACGAATCCTGACAGCAGGTGCTTGCGATGACTGCAGGAGGGATGAGGTGCGCGGTGACTCACGCTTCCCTTCAACCCATGTTTTTCCACCGACTTAGGGCAATCACCCAGGTAGCAGATTGCCTATCAGTTGTTTATCTAGTCTTTTCTTAAATCATTTAAGAGCCCCTGGGGGCCCTTTTTAGTCGCTTCTTACGAGAGGCAGGGGATACTGTGAATGTTATTCTGCCACCCCAACCCACGGGGAAAAAATTATGGTTAGTGAATGAAAGAGACCGAGGTGTATTATTATCATTATTTTAAAAATAGTTTGCTGTTGTCTTAAAGTTAATATAATGCATTTCTTACCTTTCATATAAATTTATAATACTGGCATGTGGCCTCCGGGGTGGTCTGGTGCAGGTCTTTAGAGATGACGCCGTATAGGTGACCTGCACGTCTGTGAGGATGAACCCCTACCGAACATGAAGTCTAATGCTGAAGACGGCACGAATACCCAGTCCCCGAGCCATAGGAATTAACCAATGAAAGTTAAAATCTCCCACCCGACCAGAAACCGAACTCGGGGCCCCCCTGGACCCCTTGGACCAAAGGCCAGCATGCTAACCATTTATGCATGCAGCTGGACGACATAAAATTAAAGTAGGTACCTGTATATTTGCCATTGCTAGTTGCAATGTCGTATGGCTTTTAGTGCCGGGATAACCCAGGACGGGTTCGGCTCGCCAGGTGCACTTGATAAAAGAGTTGCATATATGAAACAAAAACTAATACTGTTCGGTGAAGTACGTGTGTAGAAGGCATACATCTGTTTGGAGCTTCTGTTGCATTCCGACAAGGTTGTCCAGTTTAAAATAATGTTTGTGTATTCGTCGCTGCTGAACACACTATCCATTGCCGATATGCAGACAACAAATATAGTGCGGCTGTACCATACACCAGCCTAGAACTATGCGGTGGAAGACGATGTTTACTAATGCAAGGGGTGCATTCGACCGGTAGCGCTGAGTAACATGCTGCGAGCGACACTCCGGTCCTTATCTCTTCATATTCTGACGTAACCTGCCCGCTGGCAGTAGTTCCCCTGTGAAAATCAGTTGGCAGACACCCCATTCATCATTTGTGAATGCGGGGCATTTATAAGTAGAAAGTACGGCGTTCGAGAGCCACCTGGTACATCGTTACTTGAAATGATACACTGGTTCCAGTTTTGCATTTCTTACCAGAAAATAATATATCCTATAGTCAATTATGTCTACCTCTTAGTCCAGCTTTCCGATTCAGCCTCTGCGATGATGCGAGACGAAATTATATGTCATTGTTTTACAGACGGATAGAACATAATGTATAGCTTATATATAACATTGTAATTATATGTCTAAACTTCAAATGTTGGCCTCATACTTCGTATTTATGTTTAGGAATAAAACCGTGGAAAATATGTTCATTTTAATGTCCGTCTCTCTTTGTCTGTCCATTCGAACATCACGGGAAAACGGCTCGACAGACTTTCCTGAAGCTCGATATTTAAGTTCAGAGATATCCTGAGTGTGCTCTAGACTATTATTTGACTTGTATACAGTGGCGTAGCAATAAGGAGACAAAAACAAGGAATATCACATTTCTCTCTTAACATTAGCTATATTATAAAACTGTACATTATAAAAAATTGTAATATATATTTTCCGATGTTTATGTTTCATGCACTTTAAACTTACGAATCACCATCATCATAATCATCATCACTGTAACATGAAGAGGGCCTCTTCCTAGAGTTAGGCAACACTTTAATCACGTGGTACCGAGTAAGTGGTCACGCGGTTTATGTCACGGAGCTATCAGCTTGCTTGCGGGAGAAAGTGGTTTCGAACCCCACTGTCGGCAGCCCTGAATATGGTTTTCCGTGTTTCCCATTTTCACACGAGTCAAATGCTGGGGATGTGCCTTAATTAAGGCTACGTTCGCTTCCTTCCAATTCCTAGCCCTTGCCTCTCCCATCGTCGCCATAAGACTTACCTGTGTCGGTGCGACGTAAATAAAACTTGAATCATCCGGCACTATTGCTAATAATGTTATTGGCTTTACGTCCCACTAACTACTTTTATGGTTTTCGGAGACGCTGAAGTGCAAGAATTTAGTCCCGCAGGAGTTCTTTTACATCCCAGTAAATCTACCGACACAAGGCTGACGTATGAGCATCTTCAAATACTATTTGACTGAGCCAGGATCGAACCTGCCAAGTCGGGGTCAGAAGTCCAGCGTCTGAGCAACTCAGCCCGGCAGCATTAGTGTCATCTAATGGCGAAACGTTATACTATATCCACGTATGCAGTTCTGTTGTCTACCTGTTAGTATCGTTTATCCGTTTGAGGTTGCCACCTTGGAACCTACGTTGGAACTTTTCCTTTTTTTTTTTTTTTGAAAGAACTAATGGTTAGCGGTTTGCACCTCCTGTAATGTCACCGCTAATGGTCGCCTCTACAATTTTATATACAAACAATCAAATGTCGGGTTTCTATTATAAAAGATACGTTCTAATGCCTGCTAAGGATCGTCTTGGCTTGGAGATCGTCGGCTGAGGTTCGCACCTCGCTTAAAGGCAGCTGGCGCGCTGGGGCAACAAGTTTAGTAGGCTACTACATCGTAAACATGTGACTTCAGATTTTCTTAACTTAATTATTTCTGTATTATGTTGGTTTTCTAGCTTCTTCAAGCAACGAATATAGCAATCCCAAGGGTGTTCCCCTTTTTCCAACGTTTCTTGTGGCTGGGATTTCTAAATCCATCTTTTTTTTAATTTATTTCGTCTGTAAGTTTCACTCTTCCTAGTCACAAGGTAGCATGGGGTTATCTTGTTTCACCGGCCCTCGAGCTCAGTTAGGTTTTACTGTAATGCAATGTCTTGGGGTCGCTTGGTTGGTTTTAGTATCCCCTTTCTCTGTTGTGTTCGTCTGTTTCCTAAATTTCATTTCTGATCTCTTTTCGGAATTTAACTTGTTCTTGGCCTGTATGTAGTATGAGCTTAGCTCCTGTTTACTTAGGGATTCTCTCCGCACGTTCATTTGTTGCATTGCCTTTGCCTTCCCTTGCAAAAAAAAAAAAAAAAAAAAAAAAAAAAAAAAAAAAAAAAAAAAGCAGCGAGTGTTCAGTGGTGTTTGCAATGGTATTTGAAGGCGCGTAGGCCTTTGGAAATGGGAACTCAATTTATCCCTTGCGATGGCCTACAATGGCTAAGTACCAAAAAGGTATCAACAGTATCATTCTGACCTGACTTATTACTTTCTCTTGCTCTCTTCTGTTGCCGCTCTTCCTTCCTGGCCGGGCTGAGTGGCTCAGACGGTTGAGGCGCTGGCCTTCTGACCCCAACTTGGCTGGTTCGATCCTGGCTCAGTTCGGTGGTATTTGAAGGTGCTCAAATACGTCAGCCTCGTGTCGGTAGATTTACTGGCACGTACAAGAACTCACGCTCATGTGATTCGAATTCCACGTAAAACTTGAGGTCTCGTGGCCACGATTACGATATCAACAGTCGTATAAAAATACAAGCTTGCTTGTCACACTCATTCACAGCCCTCCTTTCAATTTTATCATTCAAATAGAAAATGAACTTTCTGTACCGAGTTCTAACTCATCCAAATTCTCACGAACAGGGAGAGAACTTTATGATGGCTTTGAAATATAGTGTCATAATTGTGAACACTTACTTTAAAATAATAGTCTTCTTTTCCTGCCGCTTTTCCCACACCTGTGGGGTCGCGGGTGCGAACTGCGTCGCACATGTGGATTTGGCCCTGTTTTACGGCCGGATGCCCTTCCTGACGCCAACCCTCTATGGAGGGATGTAAGCACTATTGCGTGTTTCTGTGGTGGTTGGTAGTGTAGTATGTTGTCTGAATATGATGAGGAGAGTGTTGGGACGGACATATACACCCAGTCCCCGAGCCAGAAGAATTAATCAGAAGCGATTAAAATCCCCGACCCGGCCAGGAATCGAACCCGGGACCCTCTGAACCGAAGGCCAGTACGCTGACCATTCAGCCAACGAGTCGGACACTTTAAAATAATAATAATAATAATAATAATAATAATAATAATAATAATAATAATAATAATAATAATAATAATATTCATTTGATATGTATATCAGGTGGCTCACGGACGCCGTACTTTATACTTATAAATGTCCCGCATGCATAAGTGATGTGTGGGGTGTCTACCAACTGATTTTAACAGGGGAACTACTGCCAGCAGGCAGGTTACGTCAGAATATGAAGAGATAAGAAACAGAGTCACACTCGCAGCACGTTACTCAGCGTTGCCGGTCGAATGCACCCTTTGCATTAGTAAACATCGTTTTCGACCGCATAGCTCTAGGCTGGTGTATGCTACAGCCGCACTGTATTTGCTGTCTGCATATCGGCAGTAGCTAGTGTGATCAGCAGCGGTGAATACACACACATTATTTTAATCTGGACAATCTGGTCGAAATGCAACAGAAGCTCCAAACAGACGTATGCCTTCTACATACGTACTTCACCGAACAGTATTAGTTTTTGTTTCATACATGTAACTCTTCCATCGAGTGGAATGTCTACACTTGTATAAATAAATAAGTTATTAGATTTCCTTTTCTACACCTTTGGCGTATCAACAAACAGTAGCGGCGATTAGGAGGTGCGGCGAGGAGGGAGTCGCCCCCCCCCCCACTTTGAGGAGTACACATTACATTTTCATTCCACTTTAGCCAGCTGGAACTAGGAGTTATTTTAGAAAGCTGTTTGTACAAACCTTGTTATCTGCTAATTCCTTCGTTTATTTTCTTTAAATATTAAGATAATTATTGACGGAAATACGCACAAAATGCTGTTCGTCGCCGCTAACAAATTTGTATAGCACTACGGCAAGTATGATTAGGTGCCACCCCCGGAGTTCCGGGTTCGATTCCCGGCTCTGCCACGAAATTTGAAAAGTGGTACGAGGGCTGGAACGGGGTCCACTCAGCCTCGGGAGGTCAACTGAGTAGAGGTGGGTTCGATTCCCACCTCAGCCATCCTGGAAGTGGTTTCCCGTGGTTTCCCACTTCTCCTCCAGGCGAATGCCGGGAGGGTACCTAACTTAAGGCCACGGCCGCTTCCTTCCCCTCTTCCTTGCCTATCCCTTCCAATCTTCCCATCCCTCCACAAGGCCCCTGTTCAGCATAGCAGGTGAGGCCGCCTGGGCGAGGTACTGGTCAATCTCCCCAGTTGTATCCCCCGACCAAGAGTCTGAAGCTCCGCGACACTGCCCTTGAGGCGGTAGACGTGGGATCCCTCGCTGAGTCCGAGGGAAAAGCCGAACCTGGAGGGTAAACAGATGATGATTACGACAAGTAATGGAGACTTTGCCTGTGCTGTGAGGAAGGGTAGTAGGGGTATATATTGTTTGCCGAGGTCGTGGCCACTGAGTTATAATTCACCCACTTGTCGCGCGCATTCACCATTCTGGCAGTCTCTTTAGTGTCTGTTAGTTTCTTAGTGAGTATTCAAATACTAAATTATTTTTAATTGCATAATCATGCCGTACTTCTATGTAATTATACCAGGCGAGGTGACGGTGGGGTTACGGGCATGCAGCTCTTGAGTTTGCACTCGGGAGATAGTAGTTTCGAATCCCACTGTCAGCAGCCCTGAAGATGGCTGTCCGTGGTTTCCCATTTACACACGAGGTAAGTGCTGGGGCTATACCTTATTTAAGGCAACGGTCGCTTCCTTTCCACGCGTAGCCCTTTTCTGTCTCATCGTCGCCATAATTCCTATCTATGTCGGTGCGACGTAATGCCAATTGTAAAAAAAAATATTCAGTTGTAATCGTATTTTAACAGGAGCTAATACCAACGTTCCTAAGTTATTTCTTTGTGTTATGTTATTTATTAAGTAAATGCTCCGTAGTATGTTTGTGAGACCTGGTGAAAATTTTATTATACAGCATTGAATCAAAATCTCAAAAAACTATTACGAATAAGCCTAATCCACGGGGCTGATTAATTACATATAAAGCATAATACAAATGAAATAATTTAGTCCGGTGAATGTTCGTTCGTTCGTAATCGGTTTACACTCCAGGGTCGGTTTTTCCCTCGGACTCAGCGAGGGATCCCACCTCTACTGCCTCAAGGGCAGTGTCCTGGAGATGCAGACTTTGGGTCAGGGATACAACTGGGAAGAATGACCAGTACCTCGCCCAGGTGGCCTCACCTGCTATGCTGAACAGGGGCCTTGTGGAGGGATGGGAAGTTTGGATGGGACAGGCAAGGAAGAGGGAAGGAAGCGGCCGTGGCCTTACGTTAGGTACCATCCCGGCATTTACCTGGGGGAGAAGTGGGAAACCACGGAAAACCACTTCCAGGATGGATAAGGTGGGAATTGAACTGACCTCTACTCAGTTGACCTCCCGAGGCTGAGTGGACCCCGTTCCAACCCTCGTACCACTTTTCAAATTTCGTGGCAGAGCCGGGAATCGAACCCGGACCTCCGGGGGTGGCAGCTAATCACGCTAACCACTACACCACAGAGGCGGACCCGGTGAATGTAAAGTTGGTATTCTCTCGCGTTGAAATTACAATTACAATTAAATAGGCCTATATCTGTTTTTTACGATTGACTTAATGTCGCACCGACACAGATAGAACTTATGGGAAGGAAGCAACCGTGGCCTTAATTAAGGTACAGCCTCAGCGTTTGCCTGGTATGAAAATGGGATACTACGGAAAACCATCTTCAGTGGTGTCGACAATGGGATTCGAAACCACTATCTCCCGAGTGCAAGATCACAACTGCGCGCCCGTAACCCCACGGCCAGATCGCCCTGTACAATTACATAGATGTATGGCATGATTATGCAATTAATAATCATTTAGTATTTGAATACACACTAAGAAACTAACAGACAATAAAGAGACTGCCAGACTGACGAATGAGCGCGGCAAGCGGGTGAATTATAACTCAGTGGCCCATGACCTCGGCAAAATATTTGTACCGAGCTCGACAGCTGAAGTCGCTTAAGTGCAGCCAGTATCCAGT
The DNA here is from genome assembly GCF_040414725.1 of Anabrus simplex. Classification (NCBI taxonomy): domain Eukaryota; kingdom Metazoa; phylum Arthropoda; class Insecta; order Orthoptera; family Tettigoniidae; genus Anabrus; species Anabrus simplex. The sequence goes on along the minus strand of NC_090266.1, from coordinate 1,088,738,061 downwards.
ATTCGGGAGATAGTAGGTTCGAACCCCACTGTCGGCAGCCCTGAAAGTGGTTTTCCGTGGTTTCCCATTTTCACACTAGGCAAATGCTGGGGCTGTACCTTAATTAAGGCCACGGCCGCTTCCTTCCCACTCCTAGCCCTTTCCCGTCCCATCGTCGCCATAAGACCTATCTGTGTCGGTGCGACGTAAAGCAACTAGCAAAAAAAATATTTGAACCCCTACTACCCTTCCTCACAGCACATGCAACGTCTCCACTACTTGCCGTAGCGCTATACAATAAAGGAAATATTTAGCATATAAGACAAGGGTTGTACAAATAGCCTTTTTAAAATAATTCCTAGTTCCAGCTGGCTAAAATGGAATAAATGTCATATTTACTCTACAAAGTGCGGTTGGGAGCGACTGTCCCTCCTCACCCCACCCCGCAACCGCCGCTACTGTTTGTAGATACGCCAAAGATGCAGTAAAAGAAATCTAATAACTTATTAATTTATACACGTGTAGACATTCAACTCGATAAAAGAGATGATTGCATGGAACAAAAACGAATACTGTTCGGCGAAATGTGTGTAGAAGGCGTACGTCTGTTTGGAGCTTCTGTTGCATTCCGACCAGGTTGTCCAGATTAAAATAATGTCTATGTATTCACCGCTGCTGATCACACTAGCTACTGCCGATATGCAGACAGCAAATACAGTGCGGCTGTAGCATACACCAGCCTAGAGCTATGCGGTCGAAAACTATGTTTACTAATGCAAGGGGTGCACTCGACCGGCAACGCTGAGTAACATGCTGCGCGTGTGACTGTTTCTTATCTCTTCCTATTCTGACGTAACCTGCCCGCTGGCAGTAGTTCCCCTTTTAAAATCAGTTGGTAGACACCCCACACATCACTTATGCATGCGGGACATTTATAAGTAGAAAGTACGGCGTCCGTGAGCCACCTGGTATATATTTAAAGAGTCCGACTCGTTGGCTATATGGTCAACGTACTGGCCATCTGGTTCGATTCCCGGCCGGGTCGGGGGTTTTAACCTTCATTGGTTAATTCCAACGGCCCGTGGCTGGGTGTTTGTGCTGTCCCCAACATCCCTGCAATTCACACACCACACAACACTATCCTCCACCATAATAACACGCAGTTACACATGGCAGATGCCGCCCACCCTCATCGGAGGGTCTGCCTTACAAGGGCTGCACTCGGCTAGAAATAGCCACACGAAATTATTATTATTATTATTATTATTATTATTATTATTATTTTAAAGAAACGCCGGGGTGCTGGATACTTTTCCTAAAAAGAGATTATTTAACGAGGCTAGAAGTACGGTACGGAACTCTCGCGTTTAAGTTCTCGTAAATTGCTATCAGCTGCATCAAGATTCGATCCCGTGACATTGAACATGGACAACAGTCTGTCTGCGTGGAATGTGACAGTCAATTATGTACACTCAACCGCGCAAAAACTGACCGGCAAAGAAATATTTAATTCTATACATTCTCGAAACGCGAGGTCATTCGTAAATTGCGGACAGCCTGCGGCCGACGAGATTATACTCTGAATCCTGCCACCTGCACAATATGTTCACATGTTTCAAACACGAGGATTTCGAAAGAATGTCACCTTCTGCGACGGCCAACTTTTGTGCGGTTGAGTGTATATCGTACGAGTACGAACCTAAGACCTATTTATTACGCCCCAAGACTCCTTGTCCCGGGGATTTTACCGCTATACATTGCGAATTAAAAGGCAATGCATGCACTCTAGAAGCCAGCGGCCATCGATAACTACACTTTCTCCCCGTGTCCTCGAGTCCACCTGTTATTTATTGTTCTATTCGACTTATGGTGGCCACGTGCTCCAATACTGGTAGTCCTCTACATCCAGTACTTATGTTCAGCATAATTTATATTTAAGGTACATATGACAATTAAAATACAGTGCAGTGTTGATCACAAACAGGATAAATCTAATTATAGATTATTCATTCCATTCCCTAAAAGTTATACAAAATTATCTTACAGAATTTGTGCACAACAGATGTGAGGTACCAACACACTTTACGTAATCTGTTCTAATGAACTGTTGCCTTTGGAACCCATTTTTTATTTTTTTTATTTTTTGTTAGTGGCTTTATGTCGCACCGACACAGATAGGTCTTATGGCGACGATGGGATAGAGAAGGCCTAGGAGTTGGAAGGAAGCGGCCGTGACCTTAAGGTACAGCCCCAGCATTTCCCTGGTGTGAAAATGGGAAAGCACGGAAAATCATCTTCAGGGCTGCCGACAGTGGGATTCGAACCCATTATCTCCCGGATGCAAGCTCACAGCCGCGCGCCTCTACCCGCATGGCCAACTCGCGGAACCCATTTGTATGTATGTATTTGTTCTAGTGGTTTAACGTCGCAGTAGCGTATGGATGGATTTCGGCGACGCAAGGATGGGAAAGGGCTAGTCCTGAGAAGGAAGTGGCATTGCCTTAAATGAAGGTCCAGACCTAGCAATGTACCTACAGTGGAAATTGGAAACCACGGAGAACCATCCTCTGGGCTGCCGACAGTAGGCTTCGACTCCACTATCTCCCGAATGCGGTTAGCTAGTATTCCCAGCCCCAGTGTTGAATTGATCTTCAACAATTCCACCATCAGGTGTCATTGAAAACGTGTACTGAGGAAGTGAGAAGAGGTAGTTTTCCGTTGCTCTCTTTACTTGGGCAGAATGTGCTAAATTTTTTACATACGAGTCTACACTAACCCTAGAAGCAATAGGCGACCTTCAACATTTATCACAGTGACTGGTTTCATAAGGAGTAGCTTTACTAGCATCACTAACCCCCTCTGGGGACCAGTGGTAGAGTGTCGGCCTCTGGAACCCCAGATCGAAATTTATGCACAGGCAGCACAGATGCCGTCAAATTAAAATGTCTGCGCATGATTATTATTATTATTATTGTACCGGGCGGTACACCTCTACACCGTTTATTTAAAAGTTGCGCCAGTTGAAACTCCTCTTCTGGAGGAAGGTTGAACTTTATCTACTCTATTAATTCTCTACTTTCTCAGAAGATGTCACCACGTGGAAAATTTTGAGTTTTTGAACTGTGTCACTTTTGATGTGTTTTTGTTTCGCTTGAAGTAAGAAGTGTGAACTTTCTCTTCTAGAGGACACTACTGAAGATCAACAATAGTGCACCCTAGTGCGGAGTCAAAGAACTATTTTGTTGGAGAAATTTTTATTTCAAAAGTTTGTGTTTTGTTAAAGTTCTTTCTGTTATGGTTTAAGTTGGCTGTATACCCCTCTCTTTCCCCTTGTTTCAGATTTATCCAATCCCGAATTTCTTTTAGTAATTTCTGACCAATCTGGTGTATCTTCCCCCAACTTGTATCTGTTGCGGGGTCCTATCCAATAAAAACATTGTGGGCGGGTGTTTTCTTTCCCCTAACGCCTAGAAACTTCCGCGAGAGTATTTAAACTGCTGATTTTTGGGTCTCTGGGCCACTTCTGTTCCATCTTTCAGTGAATTAAGTACATAGCAGGAGGCGGGAAGCGCCTCTTTCCTCGGCGGCGGTCAACAATAAGGTAATGGCCGATTAATAAATTCTTTCTTTTCTTGCTCAGCAGTTTAACTTTCGGGGCGGGTTCTAAGCGTTCAACCATGTAACCTTTTCCTAAAATGTAAAAACAACTGGTATCTATTCTATTTTAAAACGACATATCGGGATAGAGAGTGCTTAACCCTCTCGAGCTCCCACTCACATTGTCTTGAGGTGAACTTATTCTCTCAACCAAATCTTCCGTAATGTAATGTAAATTGCTATTAAGTCACCTCTGTAGTATGGGATTAGCCCTTGTAATAACGGCCTAGTGCCAAAGTAGGTTTTAAAATCAAAGTGTATTAGGAGTGCAAGTTCGCCTCCTCTCAAATTGTTTTAGAGGTCATTCAATTAACCTGCTTTTCATTTAATAGACCTCAGTAGATTGGGTATTTTACCCCTGTGTATATGTCCTTGGAGGACAGCTTAAAGGTAGAATTCTGAGTGGCCTGTGATAGGCTTGTATTTTAAGGGGAAGTAACCCTTTCTTGAAAGTTGTGGTTTCTGCCTCAAGGAGGCTTTTTCGATGCAATTGGAAACTGGTGTTTCTGGCATGATTGGGGGTTTTCGGCCCCTTTGTTGAATGGTTTATATTGTAAAGTTGGGCTCATTGCTCAAGACTTATGTATCTGATTCTTGAAGCCCCGAAGGGGGTAACCGTGTAAGTTGTATATTTCAAATCGTGTTTCTGCTACTAAGTACCTGTTCTATTTGTTGTTACTTAATTTTGAAAAGAAAATATAACCTGGTTAAATTTTACTTAGTTTCTCTTCCGTAGCTTGAGACCCGTTCACGCCCGCACCTTCTTTCTCCTCTACCTACCACTAAAACACGGTAACAAGTGGTAGCAGAGCGTGGTTGAATGGGTCTCAATTTAGCCCCTTTTGACGGCTAAACATTGTTTGTTCCGAACTCTAACTATTTTCCCAGTTGCTGGAATTTTTTGAGTTTTTCAAAATTGTTCTGTCACCATGCCCGGCCCTCGCGATGTTCTCCTTCTTAACTATTTGCGCAAGGAGGAGTTGATCTATGAATTAACTATCAGAAATGTGCAATCTGGAGGCACGGTTGCAATAGACACTAACAAGCTTAGAGAGTCCCTTGATTTGCCCATTTCCATCCCCAATTTGGGAGAGAAAGAAATTGACGACTCTCTTTCCACGATCACGGAGAATATTACTGGGCTAGCTTCTGTAGTTAGTTTTTTTGATGAAAATGATCCGTCTCCTAATCAAATTAAGCGTGTGCAAGGCAGGCTATATCATTTTTCGAATAGGGTTAACGATCTGTTGTCTCTAAAACTGAATGACGTTCAGAGGAAGGAAGCTAGTACGCTCCTGGAAATTATTTCTGAATTATCTAGTAAGGTCACTCAATTGTTAACTGGGGAAGTTCCTCCCAAATCTGATCAACCCACCATAGTGAATGCAGGTAGTGAGGAAGCGCCTCCCAAGGGAGAAGTTAATAGGATAACCGTTGCTGCTCAAACTATCCCTGCCCCATTGGACAACGAATCTGAACGTCGTGCATCATTGAGTAACATCCGTTCTGAATTGACTTCCTTGCCATTGAAACCTTTACCTACTATGTCACCCGGATTCAGTAGCTTGCCTCATCCATTGGCAATGTTGCTCAGAGGTATATCCAAGTTTTCTGTTAATACCACCAGTGACGTAATTTCATTTTTAAGATTTCTAGTGGAATTTCAGGATCATGCCCTTGTTTTTTCTCTGTCTCCATGTCAAATCTTGCAAATTATCTATCCGTATGCTATTGGTATTCTCTCCGACAAAATAGTAAGAGCCATAGCTGAACAGTCATCCATCGAAGATTTTCATGCACATCTACTTGCTAATTTTATTCCTGCCCGCGCAAGGTCATCTCTGATTCAGAAATACTATTATCGAGTACAGAGGTTGGATGAAAACTTGGCTGATTTCATACAAGACATTAAGTTTTATACCAGGGTGTTTGCTCTTCACTTCCCTGAGGACCAAATTGTACAAGCTATTGTGGAAGGCATTTCACCATCTTATAGGTCATACTTGTGTTTTGCGGCGTGCCCGCAAACTTTTTCTGAACTTGAAGCGTTGGCCGTCTCAACGGAAGGAGTTAGATACGCCGATTCCTTGCGTGTAGCGAAAGAACCCCCGCCTTCCTTTAGTAACACTCGGCCTCCACCTCGCCGACCAGTCACACCCCGTAAATGTTATGCTTGCGGGTCGCCTGACCATCTTCACAATAAATGTCCATTGGTCAAAAGTAGTAGGGCAAATAATGGAGCTGGTTCAGCACAAGGCTGTTTTAAATGTGGGGCCTTCTCACATATCGCCAAGAATTGTCCGAACTCAAATAGCACCCCCTCCTGCTCAACTTCTGGTGCAAATTCCATCTATGCCAATAATAAAAAGTGACTAGTGGCTTCGGTTGAGTCGACTAATCCATCTTCCCGAGACTCAGCCCCTAGTAAACAGATTGTAAATGCAGAGAACGATCAGCCTTCAAATTCATCTTTTGAATGCCCTAAAGAATGTCTTAGGATTGCGGCGGATACCCCCGCACCTGTTCCTTTTCTTAAGATTGAGTTAAATAACGAGCCTATAACAGCTCTCTTAGATTCAGGTAGTGTTTGTTCGATTATTGCGGCTGAATGGTATTCTAAATTGAAATCGGTTTGTAAACTTCCTGACTATGTCTCTTCTCCTGTTCAATACGTTTCGGCTAATTCATCTCCATTAGAAATTCTAGGTTCCTTACTGGTCAAAATTCGTGTGTTTAAGTTTACATGGAAAGTTAAATTGTTTGTGGCCAAGCAATTGTCTTGCCCCATTATATTGGGAGCTGACTTTATTTCTCACACTGGTCTTGTGCTCGATCTCCAGTCTAGGTCGTGCACATTCAAATTTGCTTCTAGTTGTAAAATCCCACTATTAAAGTGTAATTCTGTGTCATGTTCTTCTATTTCGCCTACCCAGGATGAGATGTTGTTAGACCTTAGACATCTACCTGAGGAGCAGGCTGATAGTATTCGCAAACTGTGTCAGTCGTTTCCCGAGGTGTTCTCTGATACTCTTGGTGTTACTGACCTTATAGAATACAAAATTGAGGTTACGGATTCGATTCCTGTCCGTTTTCCACCGTATAGGCTATCTCCACCTAAAATGAAGGCTCTGAAGGAAATCATCGATCAGATGTTGAAGGACGGTATTATTAGGCCCTCTAAGTCAGCGTATTCTTCGCCTATTTTTCTAGTACCGAAACCCCAAGGAGGCTTCAGGCCTGTCATTGATTACAGGGCTCTCAATCGGAAGGTGGTGTTACAATCTGTGCCCCTTCCCGACCTTCATTCTTGTTTTTCATGGTTTCGTAAGGCCAAGTTCTTCACCATCTTGGACTTAAATCAGGCCTATAATCAAATTCCCCTTGCCGAAGAGTCTAAACACCTTACAGCGTTTGCCACGGACTGGAATTTATATGAATACAACCGCGTGCCTTTCGGGCTCCCCACGGGAGCAGCTGTGCTCACTAGGCTGCTAGATAGGGTCTTCTCCGACATCAAATTCGAGTACTTATATCACTACTTAGATGATGTCGTAGTATTTTCAGAGACTTTTGAAGAACATCTAGATCATCTGCGAGAAGTTCTTGATCGCCTTCGTAAGGCTGGGTTAACTGTTAAGTTGTCCAAGGTTGCCTTTGCTAAGCCCTCTATGTCATTCCTAGGGCATATTGTGTCACCCGATGGTGTAGCAGTCGATCATTCTAGAACACAAGCCATCCGTGATTTTAAACCTCCCAAGGACATTAAAGGTATCGCCAGGTTTATTGGTATGGTGAATTTCTTCAGAAAGTTCATTCCTAACTTTGCTAATAGAGCGGCGCCCTTAAACCTTCTTCGTAGGAAAGGCATCAAATTCGAGTGGGGACCTTCTCAACAAGCCGCTTTTGAAGATCTGAAATTAGCTCTCTGTAATGCCCCTGTCCTTGCTATGCCTGATTTCTCGAAGAAATTCATTGTCCAAACCGACGCATCGTCGTCAGCAGTAGCGGCAGTCCTTCTTCAAGAGACTGAACTAGGGAGGCGACCCATCGCCTATGCGTCTAGGACATTGTCGGCTCAAGAAGCCAAGTATTCCATCTATGAGCTCGAAGGTTTGGCAGTCTTATTTGCCTTAGAAAAGTTCCGTCTCTATCTGGAACATGTCAAATTCGACCTGGAGACAGATAATCAAGCCTTAAGCTGGGTCTTAGGTAGGCCGCGTCGTACTGGTCGTATAGCCCGCTGGGCTATTCGTATTTCCGCCTTCCAGTTTGATGTTAGACATATCAGAGGTACCGAAAATGTTGTTGCTGATGGACTCAGCCGTATGTTTCATAACGACGTCGAGACCCACGAACCGGTCGACAGTTCATCACCTTCCGAGTCCATGCTATCTGAGATTAATGCCATCCTAACAGATGCTCCCATGCTTTTTAGGGATATCGAGAAATACCAACGTGAAGATCCGACGCTGGCTCCGATAATGGAAACCCTTTCTTCTGGGGAACATGTTGTCCCTTATGTTCTGAGGAATGGTGTTTTATGTTGCCCTTCGAGGCATGATAAGATGATGAAAGTTGTTGTTCCAGCAGTTCTTGTACCTATGATCTTCAAATACTATCATGAGACCCCATTGGGGGGGGCATCTTGGAATCTTTAAAACTCGTGAAAAGATTCGTGACATGTTCATCTGGAAAGGTATGGACGGTGAAATTCGGGAACTTGTAAAAGCTTGTAAATCTTGTTTGATCAGTAAACCCACCATGTCCACCAAGGTAGGCCTTTTGTCTTCGCATCAAGCGTCGCGCCCCATGGAACGTCTGTATATCGATTATGTAGGACCCTTCCCCCAGTCAAAGGGTAATGCTAACAAATTCATCTTTGTATGCGTAGATGGTTTTACCAGGTTTTCTTGGTTATTTCCGACTAAGCTGGCTACCGCTCAGTCCACCATTACCTGTCTAAATTCTATTTTTGCTTCTTTTGGTCCGTGCCAATATATTGTATCTGATAATGCTAAGGCGTTCACATCAAATCTTTTTCGTAAATTCTGTTTTGACTTGTCCATCTCTCATGTAACCACCTCTGCTTATTACCCTCAACCATCTCTGGCTGAACGGGTTAACCGTAATCTCAGGTCCGCACTTATTGCCTATCATCATGAAGATCATTCTAGGTGGGACACATCCCTGCATTGGTTAGCTTTTGCTTTGAATTCGGCGGTTCATGAATCACACAAGTTTACTCCAGCTTCTTTGATGTTTAAGTTTGTTCCCAACACGCCGCTCTCTAACCTCTGGTCTCTGAGTGACATTCTGCCCGAGACAATAGAGCCGGATAATATTAAAGATCTTTGGAAGAAGGCTAAAGCCAATCTTAAGGTATCTCATGAAAAGGTTAGGGAAAGGTATGATCGTGGACGGAGACCCACCCCTTTAAAGGTAGGTGACCAAGTAATGGTCAAAAATTTTGTTCCCGCGGGCAAGCTTGCCCCCAGATTTCAGGGGCCTTGTATCATTCTCGATTTTCTTACGCCGGTTACCTTATTGTTAAGTAATCCAGCCACCGAGAGGATATTTAGGGTTCACCTGTCACAGGTGAAACCGGTGTAAATTTAGTTTCAACTTGCTTCATATAATTTGAAAAGGATATGAAGGTTATATTTTTTTTTTTGAGTTTCATTTTTAAGGCATTCTGCACTACCTATAATATTTTGTTTCAGATGTAAGCATTTTTGTAAAACCTGTCCCGACCCGTTAAACTGCCATTCTGTCCTTTCCACGGCCATTACCACGCTCCCGTCTCCTGCTCCACTACACTCAGTGGCTGGCTTAGATGAAATGCCATGGATATCTGCACGCCGCTGGCCCCTCAATCTCTTTACATGCCTGTGCCCTTAAAAGAAACATGATGGTCCAACACAATTCTGCCGCCTAGCTTAATGTTTCAGTGCCCCCGCAGCCGCGCAGCGCCGTGCAGTAACTGGGGAGGGGGATGGGCCCCCTCCTCTCCAGCGAGGCCGACATGTGCACGGCGAGCCGGAGCTCTCCTCCCGGCCAAGGCGGATGTGCGGCGCACGACCTGCTACTGGCCCGCAGCCTGTATATGTTCACCGCGGGCGCGGCGTGTTTCAACACCTCTGCTCCCCTCATAGTGCGGGCGAGCGGTATCTCAGGGTACTTAAGGGGTCCGAGCGGCCTCCTTTGGACGCAAGCTGCAACGGCCGGTCCGGCCATCCAACTTCATCAACATCAACTACATGGACAGTTACTATAAGAGATAACTACACCTGGGAATTCAACAGCAATATTTGGTGGACATTGCAAATTTTTCCTTCACTTTTAAGTATTAAAAGCTTATCTTCAGAAATTCAACTTCTATAAACAAAAAGACTTTACTTCTCCTGCAACAACAAAATTTTGGAACCGAATTAAGAAATTTCTCAAATACTTCTGCAAGTTATCTTAATCTCAACATCAAAACTTGGAACTTATTTTCAAACAAAAGGTTATGTTCTTCTGTGTTACCCCTTGGAGGAACTTTTGGGGGGGGAGGTCTGTACCGGGCGGTACACCTCTACACCGTTTATTTAAAAGTTGCGCCAGTTGAAACTCCTCTTCTGGAGGAAGGTTGAACTTTATCTACTCTATTAATTCTCTACTTTCTCAGAAGATGTCACCACGTGGAAAATTTTGAGTTTTTGAACTGTGTCACTTTTGATGTGTTTTTGTTTCGCTTGAAGTAAGAAGTGTGAACTTTCTCTTCTAGAGGACACTACTGAAGATCAACAATAGTGCACCCTAGTGCGGAGTCAAAGAACTATTTTGTTGGAGAAATTTTTATTTCAAAAGTTTGTGTTTTGTTAAAGTTCTTTCTGTTATGGTTTAAGTTGGCTGTATACCCCTCTCTTTCCCCTTGTTTCAGATTTATCCAATCCCGAATTTCTTTTAGTAATTTCTGACCAATCTGGTGTATCTTCCCCCAACTTGTATCTGTTGCGGGGTCCTATCCAATAAAAACATTGTGGGCGGGTGTTTTCTTTCCCCTAACGCCTAGAAACTTCCGCGAGAGTATTTAAACTGCTGATTTTTGGGTCTCTGGGCCACTTCTGTTCCATCTTTCAGTGAATTAAGTACATAGCAGGAGGCGGGAAGCGCCTCTTTCCTCGGCGGCGGTCAACAATAAGGTAATGGCCGATTAATAAATTCTTTCTTTTCTTGCTCAGCAGTTTAACTTTCGGGGCGGGTTCTAAGCGTTCAACCATGTAACCTTTTCCTAAAATGTAAAAACAACTGGTATCTATTCTATTTTAAAACGACATATCGGGATAGAGAGTGCTTAACCCTCTCGAGCTCCCACTCACATTGTCTTGAGGTGAACTTATTCTCTCAACCAAATCTTCCGTAATGTAATGTAAATTGCTATTAAGTCACCTCTGTAGTATGGGATTAGCCCTTGTAATAACGGCCTAGTGCCAAAGTAGGTTTTAAAATCAAAGTGTATTAGGAGTGCAAGTTCGCCTCCTCTCAAATTGTTTTAGAGGTCATTCAATTAACCTCCTTTTCATTTAATAGACCTCAGTAGATTGGGTATTTTACCCCTGTGTATATGTCCTTGGAGGACAGCTTAAAGGTAGAATTCTGAGTGGCCTGTGATAGGCTTGTATTTTAAGGGGAAGTAACCCTTTCTTGAAAGTTGTGGTTTCTGCCTCAAGGAGGCTTTTTCGATGCAATTGGAAACTGGTGTTTCTGGCATGATTGGGGGTTTTCGGCCCCTTTGTTGAATGGTTTATATTGTAAAGTTGGGCTCATTGCTCAAGACTTATGTATCTGATTCTTGAAGCCCCGAAGGGGGTAACCGTGTAAGTTGTATATTTCAAATCGTGTTTCTGCTACTAAGTACCTGTTCTATTTGTTGTTACTTAATTTTGAAAAGAAAATATAACCTGGTTAAATTTTACTTAGTTTCTCTTCCGTAGCTTGAGACCCGTTCACGCCCGCACCTTCTTTCTCCTCTACCTACCACTAAAACACGGTAACAATTATTATTATTATTATTATTATTATTATTATTATTATTATTATTATTATTATTGTGTCCGCCTCTGTGGTGTAGTGGTTAGCGTGATTAGCTGCCACCCCCGGAGGCCCGGGTTCGATTCCCGGCTCTGCCACAAAATTTGAAAAGTGGTACGAGGGCTGGTACGGGGTCCACTCGGCCTCGGAAGGTCAACTGAGTAGAGGTGGGTTCGATTCCCACCTCAGCCATCCTGGAAGTGGTTTTCCGTGGTTTCCCACTTCTCCAGGCGAATGCCGGGATGGTACCTAACTTAAGGCCACGGCCGCTTCCTTCCCTCCTCCTTGCCTATCCCTTCCAATCTTCCCATCCCTCCACAAGGCCCCTGTTCAGCACAGCAGGTGAGGCCGCCTGGGCGAGGTACTGGTCATACTCCCCAGTTGTATCCCCCGACCGAGAGTCTGAAGCTCCAGGACACTGCCCTTGAGGCGGTAGAGGTAGGATCCCTCGCTAAGTCCGAGGGAAAAACCGAACCTGGAGGGTAAACAGATGAAGATGATGATTATTAATATTATTATTATTATTATTATTATTATTATTATTATTATTATTATTATTATTATTGTACCGGGCGGTTCACCTCTACGCGACGCAAGTTCATATCTTGCGCCAATTGAAACTTCTCTACTGGAGAAACTCGGAACTTTAACCACCGAACTAACTCTACTAGTTATCAGAAAATGTCACTGAGTGTTTTTGATTTGCTTTTGTCTTTCATTGATCAAGAAGTGTGGACATTCTCTAACAGTTGTCTCGACCAAAAACTATGATAATGCGCTCTGGTGTGAAGGAATGAACCTTCTTGAAGAAATTTTGTATTCATAAGTTTTCTCTTTACTAAATTTTGTTCTGTCATTTGTGGGTTGGCAATATTAATTCTTTCTTTCCGCCTGTTTTGAATGTAGCCAATCAGGAATTTCTGTAATTAATTTTCCTCCAATCATAGCTTTCTTCTTCAAATTTCCATGTGTAATTCATTGTCGTCCAATAAAAATTGAGGGGGTGTGTCTACTCATTCTTGAAAGGTCTCGAATTTTCCACGAGGATATAAAAACTGCTGATTTTCTTGTCTCGGGGCCACTAGTATAACATCTAACTCAGTGTGTGAATATGTAGCAGGGGGCGGGTAGCGCCTCGTTCTTCAGACAGCAGATCTTCAACAAGGTAATGGGAGGGCAGTTAGTGTAAAGTTAGTTTATGGCCTCTTAAATAGGCTTGAAAGATCGAGAGCGGGTCAGCTCTTTATGGTGTTGTGGTAAAAGTGCCTTAGAGAGGCTTGAAATGTAAAGTTGGGAGCTAATGCTCCATGTAATTAAGGGTTTTCTGCCCTTTGGTGTTTTGTGATTGTGGAAACTGTTTAAACTTTTCTCTTGGTTATGTACCTGATTTAACTTGTTATTTGTTGTACGCTCAAAAGTCTATGTCACCATTGTTAAGTTTTGAAAATATTACCTTGTTGAAATTTTAATTCATCTTTCGAACTTGTAGTTAGACCCATTCCAGCCCGCACCTTCTATCACCTCTGACTTCCACGGATAACTCCGTAACAATTATTATTATTATTATTATTATTATTATTATTATTATTATTATTATCACCACTCAGACCTTAGACTCTTACATAGTGTCCAAACTAAACATCAGATTGAGAAAGTTTCATGAATGTAAGAAACTTAATCTACTTCACCCCTAGGGTCATAAACCACTCACCCAGTAGGTCATATAATTACAGAAAACGTTGAGTATTTAGTTGTATGTTTTGGTACACGGAATGCGGGTCTGTGATGTTGTTCGCTTTTAACATGAAGTGGAATCAGTCTAGAAATCTTGTGACCATATGGTAAGATTTAATGTTAAATTCGTTTCAGTGAATTCATCCTCTGCACCAATACGTGAACACTCTGCAGCATTAGAAATCACTTTTGATATTGGGAAATAACCCTGCGAAGTGATCTTTCACAGTGCTTTTGTTTTATGAAGAGTAATGGTCGAATTAGCCTCACAGATAGTCCCAGGTAAGATTCCCGACCGGTTAAAAGATTTTCACTACGTCTGGTTAATTTATCTAGCTCGGGGACTTTCTGTTTGTCCCAATACATTCCCCTTCACTGACATACAACATACCACACTACCAACCACCACATAAACACGCCAAATTCAGTGTGCGACGAAGTTTGTACTCACGGCTCCACTAGGTTGTGGATAACGCGCTGGAGAAAGAAGAAAACAAGAAGTAATGGTCGAATTAGCCAATCGTAAGTTTTTGGTAGAGGGAACTCGTCATTCTTCTACTGGTGGGCCAAACACGCTATTCGCGTCTCATGTATTCCTCAGTCCTATCCACTGCTTGAATTTGCTTCATTCGACAGTCACGTACAGTGAGGGATAATCTTCAAGTAGTGGCAGGTGAGTCAAACCTACGGTGAACTGCTCACGCCTTTCAGATATCGATGTTGCCATTAGTTATGTGAATATATTTTGAGGAATGTAGTGAATTAAAATATTAAGTCGTCCTTGAATTTAAGCCTTGGACGACTGTAATTATGAAACTTCAACCGAAAACTAAATGAATCGACAAGAAACAAGTTTATTACATATTTTTACTGAATATGGACAAAAATATTCCTTAAAGGATGTGATAAGTGACAAAATGAAACCGGATTCTTTGAAATATAATCCAACCTCATGTACAGTCAAGCAATTCACTGACAGTTACGTTGTGAAAAGTTAGTAAGCTACCGGGCGAGTTGGCGCGTAGAGGCGCGCGGCTGTGAGCTTGCATCCGGGAGATAGTAGGTTCGAATCCCACTATCGGCAGCCCTGAAAATGGTTTTCCGTGGTTTCCCATTTTCACACCAGGCAAATGCTGGGGCTGTACCTTAATTAAGGCCACGGCCGCTTCCTTCCAACTCCTAGGCCTTTCCCATCCCATCGTCGCCATAAGACCTATCTGTGTCGGCGCGACGTAAAGCCCCTAGCAAAAAAGTTAGTAAGCTATACAAGGTAAGTTATTTGAGAAGTACACAAATGAGCTCAATTCTGCATTTTCAATATACAGTAGCGTAGAATAATGAGACTCAATACGTGATGTAAAGACACATTTATTTATTTATTTATTTATTTATTTATTTATTTATTTATTTATTTATTGCTAGCTGTTTAACGTCGCACGAACACCTCAAAAGTTTTCCATGACGGAAGGATGAGAAAGGGCTGGGATTGGGAAGGTAGTGGCCGTGGTCTTAAGGTAGAGACCTAGCATTTTCCTGGCGTGCAAATTAGAAACCACGGAAAACTGTATTCAGTGCTGCCGACGGTGGGATTCGAACCCACCATCTCCCAAATGGAAGCTCACAGCTACGCGACCCTAACCACATGGCCAACTCATGCGGTTGTAAAGACACCGGTGGTACGGTGTATTACATGCAACAGGTCCTACACAGGAGGACTATCTATGCAGAAATATAAGGTTTTCGACTGGTCTTGGAGAAGGGGATGACCTTCGGTCGGAAATAACTTTTCTAGCTGAAGTATAAGGCAAACATTTAAAGTGTACAGACAAAATAATAATTTCATTTATATAGATTGGAGAGGGGGGGGGGGAGGTGCGTGTTAACTCTGTGGCTTAGCTACTGACTTCCAACGCGGAATGTTGAAGTTCGAATAACGGCCGATCCTGTGTTAAAATTTTCATCCCAAAAATCACGCGACGTCAGGAAGGCCATCCGGCCACAAATCACTGCCAAAACCAAAATGAGCCGGAGTGGCTTCGGCGACCCCAGAAATAACTGGGATAAGCTGGAGAAAGTTAGTAGACAGAAAGGATGAACTGTACAAAATATAGGCTATCTCTGGACATAAACACCAAATACGAAAGTTGGATCAAAATAAAGGAAAATTAATCCCATGCTGCTTTCGTCATTACTACCTCGAGCGTCTCGTATATACCGTAGAGGGTACTCCAAGAAGGTTTAACATTACTTTTGTGTTGTGTTATGAATTCGTTCAGGTGGCCTAATTCAGAAAGTCCCGTTCTACTCGACGTATGAGAATTGCTATTACCAAAGAGAAGATAGGGGAAACCGAAATGAGCGTTCCTTATCTCACAACCGCACATCCAATCGTTTTCGTACATTGTCCTATGACATTTTATATTATGAAGACAGTTTTTACCGCCTTTTGGTTTCTGATTTACAGTGAATTTCTCTCATCGGTTGGCCGGCAGGGGCCCCCAGCTTATTTGTCTCCCGTTCACTCATCACTCCCCGCTCCGCATGATTGCAACAAGGACAGCACTTGCTCACTTCATCCCTGCATTACATGAGATAACAATTAAAATGAAGAGAATAAGAATTAAGAAAATTAGTAATTAAGAATTAAGAAAATAAGCTCGTACCTTATGACAGGAGATGTTCTCCTTCTGCATCCACACATTTCTGGCATCGTCTTAGGATGGTTTCAGTTGTAACATTTTCGTAGCCCGCAAATGCAGAGCTCTTCGAAACCCCGGCTTCTTGTAAAAGTCGTCTTAGGGATTTTGTAGGCGTATGTTTTAATCTTTCTGCGATTCCATTTACTTTTTCCTCGTGAAGTACACGTTTTTAACACTTAGCTTCTTATCGAGTAAACAACCAGTTCCTCTCAATTTCTTTTTCTCTCTCTCTCTGCTATTTTGCTTTACGTCGCACTGACACAGATAGGTTTTATGGTGATGATGGGACGGGAAAGGCCTAGGAATGGGAAGGAAGCGGCCGTGGCCTTAATTAAGGTACAGCCCCAGCATTTGCCTGGTGTGAACATGGGAAACCACGGAAAACCACTTTTTTTTTCTTTTGCTAGGGGCTTTACGTCGCACTGACACAGATAGGTCTTATGGCGACGATGGGATAGGAAAGGCCTAGGAGTTGGAAGGAAGCGGCCGTGGCCTTAATTAAGGTACAGCCCCAGCATTTGCCTGGTGTGAAAATGGGAAACCACGGAAAACCATCTTCAGGGCTGCCGATAGTGGGATTCGAACCTACTATCTCCCGGATGCAAGCTCACAGCCGCGCGCCTCTACGCGCACGGCCAACTCGCCCGGTTCAATTTCTTTACGAGTTTCCGCAGGGTCTCTATGTGGAGGTCGTACACCTGGAAATTGTGTTACAAATCGCCTAAGGACTTCCCTGCAAGACTGTTTTCACATAATTATCGTACATAAATACCCTTTTCTCTACCGTGTACACATGTGGAGGCATTATGAGAATTATACACCGAAGTAACACTTCACAACTCGAGAACAGTTGGAGCAACATATCAACACTTAATACACATTCTAAGCAAGGACCTGAACTGCGAAGTGCGGGCATTCCTGTGTTGACGCTGCGCTGTGTAACGGGAAGTGATGAGTCAACGGGAGGCAGGTAAGCTGGGTGCGCCTGCCGGCCAACCGGCGAGAGAAACTCACTGTATAATCAACTCAGGTGTTCGTCTTCCTGAGCGTTTCACCTCTTTTTCTTCCATACTTCACCTAGAGAATGGAATAGTCAATAAACTGTCGACTGAATTCATTGTGGAGTACACAAAAGAAACACTACGGTATATGAACAAACTTGTAAGTCACTTCGTATACACGCAGGTAGCCTGCGACTGTGCTCTACTGTCAATAACAGCACACCGCAAGCCGGTTTTAAGTAAGGTCTATATACACAAGTCTGGTCCTAGAATTCTTTGCGGCAGCGGCCATTTTGGGACCAAAGCTCTATACTTGCTGCCGTCTGCGGTGTTAACCAATGCACTGAGATTAAAGTTATAATGGGTTATTGCGTCGCTCCAGATTGTACATATCACTCATATAAAGGGACTAGATTATTTAGATTCAGGAAAGATAAGAATAGGAGGGGGAAATGGGCGCACAATTGCCGAAGTCATAAATGGCCGCCAACAGAAAATTCACAGTTGTGTGAGGTTAGTATACATTTTTACTAGAGAAAAATGAAGTAATAATCACTAAGTTTATTCTATTTTGCTTTTGTAAGAAGCTTTTCTATTAATCTTTCCCTGCAGCTTCGTTTTGAGGAATGTCAATTCGAAGTAAAGAGAGCAGGAGGATGGAAGCTGCTAAAATGGAATGCTTACCCTACATCTTCGACTCTACCACCTCAAAGGAGGAAACAGCCGTGACCTTGAATTAAGACACAGCCCTAGCATTCACCAGTTGTGAAAATGGGGAATTAACGGAGAACCATCTTCAAGGCTGCAGATGGAAGGGCTCTAATCCACCATCTCTCGAATGCATGCTCACAGCTATGTGACCCGTATCACGCAGCCTACTCGCTTGGTATTTGGGAGTTTGAGAGTAGACTAGGCCATTTCAAGTGAGCAACCATCGTATTTTGTTCGTGGCAACCCCGGAATTTCAGAGCTGAGAGCGATCCCCAAAGGAGAGAGAGAGAAAATTGAGGGTTGAGTCGGAAAGAAACTAAATACCGGGAGGCACGCGTTGAAATGGGGAATGAGGTGTACGCACTGCTTATTTTATGAAAAAGAGAAAGAAATTAAAAATTACAAAATATCTGCCTTTAAAGAAATAATACAGCAATAAGATTGCCCTCTGTTCTGCATTTAGGACACCTGACTTGTTTCTTATTTCACAAAATTTGTTATGCCAAGGAAGAGTCCGCCTCATTGGCTGAATGATCAGCGTTCAGGCCTTCGGTGCAGAGGGTCCCGGGTTCGATTCCCGGCCGGGTCGGATACTTTAAACCACGTTTGATTAATTCTTCTGACCCGGGGACTGGATGTTCGTTCCAACACACTCCTCTTCATATTCATACAACACACTACACTACCAACCACCACAGGAACACGCAACAGTGAATACATCCCTCCATATTGGGTTGCGTCAGGAAGGGCATCTGGCCGTAAAACAGGGCAAAACCCACATGTACGACACACTTCGTACCCGCGACCCCACAGAGTGAGAAAAGTGGTAGAAGAAGAAAAGAAGAAATGTCAGGGGAAACTGTTCGATTAGAATGAATACGTAACTACCTTCAATGCAACGTTTCACACACATGACCTTGTTTTACTCTTATTTAGGTCCATGACGGATGTGTTCGCAAAGGTATGCAGAGCGAAAAGTAGCAACTAATTTCCATCTCAGTGCGTGTATACGCGGAAAATTGAATATTGTAATACCAATCTTTAAAAATTGTATTACACTGAAGCTTTATTATTTTGCTTTGAAATTTAACTGCAACCTCAAAATTTACAGAAAAGGGGGTCAAAAAAGTAATTGACCCTTTTGTGGCCAAGTTATTTAAGAAATTAATTTTTGAGAACTAAACATTTTTGTAGTGATGGAATGTCAAAGAATGAGAGGCTATTTTTAAAAAAAATTCTAACACTGGAACTGTGAAAAAAAAATTTGTGGGAACTATATATCCCAATGGCTGTCAGTATGCCTAAGTGACACAAATGTGGGAACTATACTTCCCAATAGCCAAACGCTAGCACACAAAAATCAGTACATAGAATGTGAATATGTCCATTCATCTTATACCACACAGAAGTATAACTAATTTACACTGAATACAGCTGTAACCATAATTTCAGGTAGAATAAGGGGTGTACAAAGTGAAAGCCAAACGAACAATAGATCCACAATTATATATTGGAAGGGTAATCTGAACACATTTATTTGTCATGAAACAAGCTACTAATACATTAGATTTTACTTTTCATGGAATTTCTGGAACTCAGTAACATAGTAAAATTAAATAAAATTAAATAACAAAATAATTCTGGAGATGAGTAATCATGGCAATATGTAGAACTTATGTTCCTGTGTTTCACTTTTACATAAATCATATTTATTTACCCATACCGAGACAAAAATATGCTCAATCTAGTATGTCTGAAGCACTACAGAATAATTTATGATAACGTAAATAGTTTAGTATTACTAATATCCATCTTTCTGGTGCAGAAATTCACTTCACTTCCCAAAAATGCGCGCTCCTGGCAGTCATTACACTACACACATGTAAACAAACACGTCCACCAACCTAAAAACTGCAAATATATCGGAGCAGAATTTTTTCCTAGATTTTCTGATGTCCACACCAGGTATCAGCACAAATCAAATGTGGGAATCAGGTCACCCAATGGTCCAATAGCGGAAAAAAGTTAGCGGGAATTATATCACCCACTGGCCACGAAAGTGTTAATTCAGGCGACATTTCTTCGACATGTCTGAACCGATTGACGAACAGTTTCTATAACAGTTTATGTAATACTCGTATATAATAGTAACTATCAATGTCACAATTGGACAATTTACATGTTTTTTTTATTTTTTACATAAACATGATTCAAAAATAATTCTCATGTAATTGTTTTCTCGAACAACAGAAGGTCCATCTTAAAAGCACGAATCGTGTCCAATATCGCACCGATCAACACATTCCTGCCTCGCAAAGAAACATTTAAACCACTTAAATGGTTAAAAGAGGTAAGGTCAGCAAAACTGGCCTGGCCTACTTATATATACAAGACCTGTGTCACTTAACGAATCCCTATTAAGACAAAATTCCTGACGTCTGGCATCTATTAAGGCTGACAGCACTTAAAAGGCAAGGTTGTAAGATTTTTCAGTTAAAAATAAGGGACACTAGCGAACAATTAGACTTTAACATATGAAACATCCGAATTATAAAAAAATACATCGTTTAGAAAATTTAATAACTTAAAACAATACACAAGTTGGATTTTCAATCTTTATTTATTTATTTATTTATTTATTTATTTATTTATTTATTTATTTACCCTCCAGGGTTTTTCCCCTCGGACTCAGCGAGGGATCCCACCTCTACCGCCTCAAGGGCAGTGTCCTGGAGAGTGAGACTTTGGGTCTGGAGAGACAACTGCGGTGGATGACCAGTACCTGGCCCAAGGGGGCCTCACATGCTCTGCTGAATAGGGGCCTTGTAGGGGGATGGGAAGATTGGAAGGGACAGACAAGGAAGAGTGAAGGAGGCGGCCGTGACCTTGAGTTAGGTACCATCCCGGTATTTGCTGGAGGAGAAGTGGGAAACCACGGAAAACCACTTCGAGGATGGCTGAAGAAGGAATCGACCCCCCCCCCCCCCCTCTACTCAGTTGATCTCCAGAGGCTGAGTATACCCCGTTCCAGCCCTCGTACCACTTTGCAAATTTCATGGCAGAGTCGGGAATCGAACCGGGGCCTTCGGGGGTGGCAGCTAATCACAATAACCAGTACGCTGAGTGAGCGCCACGCTCACCTTCGTTTTCAAATATCTTTGGAATCAGCAGTTATTGGGCTAGAAACCTACCTTCCCCTTACAGTGTTACGAAGCAATAAACACACATTGTTAAGAGACCAAGTGAGAAACAATTACCTGCATTCAGTGTTGTGTCTCAAATGAGCGCAGCGCTCACCCACGACTGCATTGTTAGCAAGCTCTGCTCTTGGTTAGAACTGGTTAATTAGTTGGTTTATTGGTCAGTATTATGAAAATTCAAGAAAGTAATCTACGCAGGTGGCTTCAGGATTCATCAGATGAGGATGTCACCATGCCAGATACTGATTTTTCTCATGTAAATACGAGTCATAAGACAGATTACTCCGATAATGAAGCTCCACAAGAAAGCAACCACGATAATGCGAGTGAAGTTTCGGTGGATGAAGACGTCTTAGATTTTAATTTAAATCCTGGGCCACAATATATAGGACGTGACAAGACTTGGAAAATTCATGCTCCCCCATGAAACAGACGGCGGAAAAAACGGAACATTGTTCTCTATCCACCAGGGGTTTAAAGTGTAGGGAAGGGTGTAAATACCATTATGGACTGCTGGAGGTCGTTCTTCCCTGATGGAATGCTAGAGTCTATCGTAAAATTCACAAATGTGCAGCTAAAGAAAATAAGAATGACTTACAGTCGCCAAAGGGACGTGTTAGAGAAGAATGTAGAAGGAGTGAAAGCTTTTCTAGGACTATTGTACCTAGCGGGTGTGTTAAAATCTTCTGATCAGAATCTTCAGGATCTCTGGTCCACGGGTGGGACAGCTGAATATTTTCGCCTTGTTATTAGGTACAACCGTTTGTTACTTCGTGCACTGCGGTTCGATGGCAAAGCAACTACGGCCGAGAGGAAGAGACTACATAAGCTTGCGGCTATCAGGGAAATTTTTCAGAAGTTCGTGTAGCATTGCCAAGACAAGTTCACTGTTTCAGAGTATGTAACTGTGGATGAAACGTTAGTGAGCTTCCGCGGACGCTGTAGTTTCAGGCAGTTCATGCCGAGAAAGCCAGCGAAATATGGCCTAAAAGTAATGTCAATGGCTGATGCGCGAATGTTTTACACTGCCAATACGGAGATCTACGCAGGTAAACAGCCCGAAGGTCCATTCTTCACAGAGAACGAACCTGGTAGTATTGTCAAAAGGCTAGCGCAGCCAATTATGGGAACTGGTAGAAATATAACCATCGACAACTGGTTTACCTCTGTTAACTTAGTGAACGAACTAGTGAGTAAGAAGAATGAATCGGTTCGAAAGAATAAACGAGAAATTCCAGCGGTGATGGTAAATATAAAGAAAGGGGTAGCTAATAGCAGTTTGTTTGCTTTCAAAGAAAATGTTATGCTCCTATCATATGTTCCAAAGAAGTTCAGAAATGTTTTGATGATATCCAGGGGCGTATTCTCCTTGAATGCAAGGCATTCATTGCATGCGTTATGATAACACAAAGAACTGTCTGATGTACGATTTTAGGTTGTTTCAAGTCGAATATTAACGATTTCATCTCTCAGAAGTTCAGATGGTCCGCGCAACTGTACTAGTTCCGTTGCTTGACTAAGTGTGGTGCTGGTGTAGTCTCGTCGTCTACTCCACTCTAGTAAGAAAGAGACAGCAAATGGAGGAGTTAAGGATGTAAGGCATTCAATCTTAAAATTGCATTCGGTGGCAGATGTAGTTCTGAAACCCTCCGAACGATGTCGCTGCAATTGAAACTTGGTCAGAATTTGTCACCCCATACCCGTGCTACCCTCTGTCATCTGTTAGCAACTTGGAGAAAGTCGGCATCTTTACAGCGAACGGGACCCACAGATTACCCCCCAGCGAGAACCCAACGTGACGAAACTGACCAATGCCACTGGGGTGACTTACCTCCAGTGCTTGAGTTGTGCCTAACTAGTTATATTTTGCGCACATGTGGTATTAACGATGGATGAGTCAAAACGGATATAATTGTAAATCAGTTTGAAAAGCCATTTACCTTCCCTCGTAAATTTCTTAAATGTCTTCTTTTTCTTCTTAATCTGCTTATCCCCAAGGGTTGGCTTTTCCCTCGAACTCAGCGAGGGATCCCTCCTCTACCGCCTCAAGGGCAGTGTACTGGAGCTTCAGACTCTGGGTCGGTGGATACAACTGGGGAGGATGACCAGTACCTCACCCAGGGGCCTTGCGGGGGATGGGAAGATTGGAAGGGATAGACAAGGAAGAGGGAAGGAAGCGGCCGTGGCCTGAAGTTAGGTACCATCCCGGCATTTGCCTGGAGGAGTAGTGGGAAACCACGGAAACCACTTCGAGGATGGCTGAGGTGGGAATCGAACCCACCTCTACTCAGTTGACCTCCCGAGGCTGAGTGGACCCCGTTCCAGCCCTCGTACCACTTTTCAAATTTCGTGGCAGAGCCGGGAATCGAACCCGGGCCTCCGGGGGTGGCAGCTAATCACACTAACCACTACACCACAGAGGCGGACGCTCGTAAATTTAAAAACAGAAAACAAGAATTGTGTACGCACGTTCAATCCAGAAACTTACAGTAAAACTGTTTGGCTCGAGTTCACCTACATGTAATTAGGGTGAGTAGAATTGAAATTTACTGAATACATTGTGTTAACTGCATGGTTACTAGTTGCATGCTTCAGTGGAGATTCCAGGATACGCCACTGATGATATCATCTATACATGACTGAGATGAAATAGATGACAGCACGGGTGAAAAAGAGAAGCCTGAACTAATGACATTTTACAACCTAACAAAGGGTGGAATGGATGTGGTGGACGAGTTACGATCAAAGTACACTGTTGCAAGAGTTAGTTTCAGGTGGCTACTGACAGTGTTCTTCATGATGATGGATATTGCTGGCATCAACTCCAAGACTATTCACCAGTTACAAACAAGCGAAACCATGAGACGTAGAGTTTACCTGAAGACTTTAGTTCTATAACTGACACCAGGCCCCACATTGCATCGAGGGGATCAGGAATACACAGATAACAGATTCGGACAGCTGGGAGAAGCTGAACATAAAAAGAAAGATCGCAGAGCTGAAGCTGTACCTGAGGAAGGTACTACGAAGGCTAGAGTCAAGTGCTTCTTATGTCCTAAAAAGAAGAACAGAAAGACGACATCAAGGTGTGGAGACTGTCTTAAACCTAGATTTGGTGAGCACACCGTTCCAGTATGTAAGCAATGTCACGGGATCATTGGGCATGACGATAATAGTGAGAGTGGTTAGGAGTGGACACACATTAATTTCACTCATTTTGTTCTTTGCTTTCCCAGTTTCATGGCACTGTTTGCTGTAAATACTTTGATTTGTTAGTTTCATGACACTAGTTTTGCTTTCGTTTGCTGCTTTGCAGCAACTTTTATTGTGTCAAGAACGTATTATTGGTGAAGGTCTATTGTTGCAAGACTAGTGATAACGAATGTTCAAATATGATCTAACTTATACGTAATAATAAGCTGAATTTATTCAACAAAAGATATTGTACACTTCTTTTTCATGAAATCTACAAATAAAGTAGGTTATGTTAATTCTTTTCTCCCTGCCCTGTAATAAATATAGCCCTAGACCCTACCCAATAATATGAGAAAATAAAATCATAGATAAAATATAACAGAACAAGATAAATAAGTAAAAATAACCGCAATAATTCCAATGGTGAGCGCTGCGCTCACCCGCGACCAACGGCGGGTTAAATGACAAGTTTTATTGGTTTTCAGCATATGAAAAAAAAAAAATCAACATTTAAGAAATCTACAGCACTCCCAGTTTCAACAAATCGAAACACGCCATTCATTTCCATGTGCGTACATCGTAAAAACTAATTTAAAAATGTGTATGATGAGCTTTCTGCAAATGTGAACACTGCAAATGTTTAAAAATACTATTTTAACATTTCAAATAATAACCTATCTTTCATTGTTGAAGAATGTTAACGCTAACCGAAATGTTCAAGGTTAGACTACGCGTAGACCGGTCGTAATATCCGCCTCACAACAATGCAAGTTTTTATAGGTACCACTCTCTCATCGAATGCCTAAAAAGCATGTCAATAGAGCCAAATTTCATGATCCTTTCTGTTGTAAACAAGGTTGGGTTTACAAAAACACAACTTCTTTATTTGCTTCACATGTAAAATTACAATATTTACACTAACAAAACTGAAAGTTATCTCGAAGCAAAATGAACTATGAATTTGGAGAAAGAGTGTCTTTTGTACACTATATACACATTGGAGTATTCACATTCACTACTATCTCGGAAAGATAGTCCTTGTGACATGAAAAGTTCTTGATAGTCGAAAACTATCAGAAGCACTGACGTAAATATCTCAGAAAATCCTTCCTTGTTGAAGTGTCTGAGTTCATTAACGTAAGTTCAATGACTGAAGAGTTCCTACTTAGCGAAACTAAGTTGATAATGGGAGCTTGCATTAGCTAGGGAATGATAGTGGCATATAATGGTAAGACTGGACATGGACAGTGGAACAAGCAAGAGGAGCGGTGACCCGAGGTGAGACCTCTTACTGCCAGAAATTCAGTCCACCTGGCCGAAGCACATTTTCAAGAGGAGTAGCCTCCGTGCTCGACGTAGGGTGTATTCTGGAGCTGGACACCGGGGTCAGTGGGCCTGGACAGGCTAGGAGCTCCTTTTTATAGCACACACAACGTTCCAGGCACGCGCACTGAGGGCTGCGCGTCGAGGCTCGAAGAATAACACACTGGCACGCGTGTAGCTGGCTGGCGGATCGAGAAGGGCGCGACGGACATACAACACTTTCTCTTATAGAATCTTAGGTAAAGTAAAAATTGCATTCAGTCTTGAAAACTTGGGGAAATTTGCGTCCCTTAAAAGGTTTACAAAGGACGCCGGGCATTTTCTTTGTATGTAGAGCTGTCCCTTAAAATAGGACACGTCTGGTAACCTTCCTCTAAGGTGAGTTACATACATAGACTATCATTTTTTATAAAATCAGATTCAATAATGAGAATTCTTGGCAGCTACAGAGTGCTTTGAAACTATATAAAATATATAATTGACGCGTAGAATTCATTTCTTTTTAACACTGCTTCACGTCGCACCGACACCCATAGGTCTCATGGCGACGATGGGATATAAAAGCGCTAGGAGTGGAAAGGAAGCGGCCGTGGCCTTCCTTAATTAAGGTGTGTGAAAATGGAAAACACGGAAAACCATCTTCAAGACTACTGACAGTGGGGTTCGAACCCACTATTTCCTGAATGACCGGGCGAGTTGGCCGTGCGTGTAGAGGCGCGCGGCTGTGAACTTGCATCCGGGAGATAGTAGGTTCGAATCCCACTATCGGCAGCCCTGAAAATGGTTTTTCGTGGTTTCCCATTTTCACACCAGGCAAATGCTGGGGCTGTACCTTAATTAAGGCCACGGCCGCTTCCTTCCAACTCCTAGGCCTTTCCTATCCCATCGTCGCCATAAGACCTATCTGTGTCGGTGCGACGTAAAGCCCCTAGCAAAAAAAAAATTTCCTGAATGCAAGCTCACAGCTGTGTGTGTCTAACCGCACGGCCAACTTGGTCGTAGATTTCAACTTCATGAGAGTAGCCATCACTCTCACCCTGTCTAGGACTATCGTCTTCGTTTACCTGAATATATAGCGCACTCAGTTAATCAACTACTCGTACGTGCAGAAACTTAATACACAACCTGAAACGTGCAGCGACTGTAAGATAGAGAACTAGATTCTTCCAAGTATTGCCTGCTTTACGCTAGGAGAATTGTGACGGTAGGCCGCGTGAGCGGGGACAGAACTGGATTTTACACCATAACGTTTGAACATCTGGGTCAACAAGTGTTTGTAAATACCTGTTTCCAACTAAGAATAAACAGAGATCCAGAAATATCAATATATTGTACCCTTCCCTCGGGATATGGGTATAATATGCCGACAAATCTTAAAATTTCTTTTGACATACGTAACAAAAGTTTCACCAGTACTAAATAACGTCAAAACGTTCATGAAATGAAAGTAAATTGAACACTTTTGTCAAAAATTATATCTTCAAGGTTATCACAATTTCCAATTTGAAACGACCTGTGAATAATGGCAGACCATCACCCCCTATCAAATCCAACTGCATACCTTATGCCACGATACATACAGCCCTTTACAGGGCCAAATAAACAACCAGTCTGTGGAAGCTATCGAGTATACGACCTTACCACATCCAAGGAAATTGGCGTTAAAAAATCTTGCGTGGGATTCGAACCTTCAAGCACTGTCCACTTTTCATATCTCCCACCGCGTCCTTGCCGCGTGATCTACTGCGAGGCTTGACATGCAGCGCGCAGTTCCTCGCCTACACAATACCTGTTCCTAGTCTGTATGTACACCTCCTTTGTAAGGTACGTGTTTTATGGCACGTGTTCTTCGTATCTGTGCTCGTTTTACGGGTTCATTCGATGTACCCATAATTAATAAATAGTGGCGTTCATGATTCCTGCCCTCTTCTAGCCCGTAACCACACATCTCGTTATATTACCGCGGTTTAGGGAAAGGGACAGATGTATTTCAGAATTTTTGTAAAATCGGCGGGATGCATAAAACTATATCGTAAGGGGCTGGTGGACTGCGCGGTATTCATCATCATCATCATCATCATCTGTTTACCCTCCAGGTTCGGTTTTTCCCTCGGACTTAGCGAGGGATCCCACCTCTACCGCCTCAAGGGCAGTGTCCTAGAGCTTCAGACTCTTGGTCGGGGGATAAAACTGGGGAGTATGACCAGTACCTCGCCCAGGCGGCCTCACCTGCTATGCTGAACAGGGGCCTTGTGGAGGGATGGGAAGATTGGAAGGGATAGGCAAGGAAGAGGGAAGGAAGCGGCCGTGGCCTTAAGTTAGGTACCATCCCGGCATTTGCCTGGAGGAGAAGTGGGAAACCACGGAAAACCACTTCCAGGATGGCTGAGGAGGGAATCGAACCCACCTCTACTCAGTTGACCTCCCGAGGCTGAGTGGACCCCGTTCCAGCCCTCGTACCACTTTGCAAATTTCGTGGCAGAGCCGGGAATCGAACCCGGACCTCCGGGGGTGGCAGCTAATCACGCTAACCACTACACCACAGAGGCGGACCTGCGCGGTATTACGGCGTACTATTCTGTAGTCTGAAAAAATATGATTATCTTGATGAGGAGTATTATGCAGTATAGGGCGTACTTTGTTTAGCAATACATGTTTCCTCTGTGGGGCGTCGTTTGTACGTACATATTCACATGTACACTACCTGGAGTCCCACTGTGCATGTACATCAGTCCACCACTATATGAAATAAGAGATCGGGGAAGTGGGATCATTCTTCCACCTTCTACCATACTACCGCGCCTCTAGGAATTATTATACCTCCTCTCGATGTGTGGATATATACCAGATCAGGCTAGCAAATCTTTTTGCCTAAGTATGAAAGCAGAATATTAATTCCACTTCTCAAGTAATCTTCATTGCGAACTTGGGTGTTGGAGAGCAACGTGTCTTTCAACAGAATAAAAATGTTTATTTGGTGATTTTTCGAAATAGATTTAAGACAGCTAATTGTGACAGATATTAGTAGCAAAAAATGTTCAAATTTTCCCTGTCTATGATTTAACCTACAGTGATTTATGGATAAAACATTACTAAAGTCATCGATAACAGTCCCTACGAGAAGTTATTCTTGGTAAGCATATACATATTAGTGGAATAATGGGGTAAATCTTCGGATATCCCCACCCCCCACGCATTCCACTAGGGTGCAATCAAACCACATTGTTTCCATTATTTTATGAATTAATTCTATTTTGTAAGCATTATTTAAACTGATTCCGGTCTATA
This sequence comes from Anabrus simplex, assembly GCF_040414725.1. Taxonomy (NCBI): domain Eukaryota; kingdom Metazoa; phylum Arthropoda; class Insecta; order Orthoptera; family Tettigoniidae; genus Anabrus; species Anabrus simplex. Next base: position 1,088,709,201 of record NC_090266.1, on the reverse strand, counting down.
AAGCCAAGAATAACGGCCGAGAGTATTTGTCGTGCTGACCACACGACACCTTGTAATCTGCAGGACTTTGGGGGTGAGCAGCGGTCGCTTGGTAGGCCATGGCCCTTCGGGGCTGTTGCGCATGGGGTTTGGTTTCATTTAAAAATAATTATCAGGTTGTCTACGTATGTATTGTGAATTTCCAGGCAAATATTCCTTATTTTAAGTTGTAAGGTAGATTTCTTAATCTCCAGATAATACTGTATTTAAATATAGAGGTTAACCCTTACTCCGGGTAGCTCGACAATTGTTCATGAGTAAACAAAGGCTTAGGAAGGTAGATGTCAAGTTTAAAAGTATGCTTTGTTCAAGGCTGATAACCCAATTTTCCATTTACAAAATCGTCCACCTCCAGCACTAAATTTTACAGAACTTCCTTGGAAACTATATTTTTTGTTCTACCTTCAAGCTGGAGAATTACCAAGCTGTGAGGGGTGCTCACTCTCGAACAGGCTACGTACAACTGTCCGTGGGAGAAACAGTCATTCCTTAAATGTACGCCAGGTAGCCTAATCCAGAGACCACCCCTGGGTCTTTGGCATAGCCCAGAGATGCTCATCAGCTGGGTGCCCGTTGAGGCTAGCCCAGTGCGGCCGGGCTGGCCTGCTGCAAACGTGAGCAGCTTACGTATTACGCATACGTCACAGTGAACCGAGAGAAAGAACACACTTTGCAGGGAAATGGAACAGTGAAGTTCGATTGTGACTATGAAGCTCTCTTCCACTACTTAGCGAAATGTTGACTGGGGTACAGTATTTTTTAAAAGCTATAATCGCAAGAAAACAGACCTTTTCAAGGTATTACGGTTTGATCTATACTGCACTCGATATAAAGAATCGAGTTTCTTTTCTTATATTTATACACTCACAGAAAACTGACACGATATAATTTTGTTACAATTTACGAAGATACGGGGTTTAAGCGTACAAGCTAAGATTTACAATTCCTTGGATGGGAATGACAGTGTTTCCATTTAGAAACAGTACAATTCCTGTTATTCATTCAGCTAAACGTAATATATTTGCATAATTCAACAAGATTACTGCTTGATTTTGCATAATGTTTTAGTTTTATGTGGTTTTCCCTGTTCACTGAATTTCTTAAAATAGTATTTTAAAATTATCAGGCGTCCGATGCTAACAGCTTGCCTCTAAATGGCGAGGGAGTTTCATCACGAGTGAAATACTATCCAAGATTAAAGTACAACAATGTAAGTGCATCTACGAAATATATATAGACTTACAGCATGTCTCCAAATAAATGACCTAACAGATGTTATTCCCGGTAAGAATGATTGGGTTGTTGGTGAGTTTATCAGATAACCGAAACAACCACAAGTTACAGCTTAACCACCTTAACTCTGTATTATATTTGAAATGTTTCTAAAGCTCCTCTTAAAATATAATATCAATTATAACCGTACAAAAATATTTGAGTTTGTAGGCCGATCTCCTTTTGTATCCGGTCAAAATACATAAACTGCAATGAACATAAATAAATGATATAAATTGAAAATGACATGGATTTCTGCCCTCTCATTATTTTCTGCTTCCATTTCGAAGTCGGGTATCATCGCAGTGGTCTAGAATGACAGAGAACTTCGCCGAACCTTCACAGCCTGTGACGTAACCACGTCACTGTGGCTGAATAGCATTCGCTCATCGCCTGCCTGCCTGCCCGCTTAAAGCACTGTGCGCCCGCGCTACGAAATGCCCAGTGTGGGCACCTCTGGTATAGTCTTGCAAAGCAGACGTTGACAGGGAACCGGAGTCTTTTAAACTTAAAGGAGAGCCTGATAAGATAGAAAAAATACTTTGTATAAAAAACATTTCTTCTTAATTAAAACCTGTAAAGATGGTCACTTCTATGAGAAGTTCTGTAGGGACTTAATCTGCACCCTGGTACCATTGCATAGTTTAGGAGAATACTGACAATACACTGGAGTTCCTAATTAAGAAATACAGCAGGTATGCCTGTCGTGCAATACATGTCGCGCAATAATCACCCCATCTACCTAGAAAAATACATAATATTCATAGTCGTTAAACTAATCCGTAAAGCGACACCTGAAATGCAAAATCACCAGCAAAGTAACGCCCTATTTCATTTCAAATTATGTAACGAGAAAGCAATGTAGTAAGTAGACCATCGTCAAATCATTGTGAATATAATCCAGAGAAGGGCTTGATTACAATCCGAAATCACAGATCAAATAATGAAATTACGGTGTAGTTTGTAAACCTAGAAAACACTTGACTCCAGTCATTATATGACATTGAAGAAGACGAGCAAATGGACATGTCCGCAATGTCCTTCCGCTGTGTAACAAGCACAAAAATCTAGTGCCCGGATCGCACTATGAACCAAATACGAGTCCGCGTGCGTACTTACGAAATGACGGGAAGCAAAACCATGCGCTGGCCACGCGATGTAAACTAAATTACCAGTATGTGTCTACATCCATGCACGTTCCTTACGGTCTGTTTATCCTCACCGTACTCTAATCCTGAGATTTAATTTCCTTAGTGTTATGAAGTAACAGTGCTAACAAAACACCTCTTTTAGGTAAATTATGTACCTAGGTAGTATGACCTTTCAGTATCGTGTGTGGTTGTGCATGTTCGGAATTGAGATACTCAAGGTAGCTTATTTGAAGGACTAGGCGATGTCATGGATGGTGTATGGTAGCTCAGACAACAATCGTAGGATTGTAGATACGTAACACACCGTGCTCTAATCCAGACAAGAAGATTGTGCAGGCGTTTAGTAAATTCACAGAACGTTGCAAGGCACACCAGCCTGTTGTGAAGATGTATGTATGTATGTATGTATGTATGTATGTATTTTTATAACAGTTTATTCACAGCATGCCCCACTACGTGACAGTAATGTTAGTTCAAAGTTTTACTACATGCTTGAGTAATCCTATTACATATATACATACATACATACATACATCGTCATTATAGACTTATGTCTTTCAGAGTTCAGTCTGCAAGCGTCTGTGAATTTACTAAACGTCGCCACAATCCTCGATTTGCAACTCGTGTTGTGGCCTCATTTAGTTCTATACCTCTTATCTTTAAATCGTTAGAAACCGAGTCTAACCATCGTCGTCTTGGTCTACCTCTACTTCTTTTACCCTCCATAGCAGAGTCCAATATTCTCCTAGGTAACCTATCCTCCTCCATTCGCCTCACATGACCCCACCACCGAAGCCGGTTTATGCGTACAGCTTCATCCATCGAGTTCATTCCTAAATTAGCCATTATCTCCTCATTCCGAGTACCCTCCTGCCATTGTTCCCACCTGTTTGTCCCAGCAATCATTCTTGCTACTTTCATGTCTGTTACTTCCAACTTATGAATAAGGTATCCTAAGTCCACCCAGCTTTCGCTCCCGTAAAGCAAAGTTGGTCTGAAAACAGACCGATGTAAAGATAGTTTCGTCTGGGAGCTCACTTCCTTCTTACAGAATACTGTTGATCGCAGCTGCGAGCTCACTGCATTAGCTTTACGACATCTTGATTCAATCTCACTTACTATATTACCATCCTGGGAGAACACAACCTAAATACTTGAAATTATCGACCTGTTCTACCTTTGTATCACTAAGTTCTGTTGAATTTCTTACCTACTGACATCAATTTAGTCTTCGAAAGGCTAATTTTCATACCATACTCTTTGCACCTATTTTCTAGTTCCAAGATATTAGACTGTAGGCTTTCGGCACAATCTGCCATTAAGACCAAATCGTCAGCATAGGCCAGACTGCTTACTACATTTCCACCTAACTGAATCCCTCCCTGCCATTTTATACCTTTCAGCAGATGATCCATGTAAACTACGAACAGCAAAGGTGAAAGATTACAGCCTTGTCTAACCCCTGTAAGTACCCTGAACCAAGAACTCATTCTACCATCAATTCTCACTGAAGCCCAATTGTCAACATAAATGCCTTTGATTGCTTTTAATAATCTACCCTTAATTTCATAGTCCCCCAGTATGGCGAACATCTTTTCCCTCGGTACCCTGTCATATGCTTTCTCTATATCTACAAAACATAAACACAACTGCCTATTCCTCTCGTAGCATTCTTCCATTACCTGGCGCATACTGAAAATCTGATCCTGACAGCCTCTCTGTGGTCTGAAACCACACTGGTTTTCATCCAGCTTCCTCTCAACGACTGATCGCACCCTCCCTTCCAAGATGCCAGTGAATACTTTGCCTGGTATACTAATCAATGAGATACCTCGATAGTTGTTACAATCCTTCCTGTTCCCTTGCTTATAGATAGGTGCAATTACTGCTTTTGCCCAATCTGAAGGTACCTTACCAACATTCCATGCTAATTTTACTACTCTATGAAGCCATTTCATCCCTGCCTTCCCACGATACTTCACCATTTCAGGTCTAAATTCATCTATTCCTGCTGCCTTACGACAATGGAGTTTATTTACCATTCTTTCCACTTCCTCAAGCATAATTTCACCAACATCATTTTCCTCCTCCCCACGAGCTTGGCTGCTCACAACACCACCAGGATGATTTCCTTTTACATTGAGAAGATGTTCAAAATATTCCCTCCACCTCCACCTCTCCAGTGATTCCCTGGGATCTATTATGAGTTCACCTGAATTACTCAAAACACTCTTAATTTCCTTTTTCCCTCCCTTCCTAAGATTCTTTATTACTGTCCAGAAAGGTTTCCCTGCTGCTTGACCTAGCCTTTCCAGGTTGTTACCAAAATCTTCCCAGGACTTCTTTTTGGATTCAACAACTATTTGTTTCGCTCCGTTTCTTTCATCTACGCACAACTCCCTGTCTGCCTTGGCCCTTGTTTGGAGCCATTTCTGATAAGCCTTCTTTTTACGTTTACAAGCTGCTCTCACTTCATCATTCCACCAAGATGTTCGCCTTTTCCCACCTTTACACACAGTTGTTCCTAGGCATTCCCTTGCTGTTTCTACTACAGCATCCCTGTATGCCATCCATTCACATTCTATATCCTGAGCCTGCTTACTGTCTACTGTTCGAAACTTCTCACTAATCATATCCATGTACTTTCGTCTAATGTTCTCGTCCTGGAGATTTTCTACCCTTATTCGTTTGCAGACAGATTTCACTTTCTCTACCCTAGGCCTAGATATACTTCACTACAGATCAGATAGTGGTCTGTATCATCGAAAAATCCCCGGAAAACTCGTACATTCTTAACAGATTTCCTGAATTCAAAGTCTGTTAAGATATAGTCTATTATGGATCTGGTACCCCTAGCCTCCCATGTGTAGCGGTGAATAGCCTTACGCTTGAAGAATGTATTCGTAACAGCTAAACCCATACTAGCACAGAAGTCCAGCAAACGCTTCCCATTCCCATTAGCTTCCATACGTTCCCCACATTTACCAATCACCCTTTCGTATCCTTCAGTTCTATTCCCAACTCTCGCATTGAAATCGCCCATTAGCACTATTCTATCCGTGCTGTTGACCCTGACCACGATGTCACTCAATGCTTCATAAAACTTGACAACTTCATCCTCATTCGCACCCTCACATGGTGAATACACGGACACAATTCTAGTCCTAATTCCTCCAAATGACAAATCTACCCACATCATTCGCTCATTTACGTGCCTAACAGAAACTATGTTCCGTGCAATGGTATTCCTGATAAAGAGCCCTACCCCAGACTCTGCCCTTCCCTTTCTAACACCCGTCAAGTACACTTTATAATCTCCTATATCTTCCTCGTTATCTCCCCTTACCCGAATATCACTTACTCCTAGCACATCCAGATGCATCCTCTTTGCTGACTCAGCCAGTTCTACTTTCTTCCATAAGCCCCATTAATATTGATAGCTCCCCATCGAATTCCATTTCGTTCGCCAAGTTGTTTCCAAGGAGTCCCTCGTCTGTCAAATGGGAGTGGGACTCCGTTACTCCCATAGGTCCGAGGCTTGCTTAAAATGTTCTGAGCTCGGTAAATTCATGAAGCAGGATGCTACCCTACTTGCACATAGTCCAAGTGAGGATCTCTCTTCTAACGGGTTATGGACCACCGGTGGATTGTATAGTCCTAGCCGCCTGAGCACAAGGAGGGCCAGGACTCAGAATATGTCCGAGATGCCCACTCCCATTCCATAGCAACTGGTATCCCGACTCTCAGGACCACTTACTAGGCCACTCAGCCGTTGCCCATGGTTCACGAACTAGGACGTGACTACAGTAACCCACAAACATGAACCATAATCCTATTACAAATGCAACATAATTATCTAATTACATGTAAGATACATTTCTTAATACGATGGCTTTTGTAATGTATGTAAGTAAACAAAACTATATTCTTTTTTACAGTTTTTAACATACGATTGAGTTTGTGAAACGTGAGAACCGTTTAAAATATGTTTTGACTAAACTGTTTCTTTCTCTCTCAAGTCATTCACAATGGAATAATAAATGGTCAACAGTTTGATCACTGGCATTACATGGATATATGGGATTATCTAAAATTTTGAAGCGATGAAAATAAGCTCTTAATATTCCATTGTACGTTACCATTGCTGTGAAATTTGGCGTTAAATAAATATGTTGGGAAGTCTGTCTATTGCGCTGGGAAAATTTGTTATTGAACCCTTCGTCGTTAGATCCCATTCACTTTGCCATTTTCTTATCCCCTCATCTCTCAATTCCTTAAAACACGTTTATGAATATTGCTGTAACACTCACTAATTTCTGTTGTGCGCTGCTTCCTTGGCCAGATGATCCGCAAGTTCGTTACCGTAATTCCCAGCGTGAGCCTTAATCCAAGTGAATTCGATTTTCCACTTGTTACTTGCAAGAATCTTCGCTTTCACCTTGATTTGGTGAATAAGGTCGTTGTAGTTATTGTATGTATGTATGTATGTATGTATGTATGTATGTTTTGGGCTAGGATACGAAGACCAATATATGATATTTTGTATCCTGAAATGTTGTTGCACACATTGTAGAGAGTGTTTTATTTTACTAGAAATGAGACGCTGACCGCGATACCCGAGTGAAGTAACACACGTACCACGAGACAACCAGAATTCCAAACCAGAAACAGTGTCATTAATCATTACCTTTCCTAAGGAGAGTTTCCCTTGAGGTTTAAGCTTTCTACACTTCAAGCGAAAGATAGGTTATTACCCATTCATGCTTTTCCAATGTATGTTTACCACTCCGTCCCACTTCCTGATACGGGGTCGGGGATGAGGCAGGATTAAATTATAACTTATGGCATATTTTACGGTTGGACGCCCTTCCTGTCGCCAACCTCAATTGAGGTAATTAGGATGAAATGAATAATGGCGAACGAATTGGGTAATCAGGTGGAAGGCTGTAACCTCTGAATTGGAACTGTCCCGGCATTTGCGTGGAGTTGAAAATGGGAAACCACAGAAAACCATTCTCAGGACTGACCGCGGTAGAGCTCGTACCAACTCATCTCCCGAATGCAGAGTTTGGCCCCATAGCCGTAGCCCGCTAACACGTGCTGCTACTCTCACGCTTACCAAATCTCAACCTTAAAATAATTAAGACAGGAAACTCTCGTACAGATATCGAACGCTCTATCTTACAACATTAAATGCACGACACGGGGGCGATTACCTCAGAAATGAAGAAAGGTAGTTTCACAAGCGGTCCTTCACCATATAACGTCCTGAAGAGTGAATGCCATCAGGACACAAATACAAATCACCCCCACTGTTTGAGCGATGTCATTTTTTCAGAAGAGTCTGTGCGAGAACTTTCTCATTTCAAACTTTTTCCTATTATTTACACCAGACAAATTCTAGGGCTGTACCTTAAGACCATAGACCCTACAATCCCAATCCTAGCTCTTTCCCATCCTTGCGTCGCCGGTAATATTTTCTATGTCAGTGTGACGTTAAACCACTAGCATAATAATAGGTCCAATAATAATAATAATAATAATAATAATAATAATAATAATAATAATAATAATAATAATAATAGTAGTAGTAGTGGTAAAAAGTCCAACTAACTACTTTTATGGTTTCGGAGACTGTGAGGTGCTGGAATTTTGTCCCGCAACAGTTCCAGCAGTTCATTAACGTGCCGGTAAATCTACCGATACGGGGCTCAAGTGTTGGAGCTCCTTTAAATACCACCAGACTCAGGCAGGGTCGAACCCGTCAACTGTAACTCAGAAGGCCAGTGTTCTATCGTCTACTCAGTCTGGCAACCTGTCTTCTAATTTCTTGTTCTTAGGTCGTACTGACACAGACAGGTCTTATGACAATGATGGGATACGATTGGAAGCAACCATACCATTATGGTACACTGCGTGGTGTGAAAATGGGAAACCAATGAAAACAATCTTAAGTGGGGTTGAAACCCACCGTATTCCGAAAGCAGCTTCACATCTACGAGATCCGAACCGCGTAGCCAACCCACACGGTCGTCTTCTACTTTATTATTTGGGATGATTTGTGTAGGTGAAGTCACTGGCATATGGAATACTTCGCAATAGTAGTAGGACAAAGGGATTCCTGAATCCGCTGAGTCACACTTTTTGCTGCGTCAGCGCCCGAGGTCACCTACTCCTAGTAGTGTACCTAGGCAGATTCTGACCCCGAGGTCATTGACCCCTAGTATAGTAGTAGGGCTAGGCCGATTTGTGGATTTTGCATAAGAGAGCGAGCCTAACCTCACAATCCCCATCTTGAGGGCGTAACCTCACTTGAACGGCTAGTTGCCCTTCCCGACGCCTAAGAGAGCAAGCCTAACCTCACATCCGCCATATTGAAGGAACCATCCTTAGTTTTGCGGAGAGTGCCCTTCCCAACGCCAATTGCACAAGATGGCGGGTATACACAGCTTCTTATCAGACGGCCTAGGAGTGCTTGCGCAAGATGGCTGCTATACATAGGCTCTTATGAGACGCCCTAGGGACGCTTGCACAAGATGGCGGCTATCTATTTGCACAAGATGGCTGCTATACATAGGCTCTTATGAGACGTCTCTGGGCGATTGCGCAAAATGGCCGCTATACACAGGCCCTTATGAAAAGTCTATGGGCGATTGTGCAATATGGCTGCTATACATAGGCTCTTATGGAGAGAGATGCCGGCCATAGGCGATTCCACAAGATGGCGGCTGTACATGGGCTCTTATGGGACGGCCAAGGGCGCTTGCGCACGATGGTGGCTGCTTTTATGGATAAAGCTGGCTGAGGAGGCTACTGCACAAGATGGCGGCTATACATAGCCTTTTATGGCCTCTTCCTCCTCCGAAGGGCCACAGCCGCCCTCCTCATCTTCCTCCTCCTTATCCGTATAGCAAAAGGGCAGATTTGCAAAAATAACACCACCTCGTCATCGGTAGGGCAAAACGGCTACTCTTTCGGGCAAAAGGTAAGAGGGCACCTCCTCTTAGCAAAAGGGAAAAAAGAACACTTTCTCACCTGTAGGGCAAAAGGCAAAAAGGCTACTCTTCCTGGCAAAAGGGTACCTCCTCTTAGCAAAAGGGCTAAAGGGCTCCTCCTCCTGGCAAAAGATAAGTTTTCGATTGAGGTGAAAGCGGCAGGAGGGGGCGATAAGGAGAAGGTAATACCTTTTTCAGCATGCAAAAATATTGTAGGATAAGCAAATGCTGTATCCGACAAGACAAAACTGGTTCAATCTAGTTACAGAATGCAATTGAAAAAATATAGAACTGACATGATGTACGTCTTTATCCAACAAGATAAAACATGTTGACTATTAAACAGAAAACTTTTATCTCTACTGTGCTATATGTTTTTATCCATCAAGACAAGTTATAATTAGCACACACTAGAATTGCTTGTAGAACAAGACGAAACATGTTGGCTATCAGTGTTCAGAACAGAAAAGATTAATCCCTCTGTTGATACAGTCGCACTCTTACGCAATCAGCGCTCACACACACAGAATTGAAAATGTTGTATATCTCCATCCGACATACTTCTTAGTCACTGCAGAGAAAATGATTACTACATAGCAGAGGATACCTTTGTTCTAAGAAGATGGATTTTGCGGGATTCGAACCCATGGAACAGAAAAATCTGTTTAGTTACCGTAACAGAATAAAAAATCGTACTCCTGTGTAGATAAAAGGATTTTACTACTTAGCATGGGATATCTTCGTCCTACAACATATTGTGTTAAGGAAAAAAAATTATGGATTCAAACCCTGATCTAACACAATAAAAATCATAGAACTAAAACTTTGTTTTACAAGGGAGAGGAATGGAAGTGTACTTCCTCATCGATCAATAATCGCTACTATTATGCAGATAAAATGAGCTGTTCGAAAGGACTCTTCCTCCTCCTTACCGCGCCTTCCTCGTAGGGATAAAGGGCTAATGGGCTAGGGTGGCCCTCCTCTCCTAATCTGGGCTTGAGACCGACTCTACATCTAGATGCGGAGTTAACACCCTAAGGAAGGGAGAATGTTGGAAAGTAATATTTACGAATATAGCTACTCGATGGACTATATACTACAGAAGGATGAATTAGGTGAGGGTAAGCGCTGCGAATGTAGGAAGGTGTTTAAGCTGTTGTACTGTCGAGAGAGAGCTATTACCCAATATCTACACGACGTAATTATGCTCTATTTAAAAAAAACTATCTGCTTTATATTCTGTGTAATCAGCATCTTCATAGGCTCTTGGCAGTTGCAAATGTGTTACGAGTACGTTGGGGTCTTTACAGTACCTTATGTCTACATAGGGTAACAGAGGCTTGTTGGGAACTTTGAGCCTATATGCAAACAGTTTATGTGTAGGGACTTGTTTTGATGTAATACGAGCTTCAGCAGTAGCGTTTCCAGGTACAAACTTGTTTCGATAGCAATGAAGCATTGAAATTTTGTCCTTCATCTTGCATCTCTTCTTGAAATGTTTGCACGGCGACAGAACGTGCAGTAGGCTTAGAAAATGAAGTAAAATCATCAAGCTCTAATGGCAATAAAACATTGAGATCTTCTTTCCTTTACTACTCTTTTGATCAACATCGTTATCCTTACGATCATAATCATGAACTTGCCTCTCTTTATGTTGAAGTGTGTTCTTAGTAACAGAACTTGTAGCAAGCCTAGAGAACAAGGGAGAATTAAAACTCTCTCGCAGAGGTGTACTTCTTAAAAGTAAATCGGTGTTCGCTTGATTACGGTTGAGCTCTTTGTATTTTCTTCTCGATGAAGCTACAGTACACACGGCTTCGTGTCGTTGAGCGTTGTATGTGTTCTTTAACTCTCTTCTACAATGCTGGCATTGAAAAATTGTCCTACGTGATACCTCATGTTGTCCCTTGTGATAGCTTCGGGAAAATGCTTTTCCACACTCTGCAAATATACCTAGAAATAGGTTTTTCAATGACGGACTTTACCTTCTGCTAACAGATTCTTCTTTAAATGTACTAGAAACTTCGATGATGTGAACAGCTGAACGATTAACAGTAAAATAACAAAAGCGTATAACCAAGGTAGGAACATTGAGCTTTATACCCGTCAAGATTCAGCAGTGAGGTTACCGATGTTCTGTGTTTAAAATTCCGCTTCCACATGGTTAAAGATGGCAGCTGACAGGTGTCATAAAGCACGTGGATTTTAAATTCCGCGTGAAATTTAAAATCTACGTGCTTTTTGACGACTTCTAAGCACGTAGGCATGGATTTTGAACTTCGGGTGCTGAAGCAGCATATCCCGTGACGTCACGACCACGTGCTCTTGTTTGTTAATTAAGCCACGTGCTTTTCGACAGCTGTCATCTTGACGGACCCTAACCTCACTTTTAAGGACAATAGAGCATCGCTAACCTCACTGCTGCCATCTTCATGGCGCTAAACCTCATGGCTGCCACCTTATGCACGTCATGGCGCGGAATTTAAAATCCACGTGCTTTTTGACACCTGTCAGCTGCCATCTTTAACCATGTGGGCGCGGCATTTTAAACTGAACATCGCTAACCGCACTGCTGCCCTCTTACGGGGATAAACCTCACTGTTGCTAACTTGGTTATACGCTTTTGTGTTAGTTTACTGTTAATTGTTAAGCTGTTCACATAATCGAAGTGTCTAGTAGATTTAAAAAAGAATCTGTTAACAGAAGATAAGGTCCATCATAGAAAAACCCATTTCTAGGTATATTTGCAGAGTGTGGTAAAGCATTTTCCCGGAGCTATCACAAGAGACGCCATGAGTTGTCACGGAGGACAATTTTTCAATGCAAACATTGTAGAAGAGAGTTCAAGCACGCATACAACGCTCAACGTCACGAAGCCGCATGTAATGTAGCTTCATCGAGAAGAAAACACAAAGAGCTCAAGCGAACACTGGTTTACTTTTAGAAAGTACAAATCTGCGAGAGATTTTTAATTCTCCCTTGTTGTCTAGGCCTGCTACAAGTTCTGTTACTAAGCACACGCTTCAAGATAAAGAGAGGCAAGATCATGATTATGAGAGTAAGGATAATGATTTTGATCAAAACAGTAGTAAAGGAAAAGTATAAGAAGAAGAAGAGGCAGAAGAAAAAGAAGATCTCAATGTTTTATTACCATTAGAGCTTGATGATTTTACTTCATTTTCTAAGCCTACTACACGTTCTGCCGACGTGCAAACATCTCAAGAAGAGATGCAAGATGAAGGAGGAGAACATTTCAACGCTTCATTGCTAACGAAACAAGTTAAGTTTGTACCTGGAAACGCTACTGATGAAGCTCGTATTACAACAAAACAAGTCCCTACACCTAAAAAGTCTGCATACAGAATCAAATTTCCCAACAAGCCTCTGTTACCCTATGTAGACATAAGATACTGAAAAGACCCCAACGTACTCGTAAAACATTCGCAACTGCCAAGAGCCTATCAAGATGCTGATTACACAGAGTATAAAGCAGATAGTTTTATAATACAGCAATAATTACGTCGTGTAGATATTGGGTAATAGCTCTCTCGACAGTACAACGGCTTCAACACCTTCCTACATTCGCAGCGCTTACCCTCATCTAATTTATCCTTCTGTAGTATATAGTCCATCGGGTAGCTATATTCGTATAGATTACTTTCCAACATTCTCCCTTCCTTAGGGTGTAAACTCCGCATCTAGATTCAGAGCCGGTCTCAAGCCTGGATAAAGAGAGGAGAGGCACCCTAGCCCATTAGCCCTTTATCCCTACGAGGAAGGCGCGGTAAGGAGGAGGAAGAGTCCTTTTGAACAGCTCATTTTATCTGCATAATAGTAGCGATTATTGATTGATGAGGAAGTACACTTCTATTCCTCTCCCTTGTAAAACAAAGTTTCAATCCTATGATTTTTATTGTGTTAGATCAGGGTTTGAATCCATAATTTTTCTCCTTAACACAATATGATGTAGGACGAAGATATCCCCTGCTAAGTAGTAAAATCCTTTTATCTGCACAGTAGTACGATCTTTTTATTCTGTTACGGTAACTAAACAGATTTTTCTGTTCCATGGGTTCGAATCCCGCAAAACCCATCTTAGTACAAAGGTATCCTCTGCTATATAGTAATCATTTTTTTGCAGTGATTAAGAAGTATGTCGGATGGAGATATACAACATTTTCAATTCTGTGTGTGCGCGCGCTGATTGCGTAAGAGTGCGACTGTATCAACAGAGGGATTAATCTTATAATGTAGGCAAATGCTGGGGCTGTACCTTACTTAAGGCCACGGCCGCTTCCTTGCAACTCCTAGGCCTTTCCTATCCCATCGTCGCCATAAGACCTATCTGTGTCGGTGCGACGTAAAGCCCCTAGCAAAAAAATCTTATGTATTGCGTTTTAAGTTTTTCTGTTCTGAACACTGATAGCCAACATGTTTCGACTTGTTCTACAATCAATTCTAGTGTGTGCTAATTGTAACTCGTCTTGATGGATAAAAACAAAGCACAGTAGCGATAAAAGTTTTCTGTTTAATAGTCAACATGTTTTATCTTGTTGGATAAAGACATGCAGCATGCCAATTCTATATTTTTACAATTGCATTCTGTAACTAGATTGAACCAGTTTTGTTTTGTCGGGTCTTGTCGGATACAGCATTTGCATATCCTACAATATTTTTGCATGCTGAAAAAGGTATTACCTTCTCCTTACCGCCCCTCCTCCTCCTACCGCTTTCACCTCAATCGAAGACTTATCTTTTGGCAGGAGGAGGAGACCTTTTGCGAGGAAGAGGAGCCCTTTATCCCTTTTGCCAGGAAGAAGAGCTATTTTGCCATACAGATAAGAAAGAGCCCTTTTGCTAGGAGGAGGAGGAGCCCTTTTGCCCCACAGATAAGGAAAAAGAATTATTTTTGCCCATTTGCCATTTTGCTAAGAGGAGGTGCCCTTTTGCCAGGAAGAGTAGCCCTTTTGCTTTTTGCCCTAGAGATGAGGAGGAAGTGTTATTTTTGCCCATTTGCCCTTTTGCTAGAATGGGGTGCTTTTTAGCCCTTTTGCCCGAAAGAGTAGCCCTTTTGCCCTACCGATGACGAGGAGGTGTTCGTTTTGCCCATTTACCCTTTTGCGAGGAGGAGGTTCTCTTTTACTATACGGGTAAGGAGGAGGAAGAGGAGGAGTGCGGCTGTGTCCCTTCAGAGGAGTAAGAGGCTATGTATAGCCGCCATCTTGTGCAATAGCCGCCTCAGCCAGCTTTATCCATAAGAGAGGCCGCCTTCTTGCGCAAGCGCCCTTGGTCGTCTCATAAGAGTCCATGTATAGCCGCCATCTTGCGCAATCGTCCCTGGGAGCCTCATAAGAGCCTATGTATAGCAGCCGTCTTGCGCAAGCGCCCTTAAGCCGTCCCATAAAAGCCTATGTATAGCAGCCACCTTGTGCAATTTGATAGCCGCCATCTTGCGCAAGCGTCCCTAGGGAGTCTCTTAAGAGCCTATATATAGCAGCCATCTTGCCCAAGCGCCCTTAAGCCGTCTCATAAGAGCAGCCGCCATCTTGTGCAGTAGCCTCTAAGCTAGCTTCTCCCATATATGCCTGTGTATAGCCGCCATCTTGCTCAAGCGTCCCTATGCCGTCTCATAAGAGCCTATGTATAGCCGCTATCTTGTGCAATTGGCGTCGGGAAAGGCATCTTGCCGTAAAACTAATGATAGCTCCTTCAAGATGGCGGATGTGAGGTTAGGCTTGCTCTGTTATGCAAAATCCACAAATCGGCCTAGCCTTACTACTATACTAGGCGACAATGACCTCGGGTGCTGATGCAGGGACCCCTTTGTCCTACTACTCGCAGTAGTTGAACACTGAAGTGTATCTAAATTGCCGTAAGCCTACGAAGATTTTATCAGCGCACGTCGTATTTCGAAAATCATCGTGACGAAAATTGGTGGGATAGATCATTTCTATGCAGATTTTGTGCACAGGTTTGTAGTTTTATAGTTCTTGTTTCGTATACGTATTTGATCTCTGGAGAGCAATGTCACCGGCATCATGCTTCTGGATACCGTTTTCCAAAATCTAACAGCTAGGTGGCTGTTCTGGTGTATTTGTAAACGCCGGACGTACAAATGGGACTAGACTGGTTTTCAACTTTTCGAGGAATGTTTTTGGAACTGAAAACAAAGATCCACGCTGTTGCGAAGATGGCCTATGGTAGGATTCGGAACCTCTTACCTCCCGAATCCAGACAACGACAGGTAGATTTTCATTACTGTATGAAATACGTGGGCCGGCTCCGCGGTGTAGGCGTAGCGTGCCTGCCTCTTACCCGGAGACCCCAGGTTCGATTCCCGGCCAGGTCAGGTATTTTTACCTGCATCTGAGGGCTGCTTTGAGGTCCACTCAGCCTATGTGATTACAATTGAGGAGCTATCTGACGGTGAGATAGCGGCGCCGGTCTAGAAACCACACGACACCTCGTAATCTGTAGGATTCGGGCTGAGCAGCGGTCGCTTGGTAGGCCATGGCCCTTCGGGGCTGTTACGCCATGGGGTTTGGTTCGGTTTTTATGAAATACGTGGAAAAAGCTAGCTAAAATGACGAAAGCATTTATCACCGGTACCTGCCTTGCGCGACATAACCTATAACCCTATTTCGTGAAAAAGGCCTTTCTTAAGTGAGGCCAATATCCAATATTCGGGAGATAGTGGGTTCGAACCCCACTGTCGGCAGCCCTGAAGATGGTTTTCCGTAGTTTCCCATTTTCACACCAATTAAGGCCACGGTCACTTCCTTCTCACTCCTAATCCTTTCCCGTCCCATCGTCGCCGTAAGACCTAACTGTGTCGGTGCGACGTAAAGCAACTTGTAAAGAAAAGAAAACTATTCTTATGCAGTGTAAAGGCATTATCTGTAACAAAAACGAAGTCAATATTTTTTACAGTCTCTTCTGAAGTTGGTAAATTCAGTCTATCGTTCATCAGACGGTCAAGGAATGTTGTGTCCTCAATCACTATGTACTCCATCTGCGACTTTACCATTGCAGCTTACGTCAACCATAATAAACTCTAGGTTAGCATTGAGGTTACCTAGGGGAACTACACTGTAGAATACCTTGTTTTACCTCTCGGTCACATAATGGCCTACATGCTGGCCATCTACTGCTCCACCAAAGTTTGGAAAATTCTACTGATAAAAATCTTTTACAGTGCTGAGCCGTTCTTCTTCAATTGAGGGAAACTGAAATTAAATTCCACTTATTTAAACAAAAATCTTTATCATATTTGAGGGAAATTTATGTTGTATTTATACTATTTTATAATGTTGTACTAAGACATATGTCCATCTCGAGTTGGGAGATGATGGAGATGGAATGGAAGGAGTTGGCTCAAAACCGGCTTGGAGTGTGGCTGCTGATTAGTGCGGCTTCTAGGAAAAGGATACGTGTTGGGGAAAACTAATGATGACCGAATGAGGAAACAATTACTGGAAATAGCAAAAAATGTGCTAAAAAAGCAAGAAGACTTACGTGTTTGACACTGTGGGAGAAATTATAGCAGCGAAACTGCGTAGAGTGGATGAACTTCAATCTGTACATGCCGATAAACTGATCGGTGAGACACTTTACACGGCATGTTGAAACAGTTTTCCTCTAGAACCACAGACTGTGATATTGGCCTTCAGCATTCATGTCGAGCACTGCCAGCCTTATACTATGATAATCCACAAAGCCGTTCCTATAAATCTTCCGGCACATCCACACAGAGGCTTAGTCAGACTACCTCACCCTCTCCTACATTTAACAACAATAGCTGTCATAAGCCTACATGGTCTATATCATCTGCAGTCCCACCTACCAAACCAAACCAATTCCCATGGCGCAACAGTCCCGAAGGCCTGCATATTACGAGGTGTCGAGTGGTCGGCACGACGAATCTACTCGGCCGTTATTCTTGGTACCATCTACAGTAGGACGTAATTCAACACTGAGAAACCTAACTTCAACTCAGTCAATCAGCAATTCTTACTGTGCAGCGGGTACAGCAGAGGACATGAGTTATGGAAATGAAAATTACTTTCACTCATACTTGATGGGAAAACTGTAATTAAAAACGATAATATCAACATATTTCAGTACTACTCTGACAAGTTAGTTACACTTTACACTATGCATGTGAAAATATGAAGTAAATAAATATAGACAGGTAAACGGATATTATGTTTATTTACTCTGGAAAAGTTAAGGACATATCGTCGTTGCCGGGACAAAACCTCCTATGTGATAATATTTCTGGAGATATACTGACCCGCAGCACATACATTATGAAGAGCGAGAATGCCTTGACTATATTCACACAATATTGCACCTAAGATGACAGAACCTTTCCGGCCAAAATTCTAAGCTAAAATATTTCACATAGGAGGTCTGATCCCGGCAGCGACTATATTCTTTTTTGTACTTAATAAACATAATCTAACATGTTTTCAGGAATAAATAATAAATAATAATAATAATCATCATCATCATCGTGCATCAACAAGAAGAATACAGTACACCTAATGCTCACTTTTAGATACTCGTTCTTGAAGAAATCGTAGACAGATTTGCAAATTTTTGGAATTATCTTTCCTAGAGCTTGATAGGAAATTGTCGCTGAAAACGTTAATCTTTCATACTCCTTTCTATGGCAAAGTACCGAAGTGTAGCTACGAACTGGCTCCTCAAAGGATAGCTTTGACGACGACAATGACGACGATGCTTGTTTTTAAAGGGGCCTAACATCTAGGTCATCGGCCCCTAATGGTACAAGATGAGATGTAATGTAATGTCACTTATAATTCCAAGATTTGTCCACTGACCAAAATTCAAAAACATAATGAAGCATGAAATAATGAATATGAATTTAAAATAATCAGCGGATCTAATCCATAATACTGAAAATAAGTCATTCCAAAATATATCCACTGACCAATTCAAAAAGACCAAGGTCAACAATTATGAACGAAAAACGACCAGTGGATTCCACCCACAATACCACAACTTCCCATAAAACAACTGAACAAGGGACTGCTTCCAAAGCAAAATCCTGTGATGATGATTATTGTTGTTGTTGTTGTTGTTGTTTAAAGGGGCCTAACAGCTAGATCATCGGCCCCTAATGGTACGAGGGGAACGAAACGAAAATAGAAACTTCAAAATGTATCCACTGACTAGGATCTTAAACGAATGATAATGAAAAATTATCGCGAAACAAAATCAGCGGATCCAATTTACAATGCCATCATTCCTTTTCTTTTTTGCTAGTTGCTTTACGTCGCACTGACACAGATAGGTCTTACGGCTGCGATAGGACAGGAAAGGGCTAGGAGTGGGAAGGAAGCAGCCGTGGCCTTAATTAAGGTACAGCCCCAGCATTTGCCTGGTGTGAAAATGGGAAACCACGGAAAACCATCTTCAGGGCTGCCGACAGTGGGGTTCGAACCTACTGTCTCCCGAATACTGGATACTGGCCGCACTTAAGCGACTGCAGCTATCGAGGTCGGTACCATCATTCCTGGGATCATAATCATTATCTAAAGGGGTCCAAAATCAAGGTCACTGGTCCCTCATAATGGTACTAATCACTGTTATAGCAGAACAATGGTGTTCCTCCTATAGTGGTAATAATCACAGGTAACGTAGACCCATGGTGTTTCTCATCAAGTGGTACTACTCATAGGTAACGCAGACCCATTCCGAACACAGCGGAACCGACCGGTGAAATACACACGATGACCATTATTATAAACAACGCCCAGACCCGTAGTATTTCCCGCATAATTGTACTGCTCCTATGTAACGTAGACCCATTGTTTTTCTTGCAAGGTGGTATTAGTCGCAAGTAACGTCGACCCATGGTATTCCGCACGGAACGGTACTAATCACAAGTATTCTCATGGTTCTAATTTCACCATCCCTTGATCGCCCCTTTTAGCCACATCTTACGACAGGCAGGGGATACCGTGGGTGTATTCTTCATCTGCGTCTCCCACCCACAGGGGGTAGCAAAATCCTAAATCGATTATGCTTGTTCGCTAAAGGGGTCCAAAATCCAAGTCACCGGCCTCTCATAATGGCTTTAATCACTGGTGTTCCTCATGTAGCGGTACTAATCACAAGTAACGTAGACTCACGGTGTTCCTAATCACGGGTACTGGAAACCCAGAGTTACCCACGCACGATGCTACTAATCACAAACCTATGGTGTGACCCACATAGTGGTACTACTCGTAAGTAATGTCGACCCATGGTGTTCCTCGCGTTGTGGTACTGATCTCAAGTAGTCCCATGGTTCTAATTCCATCATCGCTTGGTCGCCCATTTAGTCGCTTCTTACGAAGGCAGGGGTACAGTGGGTGTATTTTTCTTCTGCGTCCCCCACCCACAGGTGGTTCATAGAGAGAAGATGGAAAGGACCCGATACTTCGAAAAATTGAGTACCGGACAAAGAAAGACAAGAGCCACGAAGGGCTTCTAATACTCTAATACCGTCGGGGTCGGAAAAGAACAAGAGTTGACCAAGGGAGGTCGGACAGGATAGATGAACGTGAGGAGCCTGGCACAAGTCAGTAAAAGCAATGCCAGGACTCAGCTAACTGCTCCGTGGTCGCCAACACGCTCCCAAGTTGAGAGTTCCTGGGGCCCCTTTTAATCTCCTCTTACGACAAGCAGGGGATATGGTAGGTGTGTTCTTCGCTTGCGTCCCCCATCCACATGGGGGTGGGATAGCTTTTCTCAAATGGGTTACCTTACAGTACTTTGTAATCAATGGTGGAACCATTTTAACAAATTATTATATTCCATATGTCGCATTCGTAGAAAACTTTGAAAGACTTCTTAACTTTGATCTCTGGGCATGTTTAAAAATGTATAAAAATGTAAAATGGACTACTTGTGTCTTTCCCGCAACCAGTCATTACTCCACGTACTCCTTTTTCTTCCTCTTCTCCCTAGAACAACCCTACTCGTCAAGCACAAAAACAGCAACCGCAAGTTTCAAAACGTTCTTTTCTACAAGTGTGAGACTTAGTTCTTTGTACTAGGTGTACCCGTGTGTAGCGAAACAGACACGAACTTGGTTGGCCGACTATTTACATACTGTATGTGTGTAGGGCGCTTTAAACTGGTTGGGGAGGGATATTCCCAGCCCTGATCGACGGAGGCACCTCCACCGGCACAGGCTTCTTTGTGGGCGAATCGATGGAACAACTGCCACTTTGTGCGCACCAGTGTTGCTGGAACAAAGGTGAACTTGAGAGACTGCGTGCTAAAACGCAGGTGCATTCAAGAGGATGATGATGATGATGATGATGATGATGCTTGTTGTTTAAAGGGGCCTAACATCGAGGTCATCGTCCCCTAATGGTACGAAATGTAACGACAATTTAGATGTCAAAAATTCATCCACTGACCAGAATTGAAAACATGACGATGAAGAATAAATGGATGAATACGAATTTAATATAATCAGCGGATCCAACTCACAATAAGTTAGTGAAAGTTTCAAAAATCCAAAATCGATCCACTGACTAGAATTCAGAAAGACTACGATGAACAATGAATATGAACTTAAAACAATCAGTGGATCCGACCAGCAATGCCTCGCCTTCCCAGAAACTACCTTAAAACTAGTGTTACTGACCAAGGGGCTGCTTCCAAAGAACAATCTTGAATCGATAATGCTTGTTGTCTAAAGGGGTCCAAAATCCAGGTCGACGGCCCCTCATAATGGTACTTATCGCTATTAAAGTAGAAACATGATATTTCTCATGTATCGGTACCACTCAAAAGTAGCGTAGACTCACGGTGTTCCACATATTATGGTACTAATCCCAAGTATTGTACGTCGCACAGGCAACGTAGACCTATGGCGTTTCTCATATAATGGCGCAACTAATAGGCAACGCAAACCCATGGTGTTCCTCACACAGGTGTACTAATCGTGGGCGCCGGTATTTCCGTGGTGAACCTCACTTAGTGGGTACTAATCACAGGCAACGCAGACCCCAAGTGTCACTCACATACAGGTAACGCCCAGAGCCGTGGTGTTCCTCACGTAGTGGGTACTAATCACAGGCAACACAGACCCCACGTGTCGCTCATATACAGGCAACGCCCAGGCCCGTGGTGTTTCTCACATTATGGTGCTAATCACAGGTACTGTAAACCCACTCTCTGCTGCTGCTGCTGCTCACAAACATACTGTGTACGTAACATAGTGGTACTACTCGCAAGTAAAGGCGACTCATGGTGTTCCCAGCGTGATGGTATTTATCACAAGTAGCTTCATGGTTCTAATTCAATAATCCCTCTGTCGCCCCCTACGACAGGCAGGGGATACCGTGGGTGTATTCTTCGTCTGCGTCCCCCACCCACAGGGGGTAAGTGCATTCTAGGAATTAAACTTCGGCCCGATTCCTCTATAATCATTTCACTGAGAAAGAAAACACAGTTTCTTTCTCAAGGAGAATTAAGACCAGGGCAGTTAGTCCATTTGTTAGAAGGAGTACACCGCTCCATGCCATGAAGTTGTATTCCACACACAGTATACTTACACATAGACTGGTTCGAGCAACGAGATTCCATGTGACCGAATCCTTGGCAGTTATAACGCCGCATCAGAGGTGGAATGTACGGCCTCGCATCACGGTAGTTTGTCACTTTTACTTTCTCTGGTAAAATGGTCAGCTACAATGCGATAATGAAACCACCAGTGGCAATGCTTTCGCAGTTTATTTTGCGTGTAACGCACCTGACCTGTGTCACGTCACGGTTTTCCGTGTTTTCCATTAGCCCATCGTCAGTGTTCAAGAACAGTTCGCAGTGGAAGGTCACTCGAACTAGATTGTGCGACTTGTGCATGCTCCTCCACCTCGACGGGAATTTCCCCAGAGTGGTCACCCTTGAGCAACCGATCAGCCTACTGCCTAGTGTCTACTGAGCAGGATCGATTTTGCCAGCTTAAAATCATTCCCATCAGTTCTGGTAGCAACCAGGAACCTAGGAAAGCTGGATCCCATTCTTTCACACTGAGAATATTCTCACGGGGATATCCGTAGGACCGACGGACCATCCTCAGTAGGCTTTGAACTTTTCCCAACTTGCCCGAAAGCATCCTCTCCGAATGCCTGAGACTCCGATCATGGCAAGCTCTGTAGACGTCACGCAGCCTGGCTTGGAAATTATTGCTGAGGGCTCGATGTTAAGTATGCCATATGATCACGTACCCCATAACGTATACAGAGGAGTTTCTGCTCTGACATTCGACTGTGCGAGAATCTGTTCTCAGGCGGATACTACTGCACGGGTACATGACGCTTCCACCCAATGTTAATGTCGAAATCGTCAGAGGAATTTGTGCCTGATGAGCAATTGGAGTAGAGATTTAAAGAATTAGTGTACAAGTGTACCGTTAAGAGGCTCCTTCCCAAGCAGCACGCACATTTAAATATTGAATCGGTAAAACCCTCAAGAGGGGAGCGATGGTCACAAAACTGTTTCAGTTTCCTTTTACAACAGGCGAGGATTACCCGCGGATGTATTCCATCTCTCCTAGCCACAGGAGCTCCAATCCTCAAATACAAACCCGCAGCTAAAATCTGAGGTCCGACCAGGAATCGACCCGGGACCCTCTGAATTGTAAGCCATTGCGCTGACCATTATTATTATTATTATTATTATTATTATTATTATTATTATTATTATTATTATTATTATTATTATTATTATTATTATTATTATTATTATTATTATTATTATTCCTATCATTATCATCATCAAGACCGTATTCTAGTGAGTTTCAAACAAGTTCTGTTACAGCGGTGGCTGTAGTAGTGTGCATAAGTAATTATTTGGGTCAAAATTTGGGAACAGATACTCAGAACTAGAAATAAAGTGCCATCCTAGCATTTTCTCGAATCACTCTGAAAAACAACATTGAAGATAGTCTCCGTCGTTCCATCAGTTTTAAACTCAATACCATCTACACTGTAATATAAGTGTATCCCCAAAATTTCATTTCTTTATGTCCAGTAGTTTTGGCTCGGCGATAATGAATCAGTCAGTCAGTCAGTCAGGACACAGATAGATAACAGGCGCGGCTTCCCATTAGGTTCGATGGTTCACTGAACCCACTATTACTAAAAGGCCACACATTTTCCTCATTTTTTCTAAGGGTAAAATCACGAAGGATCTTGCTGGTTGATCGGTCTTCTTCGTTTAGACTTTTAGAGAATAAGGGAGCTCTAGCCAGCCCAGACGGGTGGTTCATTCTGCCAAGTTAATCGGCAAATCATAGAAAATAGCCCTAAGTGGTGTACAAGTGTTGAGAGGTATAGGGGATTTGTTTATTATTATTATTATTATTATTATTATTATTATTATTATTATTATTATTATTATTATTATTTAACTTACCTGTTAATGTCGAAATCGTCAGAGGAATTTGTGCCTGATGAGCAATTGGAGTAGAGATTTAAAGAATTAGTGTACAAGTTGGCTGAGCTGATTCTGACCGTACCGAATACAAGTTCTGTTGAGTGCTCGTTTTCAGCTCTGAAACGAATACCACACAAAGATGCACAAATGGTCAGAATAGACTTAGTAACTTAAGTATCATAGCAATTGAAAAATACATGCTTCAAGAACTAAAAGTCAAAGATTCAGTCTATGACAAGGTTATAGAAAAGTCTTTGTTCAAAGAGAGAAGTCTTGAACTAATTTCCAAAGTCCCATAAATATAGTACGTAAATATAAATAACTGCTGTAATGTATGACACTTTTGAATAATACAGTTCAAAAAATTAGGGGAACATGTGTTGTACCGTCTATTATGTGAACGTTAATTTGGTAGATGGGGTTCCAATGGTCGTACAGCATACCCTGAGTAGATAAGGTCTCAAGGTATGTCAAATCGAAGTTACACTCTATAGACGTAGCCATGCAAAAAAACTGTCAGATGACCCCTCAAAACAAAGTGAATAGCGGCGCGTCCGTGTGTCGTTGTGAGGTACACAGACTACTGCGGTCATTTGAGTACGTTGTACGTAAACCAGCACATCCCATGAGACATCTTAACGAGGTTAAAGTCGCAAGGGCCGTCACTTTGATCCAGGAAGGATGGAATTTTCGTCGTGTTGCTGTGGATCTCAATGTCTCTCCGTCACTTATTCAACGCTTGTGTAATCGCTGCAGTCAGACAGGCCAGTTCACAAGGAGCGTTGTACAAGGTCGTGGACGCATGACAACCCCACAGGATGACCGATATCTGACCATCTGTGCGTTGCGGCGTCGTTCAGTAACTGCAAGCGAACTGCAACAAGACCTCCGAGGGGTCACTGGAGTCACGGTGTCTGACCAGACAGTAAGGAACAGGTTAAAAGAAGTGTCCTTACGACCCAGACGTCCTGTTCGAGCGCCCGGCTAGCGCAGCAACATCCTCCAGGCCGCCTTCTGTTTGCCCGTACCCAAGTCAACTGGCAACTTCGCCAGTGGAGACCTGTGTTGTTCACAGAGGAGTCCAGATTTCCCTTGACACAGCGTGATGGACGTCAACGTGTATGGAGACGCCGTGGTGAGTAGTACATGCCAAAAGTTGTGCAGGAAAGCGAGCGATTCGGACAAGGTTCTGTTATGACATGGGGTGGCATCAGTAGTACTGATGGCCGTACGGATCTTGTCGTCGTCCATGGTATTCTTACCGCTGCGGGGTACATCGAGCAGATACTGCTTCAGCATGTATTGGTTGCTGCATATGGTGTTGGCCCTGAATTAGTAACTCATGCATGACAATGCCAGGGATCATATACGCGCATCACCAGAGTTGTCTTGTGAGAACTGGACATTCAAAAGATGGAATGGCCAGCAGTGAGTCCCGAACTTAATCCCATATAGCATGTGTGGGATAGGCTTGACAGAAGTGTTCGTGGGCGTCCTGTTCCAACACAGACTCTCCAAGACCTCGACAGGATCTCATTGATGAATGGGACCTGATACCGCAACGTGACATACGTCGCCTTATACGGAGCATGCTACTTAAGGTTTCAAGCTGTGATAAATGCTCGTGGAGGACATACACCATACTGAATCTCTCCAACGGTATTGAAAATCCACCCTGTAGAAGTAGTAGGGGAGCTGTGGGGTTCCCACAGTGGGCCAATCAGAGGCCGAGGAGCGGGTCACATGACTGCTGACGTCATGGCGCGGGAAATTTGAATGTTAGCGGGAGATTCGAATTTTGGCGGGAAATTTGAATTTGTAAACAACGCCACGTGCTTTGGACAGCTGTCATCCGCCATCTTGCATCGCTATCCTCAGTGCTGCTATCTTAACACTAAACCTCACTGTTGCAACCTTAGGCACGTGGTGGCGATTAAATTGAAAAATTCCACGTGCTCTTGACAGCTGTTAACGGCCATCTTTAAACCAAGCCACGTGCTCTTCAAAGCCACGTCCTTTTTTGACAGCGGCCATCTTGCATCGCTAACCACAGTGCTGCCATCTTTACGACTCTAAACCTCATCCTTCAGCACGTGGTGGCGGGCAATTTGAAAAATTCCACGTGCTTTTCAACAGCTGTCATCCGCCATCTTGCATCGCTAACCTCAGTGCTGGCATCTTAACGGGGCAAAATCCTCATGGATGCTTCCTTAGGCACTTGGCGCGCGAAATTTGAAATTCCACTGATCAAATCTTAGGCTAACCTAAGTAAATGGTTATGCTTTATTGACTTCGGGGGAGTTCTTTTTCCCTAGAGGTCTAACGCCGTAGCGATGTCTCCTCTACAAGAAAGTTTGCCCTGGGGGGCCAGGGCACGGCCGCCTGTTACGAGGCCAGAAAGGATGCATTGTCTTACACTCGTATTTATACCTAGAGAATGCTTAGATCAACATGTGGGCGCGTACCTCCTGCTATCTACTGAGGGGAGCAGTGGGAAATGAGTCAACACTTTTTGGAGAGTCAGCACCCGAGGTCTAGTAGTGTAGCAATGCAGGTACCAATGCAAGATCATTGAACCCTAGTATAGTAGGTGAGCAAAGTCGATTTGTGGATTTTGCATAAGAGTGCGAGCCTAACCTTACAATCGCTTTCTTGAGGGGCGTAACTTTACTTTAACGGCTAGTTGCCCTTCCCTACGCCTAAGAGAGCAAGCCTAACGTCACATCCGCCATCTTGAAGGGGACTATACTTAGTTTTACGGTAAGATGGCCTCCCGACGCCAATTGCACAAGATGGCGGCTATACACAGCTCTTTATGAGACGGTCTAGGAGCGCTTGCGCAAGATGGCTGCTGCCCTTACGAGACGCCAAGATGCCTCCTATACATAGCTTCTTATGAGACGGCTTAAGGGCGCTTTTTCAAGATGGCTGCCATACATAGGCCCTTAAGAGACTCCCTAGGGACGCTTGCGCAAGATGGCGGCTATACATGGGCTCTTATGAAGAAAGCTAGCTTGGAGGCTACTGCACAAGACGGCGGCTGCTGTAATTAAGATCCTTATGCATGCGGTGAAGGGCAATTTGAAAAATTCCACGTGCTCTTGTTTGTAAATAAAGCCATGTGCTGTTTGACAGGTGTCAGCGGCCATCTTTTATCAAGAGAGCATCGTGCTGCCATCTTTACCTACTGCCTTAGGCACGTGGTGGCCGGCAATTTGAAACATTCCACGTGTTTTCTTAACAGCTGTCATCCGCCATCTTGCATCGCTAAACTCAGTGCTGCTATCTTTACGCTACTAAACTTTATCCTAAGACACGTGGTGGCGGGCAACTTGAAAAATTCCACATAGGCTGTTATGACCTCTTCCTCCTCCTCCTCCTCCTCCTCCTCCTCAGCCTCAGTCAAGGCATAGCTCTATCGAACAAGTTTAAACATGCATCGCTAAGGCAAGATTATGCACATGTTTTTAACCTACAGCGATGACATTATCATAGTTGTGCATGTTTAGACTTCATCACATACTTACGAAGCTGCTGTTCAGAACATATGGTCGTTACTTACAACGACGAACATATCGAGACTAGAATTACATACTATAGTTGATGTTGTGAGTGTTGAGAACACTAAATAAGTAAATCGCATACTATAGACAACGTCGTTACCTACAACAAGTGATCAGAACATGTTCACTGCATTGCAAGAGATACTTTTGTAGAAAAACAAAACTAGAATAGAACAACAGAACTCTGTTCAGAGAGATATCTTTGTAGAAAAAATTGCATTCTCAACATACTTATTGAGCTGCTCTTCTTTTAGCAAGCTGAGATTACAGTTTGAACCGGCTATCTTACGATCCGGAGGCTAACACGTTCCAACCCTACAGTTTAAAGTTGGTTTCAGCTAAGATACATCTATTATTTGCCTGGTGCGATTCGAATCTGCCCGCTCCAAGCTGATAGCTACGAGCCGTAGCATGTGAATAAACGGTAACACAATCATTGCTTACTATTACTCTGCATCGTAAAACTAAACAAGATGCATCCAGTTTTCGAAGGCGTTGACATGTAAATTATTACCACTGCACAATAAAAACGCACACACTTGCCTGAAAAAGGGAAAAGTCTCCTCCTCCTCCTCCTAAGGCTACGTAGCTAAAGGGCTCCTCCTCCTCCTCTACCTTACCGCGACCTCCTCCTCCCAGAAGGAGTTAGCTTAAGTTGGTACATTTTTGACAGCGGCAACACCCTCATCGATTGTTATCTGCAAGGACGCTTCTACTTTGTTAGATGTAGCAAATCAATCTCTATTGGTAAATGGTTTATCTCTTCTAACTTTATACTCGCGACGATGTGTAACTTCTACTGTTCATGATCAATGACTGTTTACAATGTATCTTACAGTAACGTAATATATTCGTGTTGTGTACATCTGTGGTTATTCAATAAACAATTGCATTGAATTATATACCAGACTTATGGTTTTGTTATAGTCCTTCTACTGTGAGTTTTGTTTTTTTTTTTTTTTTTTGCTAGTTGCTTTACGTCGCACCGACACAGATAGGTCTTATGGCGACGATGGGACGGGTAAGGGCTAGGAGTGGGAAGGAAGCGGCCGTGGCCTTAATTAAGGTACAGCCCCAGCATTTGCCTGGTGTGAAAATGGGAAACCACGGAAAACCATTTTCAGGGCTGCCGACAGTGGGGTTCGAACCTACTATCTCCCGAATACTGGATACTGGCCGCACTTAAGCGACTGCAGCTATCGAGCTCGGTCTACTGTGAGTAGCTACAACCTAAATTGCTTAACATTTGTATTATTCCTACTACAAGTACGCGGAAAAACTGATAACTGTCTCGTCCTAAAACGAAAGGTTACCGTGCTAATGATTATGAATTAAAACTTTGTATTCAGAACCGAAGGAATTCATGCTACACATAACAGGGAATGGAACTCACGGGTCACGTCTTATTAGAATTACCTAATAAAGAATAAAATCCCCGACCTATTAGTGGTGCACTGAGTTGTGTTTTTCTAACAGAAATCTGATCTGCTTGATAGTTTTTTGTGATTGGAACACTGAACTTTTTAAGATTGTAGCAGTGAGGACGAGAACCGGTGTATTGAACATGGTATGGCCGTTGGCAAAAAAATGTGGAACGCTTCACGATTTTGCGTGTCATCCTTGCGCAGCGGCCATGCTAATCTTCTCTGTATCGTTCCAATTTTAGTATATGTACCGCCGAAACCCTGTGTCTGTGCGACGTAAAGAAAATTGTATTTAAAAAAAGCATTAGGTGAGTTTATTGTAACCTCATGGCCTGCTTTTATGTCTTATTTTATCTTGGAACCAGTTAATGTCTATGAAAAACAGCTACAGTTGTATCGTACAGTCACTCAAAAGAATAATAATAAGCGCGTGGTATTGTATGTTCCTGGCATTTAATATTTTAACTAACAATCTGAATATTATCAAAAACTAATTCACATCTCATGCAGACACAAACCCTGTCGACACCCACAACAAACGTTATATCCATAGGTTCAATTGTTTCTGATAAAAGTGTACCTGCGAGGAACTTGCACAATACCATACGCTCATTCTTTTGAGCGACTGTACATTTCTGAAATTAAATATGTGAAGCCCTATCACCAAATTTGATGAGCCGCCGCTGCATGATACTATCGGAGTGCAGGTTTTAGAAGCAGAGGAATGGACAACGATATGAGAATGGCGATAGTCTGAAGAAGAAAAAATATAAAAAGAAGAATATTTAATATAATTTCAATTGCTATAGATGTTGTGAAAGGCTAGGGTGCCATATTTCCTCCCGCAAGTGTTCCTTAAAGCGCTGAAACCTATGACACCGTCAGTTGTTAAATTTTCATACCATGCTGTAGGCTTCTTTGAATGTGTGGTACGATTTCATGCCATATGGGATCAATGACCTCGCTTTTATATTCCTTCAAACATCGTCATTAATACTCCGTCCTGCATAAATAATGAGCCTCAATAAATATTTGAAGTCATGGTTTTCAATCACGGGCTAAGAAACACGGACTTCTACTTTCTGGACTCTGCTTGTGTAAAGAATCCTTGTATAATAATTCACAAGTAGACCGACAAGCTGTGGATACAAGTAATAACATCTCAAGGTTACCGACTGGCATTACAGGGTCTGCATGTTTACCTTCCCTTTCCTATCTCTCTTTTCATTAATGTAAGACAGAAAATATGCCGCGATTGCAATCGGGTAGTACTGCCATCTCCATACAGGCCATGGATGCTCTATCCCGTGGTATGCCTCACATAGTGGGAACTGAGCATAGGTAAGGCAGAACCATGGTGTCACTCATATAGGTGCACGAATCACAGGTACTGTAGGACCCACATCCCGATTCACACACTGTCCCTACTAATCACAAACCTATTGCGTACCTAGCATAGTGGTACTACGCGCAAGTAAATGCGAACCATGGTGTTCCCTGCGTGATGGTACTAATTACAAGTAGTCTCATGGTTCTAATTTGATCATCCCTTGGTCGCCCCTTTTAGTTGCCTCTTACGACAGGCAGGGGCTACCGTAGGTGTATTATTCGTCTGCGTCCCACACCCACAGGGGGGTGTTATGGAGAAAGAGAATGTTGCAATGATGGGACAGAGTGAGGCCAAGTGGAGAGGAAAGGGAGTGAAGAGGATAAGTAGAGGATACATCCTATGCTGGAGGGAGGAGGTGAGGCAAAGAACGGATTTGGAGTGATTATTAACAAAATACTGGATGAAAATGTGGATAGGGTAGACTACGTTAGTGATATAACAATCAGGGTACGGCTGAGGACGGAAGGAATAAAAGATTTCATCCAAGTTTATGCACCCCAAACTGGAAACAGTGAGGAAAATGTAGAGGAATTCTTGGAATCACTCGAGGAAGTAATCACCGATGTGGAAGTGATAGTCATGGGAGACCTCAATGCGCAGGTAGGAAATTACAGAATTGGTAAAAAAGTGATTGGTCCATTTGAATATGGGGAAAGAAACAGCGAAGGAGATAAGTTGATTGATTTTTGTGAGAGAAATTCAAGGATTGCGGGTACACTTGGTTTAGAAAGAAGAATAGTAGAAAGATCGCTAACCCCTAAAATAAAAGTAGTGTTTTAAGATTTTTGAGAGCTCATTTTAATAGCGAAAAATACTTCCTGGATACGCTCTTAAGTCTTTGTTTTAGGTACTAGTGTTATTAACTCTAACAAAAAGAATTATGGCTCAAAGAAACATTTCCATGAAAATTACACAAAGTCGTGACAGAAATTTGAATTTTTAAATGTGATTTCTTGGTATTTGCATCGTTACTAATGAATTGAGTGTATTTTGCCTGAACTGACGTTAGTACGCGAGAAAATTTTGTAATCTTGACACAAATAGTTTGTTAGTGTTTCTTCCTCAGCTGCTGGAATTCTGTAGCTGTAGCTCTAGAGTATTCCTTCATTGATTCACCAATTCATTCATTCATTCATTCATGTATTCAGGGCTCTCTCCCAGTTGGTGGTTATCCGTGACTGGAAGAGGGACTCTATTCATACAACCACTTATCCATACACATTAGAATGATCTCACCTTATCTGCTGGGGTTCCGTAGATATAGGCTCAGGGCAGTCATTCATCCAGTAACAAGGACTCTCTCCCTACTTGGTGGTTATTAGTGACTAGGAGGGAGACTTTTTATCACATAGTCATTCAGTTAATTCACAATGTCTATTGTAAGCTAAGGAGAAATCAGCTGTTTGGACTCTTAACAAAACAAATACTCGCGGCAATTTAATGATAAGGGTAAGATGCATGCTGTCCTAAACAATTAAACACTTAATGTCTAGGACAAAATAAATGTTTTTAAAAAACTACAATTTCGAGATTAGATGGAAATAGTAATTAGCTGTAAGTGTCATTTTTAAGGCAGTAGTAGATAAATTTAATTGTAATAAGGAAATAATTAATATATCAGAACAATATTTGTAATAAATGATAATTCTCTCGTCACTTTCAGGTGATCCGGAACTAGGTAATAGGAGAATTCTATTCTTTAAAAAAGTTTCTTAGATACGAACCTACAAACCGAGCCTTAAAGAACATGCAGGTTTCACGTCCAGGTGGCCTTAAGGTTTGTATCCTTACCTTGAACTGCGATTATTTTTCCAAAGTTCTCATTTCCTTTACAAAAAAACACACACACACACACACACACACACAAGAAGTGAGGATAAGCAGCAGTCCTGCTTTTCACTCCTTTCTGATGAGGTTTTCTCTATTTCTCTGTTCTTATCAAGGCAGGGGGAGTGACAGCCAAGTAGTATCATCACTGGCATTTCACAAAGGCGGTCGTAATTCGAATCCTGGCCAATGCATGCTGGATTCTTGAAATGAAAGGTCACGTAATTGTTCGGATTTCACGTTCATCTGGAGGTTCCGTAGCCATGGTCACGATATCAACAGCCATCTAACATATCTACAAGCTAGCTTCCTGGCTTCTACTTACCAACGTGGTTTGAAACGTACAGAATAATAATAATAATAATAATAATAATAATAATAATAATAATAATAATAATAATAATAATAATAATAATAATAATAATAATGAACAGTTTGGACGAAAAAGATATGGGAAAAAATCAAAATTGGTATTTCCGTACTAAAAGACAGCCCAAACTTTCGGGCACATGGTAGTAACCCTCTCACACTTTTCCTTCTTTTGTTGGTATGCAATGCCATTTTCAATAGTCCTGCAGATACACTTAAATCACGTTCACCTCCGTAGTGTAACGGTTAGCACTCGCAGCTGCCATCCTCGATGGCCCGTGTTTGATTCCCAGTACTGCCATTAATTTAAGACTGCCAGGAGGGCTGATATCTGGCTAGAAAGATACACGCAGCTCACCTCTATTGGGGGTGTAGCTGAAAAGCGCTGCACCACCTCTGGAAAAGGACATGAGCAGGTACCCGCAGCTTCGCTCGCGTGGATTTCGTAATGTGATAAAAGTAATCGTTCCTCGGTACTGTACTAAGACATTATCCGAAAATCCCTACAGTATTAAAACTCACAGAAAATCTGAATTTCACTTACCCTAGAAACTCTTTGTAAACAACGTTTGTGGTATTGCCTATTGGGGCAACTATGACCATGTAACAGAACTGTACAACTGAGAAACAGTCTTCTCTCAAGTAAAAACGAACCAAAAACACGAGTTTCTTCATTTTTAAATGAGATTCCAAATACCTATTTCTAAGTCTGTAACATTTTCAGTTTTTGAGATATAAGTATCCTCTTGAATAGAATTGAACTCCTCCTTTAAATATTTTCACTCAACCCCTCCCCCCCCCACCCCCAACCTAGTCGATTTTCCAAAAACAAAAAAAGACGTGTTTATTTTTAAAGGAGATTCCAAATACCAATTTACACGTCTATAACACCTTTAGCCTTTATATGTAGGCTATACAAGTATCCTAATACAAATAATTCAACTAATTTTTTTTCAATTTTTCACTTCCCCTTAACCGGATTTTTCGATGATGCCTAACATCTAGGTCATCGGCCCCTAATGGTACGAAATGAGAAGCAATGAAATGACAAATTAAAAGTCCAAAAACATCCACTGACCACAATTCAAAACGTGAGGACGAAGAATGAATGGTTCAGTGGAAGGGAACAACAGTGCCTCACATGTTACTGACCAAGGGACTGCTGCTATAGCACAATACTGAATCGATTATACTTGTAGTCGAAAGGGGTCCAAAATCTAAGTCAGCGGCCCCTCACAATGGTACTTATTGCTAGGAAAACAGAACTATAGTATTTTTCATGTTGCGGTTCTAATCAAGAGTAGCGTAAACTCGCGGTATTCCACACATTACGGTACTACTCACAGGTAATGAAATTCGCTCATGTATTACATTTTTTTTGCTAGGGGCTTTACGTCGCACCGACACAGATAGGTCTTATGGCGACGATGGGATAGGAAAGGCGTAGGAGTTGGAAGGAAGCGGCCGTGGCCTTAATTAAGGTACAGCCTCAGCATTTGCCTGGTGTGAAAATGGGAAACCACGGAAAACCATCTTCAGGGCTGCCGATAGTGGGATTCGAACCTACTATCTCCCGGATGCAAGCTCACAGCCGCGCGCCTCTACGCGCACGGCCAACTCGCCCGGTTCATGTATTACAGACCTACGCTGCTTCGCACATTGCGGCGCCATTTGCAGGCAACACAAACCTATGGTGTTCATCACGTAAGTGTATTAACCACAGAGACTCGTACTAAACCATGGTGATCCTCATAGTGGATACTAATCATAGGCAAGCCATAACCATGGATTCCCTCATCCCATGGTGTCGTTCATATAGTGCTACTGGTCACAGGTAGGCCCTACTGTAAAAGCCGTCGCACGCTCGTTTGCTACTAATCACAAACCTATTTGGTACCCAACATAGTGGTACTACGCGCAAGTAAAAGCGACCCATGGTGTTCCCCGCGTGGTGGTACTAATCACAAGTAGGTTCATGGTTCTAATTTTATCATCCCTTGGTCGCCCCTTTTAGTCGCCTCTTACGACAGGCAGGGGATACCGTGAGTGAATTCTTCGTCTGCGTCCCCCACCCACAGGGGGTCGGGTTTTTCAAAAACAAAAGACGTGCTTCTTTCACCCTCCCCCCTTTAAGTGAATTTTCCGAAAACAAAAATGTACGTGTTTCTTCATTTATAAACCAAATATCAATTATCACAACTGTAACATCTTCAGTTTGTGAGACATATGTGTCCTCATAAGGGATTCAACTCCTTTTCAAACCCCCCCACCCAAAAGTTGATTCCCCCCCCCCCCAAAAAAAAATGCGTGTTTCATTATTTTTAAGAGAGATTCCAAATACCAATTTTCACTGCTGTAACAACCTTAGTTTCTATTACATATAAGTATCCTTCTGCAAAAAATTAATTTTTCAATTCTTTCACCTCTCTGAATTGGATTTTTCGACATCAAAGGAATGCGTGTTTCTTTACTTTTAAAGGATATACCAATTTTCACGTCTGTAACATCATTTTATGAGAGATCAGTATCATAATAAATTCAACAACCCGTTTTTCAGTCCTTCCCCCGCCCCCACGAGTGGTTTTTCCGAAAACAAAAATATCGTGTTTATTTTTAAAGATGATTCAAAATGCCAATTTTTACGTCCGTAAATTTTTAAGTTTCTGAGATTTAGATATATTCATTTAAACAAATCACCCCCTTTTCACCCCCTTAGCGACGAAATATCAAAAAATCCTCCCTTAGTGAGCACTTACACTAATATGAATGTATCCCCAAAATTTCTTTCTTTATGTCCAGTAGTTTTGGCTCGGCGATGTTGAGTCAGTCAGTCAGTCAGTCAGTCAGGACATGTTATTTTATATACATATATATAAATCACACCTTCATGTACCTTCAACTTGGCCCGCAGTGGTATAAGTCGGGGATTTAGCGGCCGCCACAGCCGCAGGCACCTCCGTAGCGGACTCCGCCGCCTCCACCTCTACAAGATCTCGGGAGAGGGCTCCGCCGCATTGACTGTGCTGGCTAAGAGCGCAAGCCTAACCTCACATCCGCTAACTTGGAGGGGCTTAACCTAACTTTTAACGCGTAAGAGAGCTAGCCTCACCTCATGGAGGGGCCTAACCTCAGTTTTACAGCCGGATGCCCTTCCTGACGCCTAAGCGAGCTTAACCTTACATCCGCTATCTTGGAGGGGTTTAACCTAACATTTTACGTGCAAGACAGCAAACCTAACCTCATAGAAGGACCTAACCTCAGTTTTACGGCCGGATGCCCTTCCCGACGGCAATTGCACAAGATGGCGGCTATACACGGCTCCTTATGAGACGCCTTAAGGGTGCTTGCACAAGATGGCTGCTATACATAAACTCTTATGAGACGCCTTAAGGGTGCTTGCACAAGATGGCTGCTATACATAAACTCTTATGAGACGCCTTAAGGGTGCTTGCGCAAGATGGTTGCCGCAGGATGGCTGCTATATATAGACTTATGAGACGCCCTAGGGATGCTTGCGCAAGATGGCGTCTATACATAGCTTCTTATGAGATGGCCTAGGGATGCTCGCACAAGATGGCTGCTATACATAGGCTCTTATGAGACTCCCTAGGGATGCTTGCGCAAGACGGCAGCTATTTAATTCTACAAGATGGCGGCTATACATAGCTTCTTATGAGACAACTTAAGGGCGTTATCGCAAGATGGCTGCTATACATAGGCTCTTATGACACGCCCTAAGGATGCTTGCGTAAGATGGCGGCTATCTAATTCTACAAGATGGCGGCTATACATAGCTTCTTATGAGACGGCTTAAGGGAGCTTGCACAAGATGGCTGCTATACATAGGCTATTATGAGACGTCCTAGGGACGCCTGCACAAGATGGCGGCTATCTAATTCTACAAGATGGCGGCTATACACAGCTTTTTATGAGACGGCCTAGGGGTGCTCGCACAAGATGACTGCTATATATAGGCTCTCATGAGACTCCCTAGGGATGCTTGAGAAAGCGGCTATACACAGGCTCTTATGAAGAAAGCTAGCATAGAGGCTACTACGCAAGATGGCAGCTGCTGTTATGAAGATCGTTATGCATGCGGTGGAGGGCAATTTGAAATTCCACGTGCTCTTCAAAGCTACGTCTTTTTGACAGCGGCCATCTTCAATCAACAAAGCATCGTGCTGCCATCTTTAGCTACTACCTTTGAAATTTGGTAACGGGCAATTTGAAAAATTGCACGTGCTTTTTTTACAGCGGCCATCTTTAATCAACAGAGCATCATGCTGCCATCTTTAGTTACTAACTTTGAAATGTTGTGGCGGATAATTTGAAAAAATTCTACGTGGTTTTGACAGCTGTCAGCCGCCATCTTTAAACAACAACGCATCATGCTGCTATCTATACGGCTACATGTGGTAGAGGGTAATTTGAAAAATTCCACGTGCTTTTTTGACAACTCCCATCTTTAATCAACAGAGCATCGTGTTGCTATCTTTACAGCACTAAACCTCATACCTTTGAAATGTTGAGGCGGGTAACTTGACAAATTCTATGTGCTTTTTTTGACAGCTGTCAGCGGCCATTTTTAAACAATGGTGGCTATACATAGGCTGTTAAGGCTCCCTCCTCCCCATCCTCCTATGTCAAGGCATAGCTTTATATCTCTATCGAACAAGTTTAAACCTGCATCGCGAAGGCAAGAGTGTGCACGTGTTGCAACGATAACATCATTGTGCATGTTTAGACTTGCAGATCACAAAAGAAGTGGTTGAAACGTAACAAGACTAGAATCGAACACTGTACTCGATGTCGTTAACTTCAACATGTATTCAGAACATGTCAGGGCATACCTTTGTTCTAAGAAGATGGATTCGAACAGAAAAAAAATAATAAGACTAGAATTCTGAACAGCTTGTGCAAGATAGCGGCTGTTATAACGCCCTCCTCCTCTTCCTGCCCGGTTAAGGCATAGCTTTATATCTCTATCGAACAAACAACGCGATTTTATGCATAAGGCAGTGCACATACTGCGTAGCCAACTCGCCCGGTAAACGATAATATGAATACAACAAAAGTACTACTTTAAATGATTTGCCTTCTATAATTTGTCGTGTGCGAAAATAAAAAAGTACAGAACAAACCATACTGCGTAGCCAACTCGCTCCTTAAACGATAATATGAATATATCAAACGTACAACTTCGAATGATTTGCCTTGTCTTGTGCGAAAATCAAACGAAGTATAGAATTAAAACCCATACTGCGTAGCCAACTCGCTCGGTGAATGATAATCTGATTTAGTTACAATAGAAGAAAACAGATTCAAACCCTGTTCTCTTATCGCAAACACGGAAAGTGAAATTAAACAGAACTCTAGTGCTATAAGAAATACACTGCTTACATTTAAGTCCCTAGCAGTTGAACAAGTTACCGCATAAACATGCAACATGAAGTATCGGTTCGGAAACATGGTATTTTAATCTGTTGGCATGGGTTACAAGCATGTAGCTTGTGCAGGCGAGGGCTACTATGCAAGATGATTGTAAAATGCTGAACCGAAAAAATAATCGTGCTACGCACATGATATGGAATGGAACTCAGGGGTTACGTCTTATCAGAAGGGCAAATGGATGAAAGGACTCCTCTTCCACCTCCTCCTCTTGACCGCGTCCTCCTCCTCCTAGGGCTAAAGGGCAAAAGGGATCCTCCACCGCCTCACCACGCCTCCTCCTCCTCCTCCTAGGAGGAGTTAGCTGAAGTTGATACATTTTTAACAGCAGCAACACCCTCATCGATTGTTATCAGCAAGAACGCTTCTACTTTATTAAGTGTAGCAAATTAATCTCTATCGGTAAATGGTTTTGTGTTGAGAACCGAAGAAATTCATGCCACACATAACAGGGAATCGAACCCAGGGGTCACGTCTTATCAGAATACCTAATAAGGAAGAAAATCCCCGACCTATTAGTGGTGCAATGAGTTGCGTTTTTTAAAACAGAAATCAGTATCTGCTTGATAGTTTTTAGTGTTTGGAACACTAAACTTTTCAAGATGACAGCAGTGAGGTTAGCGATGTTCTGTTGTTGGATTTTAAATTCCGCGCTACGACATGCATAAGGTGGCAGCCTTGAGGTTTAGCACCGTGAAGATGGCAGCAGTGAGGTTAGCGATGCTCTATTGTCCTTAAAAGTGAGATTAGGGTCCGTCAAGATGACAGCTATCAAAAGACCACGCGACTTTGTTTACAAACAAGAACACGTGGTCGTGATGTCACGGTCACGTGGTATGCTGCGTCAGCACGCGAAGTTCAAAATCCACACTCACGTGGTTAGAACTCGTCAAAAGCACGAGGATTTTAAATTCTATGCTCTACGTCGTTAAGAGCAGCATTAAGAATAGCCATGTTTAAAAATCTTGTGAACATAGCAGCGGTAAGAATAGTGATGTTTAAAAGCGTGTACATATTACCTATCGATAATGCATGCATCGACTATCGTAATAAACTTATTCCGCTAGAGTTAGTAGCAATCGCATATGTGTGTGTGTGTGTGTGTGTGTGTGTGCGCGCGCGCGCGTGCGTGCGTGCGTGCGTGCGTGCTGCTATCTTAGCATGACCTATGTGCACTAAATTAACGACACAGGCGCGAAAATTAAAATCACCGTACTTCTTGACGAGTTCTAACCACGTGGGCGTGGATTTTAAACTTCGCGAGCTGACTTAGCATACCACGTGATCGTGACGCCACGACCACTTGCACTTGTTTGCAAACAAAGCCACATGCTTTTGTGACAGCTCTCATCTTGACGGACCCTAACCTCACTTTTACGGATAATAGAGCATCGCTAACCTCACTGCTGCCAACTTCACGGTGCTAAACCTCAAGAATGCCACCTTATGCATGCCGTAGCACGGAATTTAAAACCGAACAACAGGACATCGCTAACACCACTGCTGTCATCTTGAAAAGTTCAGTGTTCCAAATACTAAAAACTATCAAGCAGATACTGATTTCTGTTTTAAAAAACGCAACTCATTGCACCACTAATAGGTCGGGGATTTTATTCCTTATTAGGTATTCTGATAAGAGGTGACCCCTGGGTTCGATTCCCTGTTACGTGTGGCATGAATTTCTTCGGTTCTGAACACAAAACCATTTACCGATAGAGATTAATTTGCTACACTTAATAAAGTAGAAGCGTTCTTGCTGATAACAATCGATGAGGGTGTTGCTGCTGTTAAAAATGTATCAACTTCAGCTAACTCCTCCTAGGAGGAGGAGGAGGAGGCGTGGTGAGGCGGTGGAGGATCCCTTTTGCCCTTTAGCCCTAGGAGGAGGAGGACGCGGTCAAGAGGAGGAGGTGGAAGAGGAGTCCTTTCATCCATTTGCCCTTCTGATAAGACGTAACCCCTGGGTTCCGTTCCCTAGCATGTGCGTAGCACGATTATTTTTTCGGTTCAGCATTTTACAATCATCTTGCATAGTAGCCCTCGCCTGCACAAGCTACATGCTTGTAACCCATGCCCACAGATTAAAATGATATGTTTCCGAACCGATACTTCATGTTACATGTTTATGCGGTAACTTGTTCAACTGCTAGGGGCTTAAATGTAACCAATGTATTTCTTATAGCACTTGGCGTTCTGTTTAATTTCACTTTCCGTGTTTGCGATAAGAGAACAGGGTTTGAATCTATGTTTTTTCTATTGTAACTAAATCAGATTATCATTCACCGAGCGAGTTGGCTACGCAGTATGGGTTTTTGTTCTATACTTTGTTTGATTTTCGCACAAGACAAGGCAAATCATTCGAAGTTGTACGTTTGATATATTCATATTATCGTTTAAGGAGCGAGTTGGCTACGCAGTATGGTTTTGTTCTGTACTTTTTGATTTTCGCACACGACAAATGATAGAAGGCAAATCATTTAAAGTAGTACTTTTGTTGTATTCAATTTATCGTTTACCGAGCGAGTTGGCTACGCAGTATGTGCACTACCATTATGCATATGATCGCGTTGTATGTTCGATAGAGATATAATGCTATGCCTTAACCGAGCGGGAAGAGGAGGAGGGCGTTATAACAGCCGCTATCTTGCACAAGCTGTTCAGAATTCTAGTCTTATTTTTTTCTCTGTTCGAATCCATCTCCTTAGAACAAAGGTATCCCCTGACATGTTCTGAATACATGTTGAAGTTAACGACATCGAGTACAGTGTTCGATTCTAGTCTTGTTATGTTTCAACCACTTCTTTTGTGATCTGCAAGTCTAAACATGCACAATGATGTTATCGTTGTAACACGTGCACACTCTTGCCTTCGCGATGCAGGTTTAAACTTGTTCGATAGAGATATAAAGCTATGCCTTGACATAGGAGGATGAGGAGTAGGACGCTTTAACAGCCTACGTATAGCCTCCATTGTTTAAATATGGCGGCTGACAGCTGTCAAAACCACGTAGAATTCTTTTCCAGGTTACCCGCCACCACATTTCAGAGGTAGTAGCTAAAGATGGCAGCATGATGCTCTGTTGATTAAAGATGGCAGCTGTCAAAAAACACGTGGAATTTCAAATTGCCCTCCACCGCATGCATAAGGATCTTCATAACAGCAGCTGCCATCTTGCGCAGTAGCCTCTAAGCTTGCTTTCTTCATCAGAGCCTGTGTATAGCAGCCATCTTGTGCGAGCACCCCTAGGCCGTCTCATCAGGAGCTGTGTATATCAGCCACCTTATAGAATTAGATAGCCGCCATCTTGTGCAAGCCCCCACAAGCCGTCTCATAAGAAGCTATGTATAGCTGCCATCTTGTAGAATTAGATAGCCGCCATCTTGCGCAAGCATCCCTAGGGTGTCTCATAAGAGCCTATGTATAGCAGCCATCTTGTGCAAGCGCCCTTAAGCCGTCTCATAAGAAGCTATGTATAGTCGCCATATTGTAGAATTAGATAGCCGCCATCTTGGGCAAGCATCCCTAGGGCGTCACATAAGAGCCTATGTATAGCAGCCATCTTGTGTGAGCACGCTTACGCCGTCTCATAAGAAGGTACGTATAGTCGCCATCTTGCGGCCGCTATCTTGCGCAAGCATCCCTAAGGAGTCTCATAAGGGCCTATGTGTAGCAGCCATCATGTGCAAGCGCCCTTGACCGTCTCCTAAGAGCAGCCGCCATCTTGCGCAAGCACCCTTAAGCCGTCTCATAAGGAGCTGTGTATAGCCCCATCTTTAGAATTAGATAGCCGCCATCTTGTGCAAGCGTCACTAGAGAGTCTCAGAAGAGTATGTATAGCAGCCATCTTGCGGCCACCATCTTGCACAAGCACCCTCAAGGCGTCTCCTAAGGAGCCGTGTATAGCCCCCATCTTGTGCAATTGGCGTTGGGAAGGGCATCCGGCGGTAAAACTGAGGTTAGGCCCTTCCACGAGGTTAGGCTTTCTGTCCTGCGCGTAAAAAGTTAGGTTAATCCCCTCCAAGATAGCGGATGTGAGGTTAGGCTCGCGCTCTTAGCCAGCGCAGTCAATGTGGCGGATCCCTCTCCCGAGAGCGTGTGCAGGTGGAGGCGGCGGAAGCCTCTGCGGAGCGGCCTGCGGCGTTGGCGGCCGCCGAATCCCTGACTTATACTACTGCCCGCCCACAACTTTTGCAGTTTCTCAGAAGTGCCGTTTTCTGCAGTTCAAATTGCTCCATACAAATTAGTTTAAATTGATTAGCTTCTATCTTTACATAAACGTGCATGTATACATTATGTGGTTCACAGTTTGCATTATCCTTCTTAACTCCTGAAAACTTCCAGAAAATGCTTGGGTTAACGCATGGAAAAGGACTGCTTCAATGATTCAATGCCACTTATTCACCAAAATATTGTTAAATTAATTAACGGCAAGCATAATTCTATACCACCATTTATTGGTTTCATTTTCCTAACCAAGACTGAAACCAGAAAAGAAAAAATTGGTGCTCTTTGAACATTTTGAAATAAAGAAATAATCACTATTTCAAGACCAAATGCTCCATTTGAATCAAATATTGAATTTTCTAAATTTAGACCGTGTTGACCGTCTCACCAAATTTGATGTAAATCAAGCTAACATTAACAAAGATAGAATATTTAGAGGGGTCAGTAACGTTGTAACTGAGCGAGTGGCTGCGTGGATTGGATCACAATATTGTCAACTAACATTCGGGAGATAATGGGTTCAAACCCCACTGTCAGCAGCCCTGAAAATGGTTTTCCGTGGTTTCCCATTTTCATACCAGGCAAATGCTGAGGCTGTACCTTAGTTAAGGCCACTGTCGCATCCTTTCCACTCCTAGTCCTTTCCTATCCCATCGTCGCCATAAGAACTATCTGTGTCGGTGTCATGTAAACAGCTTGTAGAAAAAGGACATACAAACTTCCTTCACCTTCCAACGATTTATTGTTATTTTTACGCCCCACTACTTTTGGCGGTTTTCGGAGACGCCGGGGTGCCGAAATTTTGTACCGCAGGAGATTTGACGTGCCAGTACATCTGCTGACACTAGGCTGACGTATTTGAGCACCTTCAAATACCATATGGCCTGCAGCTATTGAGGTTTCGCATGATCCCTGCGACGGCTCCCTCACTTTTATTACTATTTATTTATTTATTTATTTATTTATTTATTTATTTATTTATTTCAAGGAGTCTCCGTGGCTCAGGTGGCAGCGCGCCGGCCTGTCACCACTGGGTTCCGTGGTTCAAATCCCGGTCACTCCATGTGAGATTTGTGTTGGACAAAGCGGAGGCGGGACAGCTTTTTCTGCGGGTACTCCGGTTTTCCCTGCCATCTTTCATTCCATCAATACTCTCCGTTACCATTTCATTTCATCTGTCAGTTATTTATCATTGCCCCAGGGGAGTGCGACAAGCTTCGGCAGCCGGCACAGTTCCTATCCTCGCCGCTAGATGGGGAATGACTGGAAACAGGCTGTGGATTTTCATTTATTTATCTCAATTCGCTTTACGTCACACCGACACAGATAATAGGTCTTACGGCGACGATGGAATAGGGAAGGGCTAGGAGTGGGAAGGAAGCGGCCGTGGCCTTAAGGTACAGCCTCAGCATTTGCCTGGAGTGAACATGGAAAACCACGGAAAATCATCTTCAGGACTACCGACAGTGGGGTTCGAACTCACTATCTCCAGAATGCAATATTACTTTGAATTCTCGACTGTGTTCATTACTCCCATGTCAATAGTTCCTCGATTGACTAAACACGAGGCTAAGTAACCCTTAGCCCATGATTAAAATCCATGGACTCGACCAAAATTGAACGTGGGGCTTCTAGGTGAAAAGGGAGGTACGGATGAGAAGTTCAGCCGGTAAAGCGCTTGTCTCCTGTGCTCATGTTAGCGGGTTTGATCCGGCTCAGTCCGGTGGTATTCGAAGGTGTTTAAATACGCCAGCCTCGCGTCGGTAGATCTACCGGCAAAGAAACAATTCTTGCTGGGCAAAAGTCCGGCACCTCGGCGTATTCTAAAACCGTAATTAAGTAGTTAGTGGGGCGTAAAACCAAAAACAATATTAAATGGCATCGTGGTCTCAAGAGCAAAAAAAAGAAAACCAGTTATAATAGCCTACTTGGCAGTCATGTGAACTAAGCGATTAAGAACCAATACTGCTATCTCATTTAAAGACACATCAAGTAGGGTATACCACTGACAGAGCTGCTCAATAATTTTAAAACGAAAACATTATTAGGCCTAATAATAATAATAATAATAATAATAATAATAATAATAATGCCGGTCTGAGTGGCTCAGACGTTTGAGGCGCTAGTCTTTTGACCCCAACTTGGCAGGTTCTATCCTGGCTCAGCCCGGTGGTATTTGAAGGCGCTCAAATACGTCAGCCTCGTGTCGGTAAATTTACTGGCACGTGAAAGAACTCCTGCGGGACTGACTTCCGGCACATCGGGGTCTCCGAAAACCGTAAAAGTAGTTAGTGGGACATAAAGCCATTATTATTATTATTATTATTATTATTATTCATTTTCCATAAATCGATACAATTCAGGGATAGTGAACGAAGAAAACTATCCCCACTTACAACCATAGATTGGAATAAGAATACTGTAGGAGTATCTCAACGAAGTAATTCAGATTTAAGAAGTATTTAGTTCTTGATTTTGTTAAAGAAAATTAGGAAAGGGAAACCAACCTTGGGGAAATAATTTGGATGCTTCTTGCTTAGTTGAAAAGAATTAAAGTATTTAAATACAATGATGTT
Source organism: Anabrus simplex (assembly GCF_040414725.1). NCBI lineage: Eukaryota > Metazoa > Arthropoda > Insecta > Orthoptera > Tettigoniidae > Anabrus > Anabrus simplex. The sequence goes on along the minus strand of NC_090266.1, from coordinate 1,088,664,460 downwards.
TTCATTTTAGCGTAAGAAAATCTGATATTTGAGAACTAGAATGGGGAAAAGATCAGTGATATATTGCATTATACTTGAAGAAAAACTTTTTTTTTTTTGCTAGTTGCTTTACGTCGCACCGACACAGATAGGTCTTATGGCGACGATGGGACAGGAAAGGGCCAGGAGTGGGAAGGAAGCGGCCGTGGCCTTAAGGTACAGCCCCAGCATTTGCCTGGTGTGAAAATGGGAAACCACGGAAAACCATTTTCAGGGCTGCCGACAGTGGGATTCGAACCTACTATCTCCCGAATACTGGATACTGGCCGCACTTAAGCGACTTCAGCTATTGAGATCGGTGAAGAAAAACTAATGTCACAGCTTCTCGAATAAGGAATTAAGGAAGATATAACGGGAGAAACTGAAAACATAAGGTCTTTCTCTTCTTTAGTAAAAACTACCCCCCCCCCCCTCCTCCCCCTTCCGGTCCATAATTTAATACGAGTCTTCCAAGGACAGAGAAGGTCAGAGAGCTGCAAATACGAGGGCGCCTCCTGATCCTCTCCCATAAGTCAAGATCATGATTACCGAGAGATTCAATGGTTCGTTCCTGACGAGACTCCCAATCCCCAACCACAACGTCCGGGCGTGCTCGATGGGATTGACACTCTGAGTGTGCAGTTTGTACGGGATTAACAGTAGACTTCTCGCCGGCTGGGTAGAGGTCTCGGACGATTGGCAGTACAGGGACAGTGCGCCATATTCCTCTCAGCCACTCCAACAGCCGATTGTGTCACGGCAAGGTTAGGGACAAAGAAAGCGAAAAAAATATGAATGAAAGATAAACACACTGAATCTCATAATTAGCATCTCTATTAGACCCTTACATATTTATTACTTGACCAAACAGGAGAATTATGGTACTAGCAGACACATGTAACAACATCAAAATTCTCAATTAGGTTAAAAGCATGTTTACATAGACTGCATGAGCATATAACCGATTCTACACAAACTACACACTGTATATACACCGGACATTTTTTTTTTGTTGTTTTGTTTTGTTTTGTTGTTTGTTTACAGCAGATGACAGCGCTAACTCACAAGTTATTCGATGCCAAATAACGATGAATAGAAATAAGACACTCGGGCATGTGGCTTTCTTATCATGAGATTGTGAGGTGATTAAATATGATTCATATCCGTTGAAATCAATCCGCCTTTTCCTTTCATTGTACAAACGTTTCCGGTATTAAATTTCTTCGGTATGCAGGGTAATTCAGCTAAGTTGTCCATCTCAAATAACTCGTGAACAGCTAAAGATATTGATATTAGCTTTCAGTAACAGTACCAAGGGTCTCATAATTTGACTTAAAAGTATTTTTGCATGGCGTCATTATCTTCTAACGTAACGGTACCAACTTTGCTTTTTTTTTTTTTCTTTTCTATGGAACTACACTGCTTTCTACACCTAGCCTTAAATCTATAAACATTACAAATTCAGCACCATGATTATTTTTGAAAACCGAGAAGTACTTTTTGAGAAAATGTAATTTATTCAAACGTGCTTCATTTGCCAGCTGGGGTCTGCCCTGTTCGATTCGTGCTGCGGATGTAACATAAGCTAGCTCCTGACATACATAATACCGGGTGAGTTGGCCGCGATTTTAGGGGCGCGCAGCCGTGAGCTTGCATCCGGGAGATAGTGAGTTCGAACCCCACTGTCGGCAACCCTGAAGATGGTTTTCCGTCGTTTCCCATATTCACACCAGGCAAATGCTGGGACTGTACCTTTTAAGGTCACGGCCGCATCCTTTCCATTCCTAGCCCTTTCCTATCTCATCGTCGCCATAAGACCTATCTGTGTCGGTGTGACGTAAAGCAGCTTGTAGAAAAAGACATACAAAATTCCTTCATCTTCTAACAATTTGTTATTAGTTTTACGCTCCGCTACTTTTAACGGTTTTCGGAGACGCCGGGGTGCCGAAATTTTGTACCGCAGGAGATTTGATGTGCCAGTACATCTACCGACACGAGGCTGACGTATTTGAGCACCTTCAAATACCATAGAACTGAGCCAGGATCGAACATGCCAAGCTGGAGTCAGAAGGGCAGCGCCTCAACCGTCTGGGCCACTCAGCCTGGCTCCTTCACCTTCTGACGGCTAGATATTCGCTTTGCTGAGCCCGAAAATTCACAACGATAAAATGTATGATTTGAACACCTTTAATATCGCCGCAAATGAAAAACGTATATGCGACGGGTTCTATAGGACAACACTGTTATCCTGATGTGAAATTAAACCATAGAGGACCGAACGAGCGAGCTTCGCGGTGTGGGCCGCGTAGCTGTTAGCTTGTGTTCGGGACATGGTAAGTTCGAACCACACTCATCGATAGCCCTGGAGATCGTTTTCCGTGGTTTGTCATTTTCATACCATTTTCACTTTAAGCCCATGACCGCTGCCTTCCCAGTCCTAGCACTTTCCTATCCAACTGTCGTCGAAAACCCACCTGAGTTGGTGCGAACACTAGGAAAAAAAAGAGAATCATACAGTACGCGAAACTTTTAGCGATACTTCGGCTCCCTAGTGCTGATTCGGTAGACCTCGATTACCTTCGAGATTCGTATTAACAACCTCTGACACAAAAAATATGAATCGAATATGCAATGCCGTGAGACATCTGGTGGTATAATTGTAACCCTTTAAATACTGTTGTTATTTACACTGTAAAGTCAAAAACTGGGCAGGTTGGCCGTGCGGTTAGGGGCGTGCAGCTGTGAGCCCGCATCTGGTAGATAGTGGGTTCGAACCCCACTGTCGGCAGCCCTGAAGATTGTTTTCCGTGGTTTCCCATTTTCACACCAGGCAAGTGCTGGGGCTGTACCTTAATTAAGGCCACGGACGCTTCCTTTTCATTCCTAGGTCTTTCCTGTCCCATCGTCGCCATAAGACCTATCTGTGTCGGTGCGACGTAAAGCAAATAGCAAAGTCAAAATATAGGTTAAGCTTGAACATGAGTGAGGAAAATCATAAAAGTACCGGTACATCACAGGAACAATCTAAACTTCCTACACGGAAAGGGCGGTTTAGAAAATTCATATCGATCGATCATACTATCGATTCAATTCAGATTTAATTTCCATACAGTTGACAGCATTACCGGAATCGGGGTAGCTCCCTCCTTACTTCTCACCCCCGTAAAACGCAGTATCACCAAAAGTTTCGCGGACTATATACACGTTGGCCTTCAGGAAGGACATCCCTGTAAAACTGTGCCAAATCGACATGCGTGGCACGGATCGCAACACATCCCCACCAAGCTGTGGGAAAAGTGGCAGAAAAATAGGGGAAACATTAATAAACACACGGAAAGTTATTTTCTTGCTAGTGGCTTGAAGTCGCACGGACACAGATAGGTCTTATGGCGACGATGGGCTAGGAAAAGCCTAGGAGTTGGAACGAAGCAGCCGTGGCCTTAATTAAGGTACAGCCCCAGTATTTGCCTCGAGTGAAAATGGGAAACCACGGAAAACCATCTTCAGGGCTGCCGACAGTGGGATTCGAGCTCACTATCTCCCGGATGCAAGCTCACAGCCGGGCGCCTCTAACCGCACGGTCAACACGCCCGGTTAAACGGAAAGTGAGGACTAGTATGAATGATAGGAATTAACATTACAATGAATGATTGAAAGTATGGGGGTAGTTGTAGTGAGTTATTTGGAGAAGAAGTACTAGTACAACTGGGATATCACCCTTTCTTAACACAAATTAGAAGGGGAAAATGGAAGTGGTTCGATTCTTCGAAGAAGGAACAAAAAGAAAACGGCTACGAAACCCGTGAAAATTAAAGACTCCGTGGGCTTCACAAACCTAATACCGTCGGGATCAGAAAAACAACAAGGGAGACTAAGCGACGTCTGGTAGGAAAGGAAACCCATCGAATGTCTGTTTTTCCTTTACCTGCTACCTACGGCGATATTAAAGGTGTTCAATCGGACATGAAAAGGTATTCATGGGTTCAGTATAGCGAATGCCAAGCTGTCAGATGAAGGTGAAAACATTCTGTATTTCAGCAGCTAACTCATGTTTCATACATAGCGCTAATCGAACAGCGCAGTACCCGGCTTCAAAATGAAGCACGTTTGAATACATTACGTTTTCTCGAGAAGTGCCGTTCTTGCCAGATTTTCAAAATAATCGCGGCGCTGAATTAGTAATATTTGTGAGATTAAGTCTAGGTATAGAAAACTGCGTATTCTTTTTTTTACGTCGCACCGACACAGATAGGTCTTACGATGACGAAGGAATAGGAAACGGCTAGGAGTGGGAGGGAAGCGGCTGTGGCCTTAAGGTACAGCCCCTGCAGTTGCCTGGTATAAAAATGGGAAACCACGGAAAATCTTCAGGGCTGCCGACAGTGGGGTTCAAACCCACTATCTCCCGAATGCAAGCTCACAGCTGCGCACCCCTAACAGCTCGGCTAACTCGCTCGGTAGTTCTATTTGAGAAAGCTAAGTTAGTGCCATATCTCAGTAGATACTGACACACTGGAAAAGTTCCGCAAGTCCAAATATGACCCCTCGATAGCAATACTGGAAGTGAAAACAGAATGTCGTTGTCTTGAACATTACACGAGTTATTTGAGGTAGACATCTTAGCTGAATAACCCTGTATACAGCGTAATTCAGTGAGACAGGCCACTTCAACGTACGGCGACCGCATTTTGCTCCTACATGTGTTTAGTTATTGGGCATTATTCTCTTATCTGTCCAAACCTTCTGTTACACTCTTTCTCTGAAAAGGTGTTTTTTTTTTTTTTGTTTTTTGTTTTTTACAAGCTGCTTTACGTCGCACCGACACAAGTTTTATGGCGACGAATGGACAGGAAAGGGCTAGGAGCGGGAAGGAAGCATCTGTGGCCTTGATTAAGAAACAGCCACAGCATTTGCCTGGTGTAAAAATGGGAACCACGGAAAACGATCTTCAGAGCTGCCGACAGTAGGGTTCAAACCCACTATCTCCCGAATACTGGATCCGGCCGCACTTAAGCGACTGCAACTATCGAGCTCGGTCTGTACAACAGTACTGGAGTGTTTGTAATAGACACTGATGCGTGGAATTAAAGTGAAATTTAAGATAAAAGTGTTGTATGAAATGTTTTGAATCTCAACCTGCTGGAGGTAGCAAATTTTCCCAGAAGTATTAAGTGAGTGACCAATGTCATTAACTACTTGCATGCACATACCATTTTACGTTACGTAGTCAATGTTAAATAGATACATTTGACAAAATTCCCCACATTATCTTATCTCTTCCACATTAGTATATATGAGGAGTGTCTGTTTAAAGGGTGCTATTTCCACTTTAATAAATACAATGTACCTCGTTATGAGTGCGTTCAAAAAATCATGACAGTCAAGTACCAGAACTGCAGAAATTTCGTTCTTCACTTCAGATACCAAACACCTTTTTATTTCAGCCGACTTGCCTTGTAACTTAAGAATATCAATACAGTTAGAAAACAATTCAATTTATAATACACCGGGCGAGTTGGCCGTGCGCGTAGAGGCGCGCGGCTGTGAGCTTGCATCCGGGAGATAGTAGGTTCGAATCCCGCTATCGGCAGCCCTGAAAATGGTTTTCCATGGTTTCCCATTTTCACACCAGGCAAATGCTGGGGCTGTACCTTAATTAAGGCCACGGCCGCTTCCTTCCTACTCCTAGGCCTTTCCTATCCCATCGTCGCCATAAGACCTATCTGTATCGGCGCGACGTAAAGCCCCTAGCAAAAAAAAAATTATAATACAAACCGAAACGTAAGCTCATTTACAAATGATAATGTTGTCTCTTTGAAACATTTAATTCGAGTTAATCAATAATTAGTTAAGCCACAGAGCTCTAAACTAACTGAACTATTTAAACATTCTTCACAGTGCCTGTAATTCTGCTTAAAGCTCTTAATTAGATAACCCAACAAACAATACAGAGAATTCTTTTCACTGGGGGTCAATCATCGTCTCGTTTTGCTGAAATGTTGATTTATTTCAGGTGTGGGCAATTTCTGCTGACACTAATTGTTTACCACAATACCTTTGTGGTAGATCTTTTATCAGACCTGTTGCTACAGCTGAACGTACAACAACCCGGCATTTTTACCTACTCTGCGAACTGCGACCTTTAAAACAACCAATTTATAATACAGTACTAGGGAGGAATATGGTGAACTGATCGCAACTCCTGGCGCGACCTGTCACAAATGGAACAGACTTGGCCGCACTGTATCAATACAGTTACTGTAATTGACAACCTACACTCTTCCAACATCTACGTATACTGCTCCAAGTCCATCCTGGATGGGATTTGGACTTATCCACCTCCAAAAGGTCAAGATGATCCACTCCATGTCATGGCGACATTTTCCTAAGAGTAATCCATGTTATTGGGCCTCGACATCGACTTCCTTCCTTCCTTCCTTCCTTGTCTGACAAAAAACATTTTCATTGCTCCTGATAGACTCACGGAATTCATGGGTAATTGGGAGGAAGAGTGAGGCGTAAGGCCACGCATAATTCTCTATGCTCCAGCGTAAGTTCTTCCTTTCTGACGGGCCTGCGATAATGGAAACCAGCAGCATGGAGAAGTTGACGGACAGTCATCGGACACACATGCAAACTGGGATTTCTTGCACTCGATGCAGCCTATTGCTAACTTCTGCAATTACGCTCTCCTGCTCCCTAGTGGTCTTCCCAGCCGTTGGCGTGTCTTGAGACCTTCCATGCCTGCTGCTGAAATCTCCTAGCCCATAGCCTCGCATCTTCTGAGTGGCCAACTGCTTCGGAAATCTTAAGTGATTGGGCGGCCGCATTCCCACATACCTACAACGTGGCTCCTGGTTGTCTCGGGTGTATTGGACATGGCGAAAGGAGGTTCGGAAATGTATCACTAATTTTTCTTACTGTATACCGGACAAGTTGGCCGTGCGGTTAGGGACACGCAGCTGTGAGCTTTCATCTGGGATATAGTGGGTTCGAACCACACTGTCGGCAGCCCTGAAGATTGTTTTCTGTGCTTTCCCTTTTTCACACCAGGCAAATACCACCTTCAAGACTGCCGACGGTGAGATTCACAAGTTGCTTTACGTCGCACCGACACGGATAGGTCTTATGGCGACGATGGGATAGGAGTGGGAAGGAAGGGTCCGTGGCCTTAACGTACATCCCCAGCATTTGCCTGGTGTGAAAATAGAAAAACCACACGGTGAGATTCGAACCCACCATCTCCCAAATGCACGCTCACCGTTTAATATCAATAGAAAGTCAATTTTTGATTGATAAAAAGGTCATGAAGAAGAATAAGATGATCTGTCTGGCTGAGTGGCTCAGATGGTTGAGGCGCTGGCCTCCTGACCCCATCTTTGTAGGTTCGATCCTGGCTCAATCCGGTGGTATTTGCAGGTGCTGAAATACGTCAGCCTCGTGCCGGTAGATTTATTGGCACGTAAAATAACTCCTGTGGGATTAAATTCAAGCACCTTGGCGTTTCCGAAAACTGAAAAAGTAGTTAGTGAGACGTAAAGCCAACATTATTATTATTATTATTATTATTTCTTAATCTGTTTGCCCTCCAGGGTTGGCTTTTCCCTCAGACTGGGCGAGGGATCCCACCTCTACCGCCTCAAGGGCAGTGTCCTGGAGCGTGAGATTTTCTATCAGCGGGATACAACTGGGTAGGAGGACCAGTACCTCGCTCAGGCGGCCTCATCTGCTATGCTGAACAGGGTCCTTGTAGGGAGATGGGATGATTGGAAGGGATGGACGAGGAAGAGGGAAGGAAGCAGCCGTGGCCTTAAGTTAGGTAACATCCCGGCATTTGCCTGGAGGAGAAGTGAGAAGCCACATAGAATCACTTCGAGGATGGCTGAGGTGGGAATCTAACGCTCTACTCAGTTGACCTCCGAATGACCTCAGTTGACACCGTTCCAGCCCTCGTACCACTTTTCAAATTTCGTGGCAGAGCCGGGAATCGAACCCGAGCCGGAGGTGGCAGCTAATCACGCTAATCACCACACCACAGAGGCGGACATTATTATTATTATTATTATTATTATTATTATTATTATTATTATTATTATTATTATTATCAATTTGTAGAGATGAGTTAGTTACGTACCAATGAGGTTTCAAGTTTTTCCTCTTACTTACGCATAATACGAAACAGATCAGATGAGTAGCTCCTCGAAGGGAGTTACGCCAACGGTGACTAAAGCATTCGTAAATTTATGATCTGTGTGGCCTGCGCATTCCTCATCACCCCGGATTCTTATTTGCTCGGCCGTACAAGTTTAGTACTCGTGAGCTACTCGAGCGACTATTGGCAGAAGTACGTAAACACTTCTCCAGCTAGGTCACTGGGCTGACAGATTTGGACTTTTGTGTTTAGTGAATGGTACCAAAGCGATGACTTGGACGAGTAATGTGAATGTAAGAGAGATCCAATAGGCTGCACCTCATCACAGGAGGTTGGTTTGAAATGTTACCTTAATAGTTATTACTATCCGGAACATGGGCCGGCCCCATGGTGCAGCGGTAGCGGCGTGCCTGCCTCTTACCCGGAGGCCCCGGGTTCGATTCCCGGCCAGGTCAGGGACTTTCACCCTGACGGTGAGATAGTGGCCCCGGTCTAGAGAACCAAGAATAACGGCCGAGATGATTCGTCGTGCTGACCACACGACACCTCGTAATCTGCAGGTCTTCGGGCTGAGCAGCGTTCGTTTCACAGGCCACAGTCCTTCAGGGCTGCAGTGCCATTGGGGGGGGGGGGGGGGGAGATCCGGAACATTGAGTCATGGACGAGTACCACTAGCATGCTTGATAGGATTGTAAACAGAGTGAAATATTTCATAACTAAACTCTTTGCTTTAATGTGCACACCCTTATTCTTATTTCCAATCCACCTTTTCGTAAATAAGCGAGTTAACTCACCCAACATGGATTGGATAAGTAAGATTTTAATTCCGGCGCTGAGAGCGGCTATTATTGCGCAACAACGTTTTATACTTATTACAGAAAACTATTTAAATAGTAGCCTACCTTTCTCCAAGTACCGGTTAATATGATGATTATGATAGCTGTATTAAGGGGCCTAACATCTAGGTCTTTCGGCCCCAAAGAATATCGTTCAGTCACAGATTAAGACACGACAAATAATTACGATTTCTGAGGGCTCTGTGTGATCCCCGCGTGTAGTGCAAAGGTAAGAAAGCAAACTAACTACTTTTACGTGACTGATGTTATTGTGATCTTAGCCATGTGATCTGGAGTTATATGTGGAATACGAACCACAGGTCGTGATTTCCATTTTAAAGTTCTATATTTATGGCAGTGACCGAATTCGAACCACGACCGCATTAATACACCACTCAGGTATCACGCACCCGTCAGACAGATTCTGTGTGCACATACCCATAGGTGATTTACTACCTTCACCAAATCAGTAAAATAAGCAATAATTCTTTTTCTTTCCGGCTACCTGGCTGAATGGTCAGCGTAGTGGCCTTTGGCTCAGAGAAGCCTGGGTTCGATTCCTAGTCGAGTCGGGGTTTAGCTGTGTAAAGTTAATTCATCTAGATCGGGGGCTGGATGGATGTGATCGTCTTAACATAAATCTTCATTTACATACAACACACCACACTATAAACCACCACAGAAAGATGCAATAGAGAATATATCCCTCTACATAGGGTTGGCACCAGGAAAGGCACCCAGCCATAAAATTGAGCAAAATTCACACGAAGTACCGACCTCAGATAATTGGGAAAAGGCCAGGAAGAAAAAAAACAGTAATATTTTCTTTTGTAACTCCCAACTATATAGTTTGGTTTAAATAAACCGTAATCTTTCCTCTAACTCCGACTGTAGCTTGGTATGGTTTAGCGAAAAGGACACGGTGACGAGAAAGAGCGAAAGTGCACCGCTGTTTACTGGAAGGAGAAATCTGTTTACCACCGCCTTTTCTCTAGCTAATGATTCCATACAAATGATGATGATGCTTGTTGTTTAAAGGGGCCTAACATCTAGGTCATTGCCTAATGGTACGAAATGAAACGAAATGTGATAATTTAAAAGTCCGAAATCATCCGCTGACCAGAGTTCAAAACGTGATGAAGAATGAATGGGTCAATATGAATTTAAAACAATGCCCCACATTCCCAAAAACTATCGTAAAACAATAGGATTACTGACCAAGGGACTGCTTCTAACGCACAACCCTGAATCGATGATGCTTGTCTAAAGGGGTCCAAAATCCAGGTCATCGGCCCCTCATAATGCTACTTATCGCTAGTAAAGTAGAACCATGGTATTTGCCATGTTGCGCTACTAATCAAGAGTAGCGTAGACTCGCGGTATTCCACACATTATGGTACTATTCACAGATAATGTAATACGCGCACGTAACGCAGACCTATGGTGTTTCTCACACTGCGGCGCCATTTAGAGGCAACGCAAACCTCTGGTGTTCCTCACATACGTGTACAAATCACAGGGACTTGTACTAACCCGTGGTGTCCCTCACATAATGGGTACTAATCAGAGGCAACGCCCAGACCCGTGGTGTTTTTTAATGATATTTGTTCGTGGCGTCGACCTCTTGTAGATCTTTCGCCACTACTTTCACTATATGTTAGGAACCTGCGTGTAAGTGGAATTGCGGAAGTGTAGAGTGTCGAATGTGAGGAAAGGAAAGCATTTACAATTCAAAAACCCTGACCCGGCCGGGAATCGAACCCGGGGCCGCCGGGTGACAGCCAGACGCGTTGCCCCCTACACCGCGGGGCCGGACACCCGTGGTGTTTCTCACATAACAGTACTAATTACAGGCAACTTAAGCCCGTGGTGTTCCGCATGTAGTGGTACTAATCACGATACTGTAAATCCCATTCTGATTCACACTCTGCTGCTACTAATCACAAACCTATTCTGTACGTAACATATTGGTACTACTCGCAAGTAAAGGCGACCCATGGTGTTCCCCGCGTGATGGTACTAATTACAAGTGGTCTCATCATCCCTAGGTCACCCCTTACGACAGGCGGGGGATACCGTGGGTGTATTCTTCGTCTGCGTCCCCCACCCACACGGGTTGTGTGTTTGGTCCGCGAGAGGCTATTTTATTTCGCTCGAGTCCGCCGACAAGCTGGATAACCCACCCCCCCCCCCCCTACTACCTGCCCCTTGGACACGCCGCGTGAGCGTATCACCTCTCCCCCTGCTACGCCAGCGTAGTAGGTTCGCGGATTTCATACAAATCGTGATCACTGATTATATTCGCAAATCTAACGGCATAATAACGATAGTTTCGTGTTACTGCTGGAGAAATTACAAAAGTCCTCGTCATCTTAAAAGGTACATGAACATACATATTTTACGATATCAAGTCAGTCATTATTTACTTAGCAACATTAACATAAAATCATCATAAATTTAGCACTCACTTCCCCTTCAAGCAGTTGACTCCTCCAATTGTCATGAAGTTAAAATCTGCCCTGAGTTTTGGGGATTCAACTATGTCTACAGCAGTCAGTATCATTTATAATACTCCAGATAAAACTGAATTAGTTTTGACATAAAATTTACTGTTGTATTTCTTATGCAGCAAACATGACAAACGAATGACTATTACATTCTTTTCCATCTACAAATCAAATGATACCAACTCTCAGGAAATATGCCCAGAGATACGGTAATTAACGAATTTTACTAATCCTTCTGGAAGGACGTTAGGATAAGAACAGTGTCGATATCGAGCAGGCGCAAGTATCGTGATCTGGACACATTCAGGTAATTAGGCAAATCAAGACAAAAGTGCAGCCAGACTCACCTGTCAAACTTCGGACTGGATTCGCGAGAAGACGTTCTGCACACGTGCACTCCACCAAGAAACCACAGCGGAATGAAGCTTGCAACTAGAGAGGCCGTGTCCCTCTATTCGCAACCTCTCACCCCCACCACTTTTCTTCCCCCACTTGGTGGTCAGGTGCCCTGAACACGGGCGCTTGATTCGCTATTACCACGTTCAACAACTGGAGTTGTGGGTTCTTCTTTGCAGGTGGGGAGGAGGAGAGAATCCACCATTTATTTAGTACAGCCATGCCAACTGACTGTTGAGTGTCCGTCGTTGGCGGATTAATTTTTGTAATTGCGGTAGAGATGAATGGCAGCATAAAAGTCGGTCAGTTACTGCTGATAAGTTTCTTTTTTTTTCTTCCGGCTCGGCAATATTAAGGCATTCCAGCTTTAGTCCTTCAACCCCCACCCCTTGTATGATTATTTTTTTCCCGACTGATCGATCCATCACGTTTCTCTTCTCATTTCGATAGTTATTCTTATTATCTTCCTGATCAATAGACGCTAATGACCACGTGGTTTGCAGCTTATACAAACAATAGCGATAACAACCACCATCATCGCCACAGTTAGCTCGTCACCATGACGACGGAACACTATTTCCACATCAGCGTTGATGGACTTCACAATAAATATATAAATTCGTGAACATCTCCATTATTACAGCTCTTACGGCAAAATATATCACCGAGCGAGTTGGCTGAGCGATCTAGGAATGGGAAGGAAGCGGCCGTGGCCTTAATTAAGGTACGGCCCCAGCATTTGCCTGGTGTAAAAATGGGAAACCACGGAAAACCATCTTCAGGGCTGCCGACAGTGGGGTTCGAACCCACTATCTCCCGGATGCAAGCTCACAGCTGCGCGCTCCTAATCGCACAGCCAACTCGCCCGGTAAAGGGAAAATTGTTTTCTGTGGTTTCACATTTTCACAAAAGGCATTTATAATACCTTAATTAAGACTATGATTCGCCTCTGTAGTGTAGCGGTTAGTGTGATTAGCTGCCACCCCCGGAGGTCGAGTAGAACAGCATGCCTGAATATTGGCGGAAAGTAGCTGGGGAGTTAGATAACTTTGCATGTTCTATATGACTGTCCCTCAACGACGGCTACTACAGTTCGCATAGTTATAAAATGAGCACTTTCATACCAATAATGGTTATCGCTCCTTTCCACAAGAAGATAGGGGCGTAGCCAACGGTGAAAGGGGGGGGGGGTGTTACTGGGGGGTTAGGTCCCCATGGAATTTTTACAAAAATACATATATATTTTTGCTATTTGCTTTACGTCGCGCCGACACACATAAGTCATGACGACGATGGAATAAGAAAGGCCTAGGAGTGGGAAGGAAGCGGCCGTGGTCTTAATTAAGGTACAGCCCCAGCATTTGCCTGGTGTAAAAATGGGAAACCACGGAAAACCATCTTCAGAGCTGCCGACAGTGGGGTTCGAACCCACTATCTCCCGGATGCAAGTCCACAGCTGTGCGCCCCTAACCTCTCCCCCCCCCCCTCATGGCGCTACAGCCCTTGAAGGGCCTTGGCCTACCAAGCGACCACTGCTCAGCCTGAAGGCCTGCAGATTACGAGGTGTCGTGTGGTCAGCACGATGAATCCTCTCGGCCGTTATTCTTGGCTAGACCGGGGCCGCTATCTCACCGTCAGATAGCTCCTCAATTCTAATCACGTAGGCTGAGTGGACCTCGAACCAGCCCTCAGGTCCAGGTAGAAACCCCTGACCTGGCCGGGAAACGAACCCGGGGCCTCCGGGTAAGAGGCAGGCACTCTACCCCTACACCACGGCGTGCGCCCCTAACCGCACGGCCAACTCGCCCGGTCTCAAATGAAATAAAATAAACAGGAAATGACAATAAACTATAAACTAAAAAAAACATTCAGATGCATAATTGTAAAACCAACAGATCTGTTGAATCTATTTTCTAAGAAGCCTCGAAAATTGGATTTCTAAACTGAACATACAATAGGGAACATGCATGATCCGGGGTTTTAATTAAAAATATGCTAATCTGATTCAAAATTTCATGCAGAATTCAAAAATGTGATCAGAATGTACAAATAATAACTCCAAACACGATAAAAATCTACGAAAATGTCACGTCACGCAAGTACGCGATCTCATTGGTCTGACGTCATCGTACAGGTTGACTGAATTAGCAGACGAAATAACACACAGTGTGCTGTGAGAAGCAGGATACACTTCGCGTATTTCTACTTTATGTTAGTGTCTGGTATGGTTAAATTCGAGGTCTATACATTGGATAATAATCTGAGTGGTATATTTTAGACTTAAAATGAATCCTGCGCAGACAGTGAGGCAGAAAACTTATAAATGGTGTAGAGTTCCGATGTGCAATAGCACATCGCATACCATACCAAACAAATTGTTTATAAATGTTCCAAAGACGCTAAAACTAGGCAGAAATGGATTTTGGCGAGCCGGAGAAATGCTGGTGATATATCGGAAAAGTCTACAGTTTATTTTTTTGAAGATTTTAACGTAAGATGAATTTGTTTGAATTTTCAAATCACTTTTCCATGTCAGCTGTTCTAGTGGTAAAACTTTAAATTTTAATGTATGATGCTTTATTTAAATGGTTCAATTACATCTTGGAATATGAAAGTAATAAACAGTGCATTAAATAATGCTGATTATTAAAGTATTCTCCAAACCTAACCTATGTTTTGGGTGATCCATGTCAAGATAATAAATCAAAGGGGTTATGAACCATTTTGACAGCTCTAATTCCACCAATATATCTTGGCATGGGACAGTTATGTATGTCTTTATTGAAGAGCTTAATTGGTAAAGAAATTGAGGCTATATCTAAATACTCTATAATGTAACAAAGAATAGGCGTGTACATCATGAAAGGAAACAACGTGAATTTAACAAACGTATAACTCTACACAAAACCAATGCTTGTCTGTTGGGGTCTTATAAGTTAACAATGATCAATTATAATAATTATCATAATATTAATGAAATAAATAACATAATTGCACACAGGTGAAAATAGTGATGTAGGTGTTTAAAATATTATCCTGCTTAACCAAAGTTTTAGGTTATACAAGCCAAGTCAATAAACCGAAGGGTAAAAATACCGCGCGAGTTGGCCGTGCGTTAGGAGCGCGCAGCTGTGAGCTCGCATCCGGGAGATAGTGGGTTTTGAACCCCACTGCCGGCAGCCCTGAAGATGGTTTTGCGTGGTTTCCCATTTTCACACCAGGCAAATGCTGAGGCTGTACCTAAGGCCACGGCCGCTTTGTTCCCATTCCTAGGCCTTTCCTGTCCCATCGTCGCCATAAGACCTATATGTGACGGTGTGACGTAAAGCAAACAGCAAAAAAAAAAAAAAAAAAGTAAAAGTCACAGCACCCAAAGACATTCCAGTATTGAGCGACTAAAATGTCACCAGGACACTTTTCTTTCCTGATATGCTCAGCTTGTTAAAAGCCAAATGTAATTAATGTTATTGTCTTCACGCCCCGCTAACTATTTCTACGATTTTTGGGAGACGCCGATGTGCAGGAATTTAGTCCTGCCGGAGTTCTTTTACGTGCCAGTAAATCTACCGACACGAGGCTGACGTATTTGAGCACCTTCAACTACCACCGGACTGAACAAGGATCGAACCTGCCAAGTTGGGGTCAGAAGGCCAGCACCTCAACCGTCTGAACCACTCAGCCCGACTTGTGAAAATTAGATGAAGTCATATTTATCTTTATCATGTTTAATTTTTTCCCTCCACAAAGATATTTAATTCTCTTTCATGGGCCCCGGAAGTGGGTAGGGCAGTTGTCCCAACCATAAATATTTTTTTGGTGGGGGGAATGATAGATTATAGCCCTATAGTACTATGATCTTTCTTTCCTTCTTTCTTTCTTTCTTTCTTTCTTTCTTTCTTTCTTTCTTTCTTTCTTAATCAGTTTATCCTTCATGGTTGGTTTTCTCTCGGACTCAGCGAGGGATTTCACCTCTACCACTTCAAGGGCAGTGTCCTGGAACGTGAGACTTTGAGTATGGTGATGAAACTGATGAGGAGGGCCATTACCTCGCCCAGGCGGCCTCACCTGTTATGCTCAACAGGGGCCTTGTTGGAGGATGGGAGGATCGGAAGGGATAGACAAGGAAGAGGGAAGGAAACGGCCGTGGCCTTAGGTGCCTGGAGGAGAAGTAGGAAAATACGAAAAACCACTTCGAGGATGGCTGAGGTGGGATTCGAAACCGTTCTACTCAGTTGACCTCTCGAGGCTGAGTAGAGCCCGTTCCAGCCCTCGTACTATTTGTTTTCAACTTTCATGGCAGAGCCGGGAATCGAAACCGGGCCTCCGGGAGTGGCACACATTAACCACTACACCACAGAAGCGGACTAGTACTATAATGCTACCTATATGTTTATGTTAGTGCTGAAATCCGATTTCTTACTTTACTAATGCTGAAAGCCCGAAAATGTAATGTTATTCTTTAATAGGGGAATCAGTCTAGAAGGAAATGTTGAAAGTGATGTGATATCTATCCAGGTTCGTTGTTATCCTAATACTGTGGTTTACAGTACATTGCACGTATATAAAAGACGCCACTTACAAATTTGCTTGTTATCCGCGAATTTCTGCGGCCACAAAAGTCAAATTTTTCAAGAATGATGACATCTACACATGGTAGATTGTCTGACTGTGCTGTTTTGAACGTTTCTTCTGTCATTTCGAAGTTATTCGCGATCATGAATAATAAACAATCGGCTTTTAGCAACGGCTGATGCACAACGGCTGGTAGAGCTCCATGCGGTACTGGATCGTGACGTCACAGCGCGCCGCTTACGTCAGAGGCCGTTTCACTCGCCTTGCGGAAAGGCACTATTAAATATTTTTTTAATGGTAGAAAACAAGGCAACATACCACAATGTAATGCGTTTACGTACTATTTCATTGGTGTACTTTTCAAAAAAAAAATATTTTTGAAAATGATGCATGTTCCCAATTCACTGTAAAACTATTGACCTTGATCATATTGTTCTTGTTCTGTATTTTAATGCAAGATTTTGTAGTGTACTGCAATACGGCACATACAACCAGTCCCCGTGCCAGGGGAATTAACCAATTATGGTTAAAATTCCCGAACCTGTCGAAAATCGAACCCGGGACCCCTGTGACCA
Organism: Anabrus simplex; assembly: GCF_040414725.1. Classification (NCBI taxonomy): domain Eukaryota; kingdom Metazoa; phylum Arthropoda; class Insecta; order Orthoptera; family Tettigoniidae; genus Anabrus; species Anabrus simplex. The sequence continues at coordinate 1,088,647,404 of NC_090266.1, read as the reverse complement.
AAGGCCAGCACGCTGACCACTTAGCCATGGAGCCGGACGACAAGTCATACATGCGCGCACCACATACGCACCTTCGTTATGTTCTATCAGCATTTTGTAAATATACCCACACCCCATCGGCCGATTCTGGTTACGCTACTGCAAGAAATATTCTATTCGCAGAACACGTAAGAAGATCATACAGACAAGACTAAAGTTCAGATTTCCTTTCCCAAGAAGTATATTTTGTTCGCAGAACACCTAAACAGATCACATAGCCAACACTAGAATTCTGGTGAGTTCATGGAAAATTGCGAAACAATTATTAGAAAAAGGAATGTTACACCTAGCACACGCCTTGGGTGTTTCATTACAACAAACTCTGAATCAGCCTGGGTTGATTACTTTTCAGGAAATGACTATGGTGTTCTTTTCTCTGGCGCTCGTTCGTAACATCCATAGAAGTTGACACCGTCCCTCTGGGTCTATTCCACATTTATACAGAATTACCTTCGAAGAAGAATATTTTGTTCGCAGAACACCTAAACAGATCACATAGCCAACACTAGAATTCAGGTTCGTTCATGGTAAATTGTGAAACTATTATTAGAAAAAGGAATCTTACACCTAGCACACGCTTTGGGTGTTTCATTACCGGTACCACAAATTCTGAATCAGCCTGGGTTGGTTACTTTTCAGGAAATGACTATGGTGTTCTTTTCTCTGGCGCCCTTTCGTAAATTCCATAGGAACTGACCTCGTCTCTCTGGGTCTGTTCCTTATTTAGGCCTATACGGAACTACCCGTTACCCGCGGCTTCGCTCGCGTGGATTTCGTAATTTTATAAAAGTAATCGTTCCTTGGCATTGTACTAACACATTATCTGAAAATCCCTAGAGTATAAAAACTCACCGAAAATTGAGTTTCATTTACCCCGGAAACTGTTTGTCCTCTCGCTATGAGCTTTACGTCGCACTGACACAGATAGGTCTTATGGCGACGATGGGATAGGAAAGGCCTAGGAGTTGGAAGGAAGCGGCCGTGGCCTTAATTAAGGTACAGCCCCAGCATTTGCCTGGTGTGAAAATGGGAAACCACGGAAAAGAAACTGTTTGTAAACCATGTCTGTGGTATTTGGGGCTAAGACGACCATGCACCATAAAACTGTACATGTGAGAAACAGTCTTCTCTCAAGTCGAAAAGATGAATACATGTTTCTTTATTTTTAAAGGTGAATCCAAATACCTATTTCAACATCTGTAAAAACTTCAGTTTCTGAGATGTAAGTATCGACATAAAAAATAATTCAACTCCTTTCTCACTTCTTTTCACCCCCGTTCTGAGCCTTTTCCGAAACCAAAGAGGTACACTTTCCTGTAATTTTTTTTTTTTTTTTTTTTTTGCTATTTGCTTTACGTCTCATCGACACAGATAGGTCTTATGGTGACGATGGGATAGGAAAGGCCTAGGAAATGGAAGGAAGCGGCCGTGGCCTTAATTAAGGTACAGCCCGGGCATTTGCCTGGTGAGAAAATGGGAAACCACGGAAAACCATCTTCAGGGCTGCCGACAGTGGGGCTCGAACCCACTATCTCCCGATTACCTGTATTTTTAAAGGACTTTCCAAATACCAAGTTTCTTGTCTGTAACATGTTATTTTTTTGACATATACTGTAGACATACCGGTACTATTTTTAAAAATTCATCCGCTTTTTCAATTCTTTCCCGTCCCTCAAGTGCACTTTCCGAAAAACAAAAAATACGTGTTTCTTTATTTTTAAGGGAAATTCAAAATACCAACTTTCACGTCTGTAACAGCTTCAGTTTTTAAGATATAACTATTCTCACAAATGTAATTTAACTCCTTGTTTACATAAATTCAACTCCCCCCCCCCCCCATAAGTCGACTTTCCGAAAACAAAAAATATGTGTTTCTTTATTTTAAAAGTAGATTCTAAATACCAACTTTCATGTCTCTAACATTTTCAGTTCCTCATGAAAAGAATTCAACACTTTTCACACACACACACACACACACACACACACACACACACACACACACACACGCCCTTTAAGTTGAAACCTCCCCGAAAAAGTGGGTGTTTCTTTATTTTTACAGGAGATTCCAAATATCAGTTTTCACGTCTGTAACCTTCAGTTATTGAGATAAAAGTTTCTCCAAAGAAAGTTCAATTTTTTCACTTCCTTTCACACTCCACCCTTGAGTGAATTTTCCTAAAACAACAAAATTCGTGTTTCGTTATGTACAAAGGAGCTTCCAAATACCAATTATAATGACTGTAACATCTTCAGTTTTTGAGATATATGTATACTCATCAAAATAATTGAACTCCTTCACCGCCCTTCCCCCTAAGATCATTTCCCCACCCTTCAAAATGCGTGTTCCTTTATATTTAAAGGATATTCCACATACCAATTTTCACGTCTTTAACATCTTTAGTTTTTGAGATATAAGTATCCTCCTACAAATAATACAACTAATTTTTCAATTCATTCACCCCCCTTAAGTGGATTTTCCGAAGACAAAAGAATGCGTGTTTCTTTACTTTGAAAGAATATTCCAAATACAAATGTTCATGCCTGTAACATCTTCAGTTTTTAAGATATAAGTATCTTCATAAAAATAATTAAACTCCTTTTTCACCCCCTCCCCTTTCCACCCGTTAAGTTGATTCCCTCCTCCAAAAGAAGCGCGTTTCTTTGTTTTTCAATGAGATTCCAAATGCCAATTTTCACGTCCGTAACACTTTCAGTTTTTGTGATATAAGTATCCTCATGCAAAGAATTCAACTAATTCTTCAATTCATTCAACCCTCCTAAGTGAATTTTCCGAAGACAAAAGAATACGTGTTTCTTTACTTTGAAAGAAGATTCCAAATACAAATGTTCATGTCTGTACCATCTTTAGTTTTGAGATATAAGTTTCTCCATATAAAGAATTCAATTGTTTCACTTCCTTTCACACTCCCCCCTTAAGTGAATTTTCCGAAATAATACATGTTTGTTTATTTATAAAGGAGCTTCCAAACACCAATTTACACGATTTAACATCTTCATTTTTGAGATATATGTATCCTCCTGAAAAGAATTAAACTCAGTTTTCATACCCCCCCCCCCCCCCCCGCCAGCAAGTTGGTTTCCCCAAGAAGATGCGTGTTTTTTTATTTTTAAAGGATATTCCAAATACCAACTTTCACGTTCATAACGTCATTAGTTTTTTAGATGTAAGTATTCGCATATAAATCATTCAACTCCCTTCGCCCCCCACCCGTTAAAGGGATTTTCAGAAAACAAAGGGATACAAGTTTCTTTATTTTTAGAAGATATTATAAATACCAATTTTCACGTCTGCAACATCTTTAGTTTTTGACATGTAAGTATCCGGATAAAAATATTCAACTATATTTTCAATTCTTTCACCCCCTCCCTTAAGTGGGTTATCCGAAAACGAAAAATACGTATTTCTATATTTTTAAAAGAGATTAAAAATACCAATTTTCACGTCTGTCACATGTTTGGTTTTTGAGATATACTGTAGATATGATCATTTTTAAAATTCACCCACTTTCTCAGTTCCCCTTAAGTGGATTTTCCGAAAACAAATTATCTATGTTTCTTAAAATTTACAGGAGGTTCCAAATACCAATTTTCAAGTCCGTATTGTGTTACGTGTCTGAGATAATTTGCTCATATAGTCTTTTTAAATATTCACCCAGTTTGTCACTCCTGTTCACTCCCTATGCATTTGATTTTCCAAAATACAAAAATACGCGTTTCTTTATTTTCAAAGGAGATTCCAAATACCAATTTTTATGTCTATAACGTCTTCAGTTTTTGAGATAAAAGTGCCCTCATAAAATGTATTCAACCACTTTTCCCCCTTTTTTCGCCTCCCTTAATGAGATTTTCAAAAAACAAAAAATACATGTTTCTTTATTTTGAAAGGAGATTCCAAATACCAAATTTCTGTCTGTATTTTAAGTTTTTGAGATATAGGTATCCTCATTCTAAAATTCACCCCCCTTTTTACCCCCTTAGTGACGGAATATCCTAAAATCCTCCCTTAGTGAGCACCTACATTGTAATATGAATGTATCCCAGTAGTTTTGGCTCGGCGATGATGATTCAGTCAAGCAGTCAGTCAATACAAGTTATTTTATATCCACATTAGCAAGATACCCGTGCTTCGCTACGGCTTTAAAATGACAGTTATTATTCAAAGTTTTACATTTTGGAGAGTCCACTGTCAGGTGACCCTGTAAAATACGTCCTTACTTCGTACGTCAAACGGTTTTGGGGGAATGATTATTTATTTTATAATCTACCACTCATTTGAACCTCGTACGGAAAAATTTGAATATTTTAAACCATACCTGATTTAACATCGACGTAAAAAAGGCCAACCTGTGGAATTTTTATTTTGCACGTCGAACAGAAATGGAGGAATGAATACTTTTTAAGGGGTGAATGTTTTGAAATATTTATTAACATCTAGGATATAGAAGACCACCTTTCAAAAAAGTTATGTTCGTGCCTGAAACGGTTTCGGAAGAATGGATATTGTATTTTTGAGAGTAAACTACAATCTAAACTTCTTACGGGAGAAATGTTTACACCTAGGACATAAAAGTAGACCCTCCTCGTAAAATTACAACTTTGTACGCCAAGCGGTTTTGGAGGGATAAATAATTTAGTTTACGGAGCTAACCTCATTTGATACTTCAACGGTGGAATGTTTAAAAATATTTCCTATTTCACACCTAGGATTTAAGTTATATATCGCTATTTGGAATTTTGTCTTCGTACGCTAAACCGTTTCGGAGGAAGGAATTAATATACTTTTTTTTTCGAATCTTAACCCCCATTTAACTCTCTGAGAGGTTAAATTTGTTTCAAACCTTCTATTAACACCTAGGATATCATTTGACACTTTAACTTGTACTTCAAACGGTTTCATATAAACGTATATTATTGTCATCATTCCTCATTCCCCAGTCAAAACCCCCCTAGCGCTGTATTGATTGAAATACACTTCTCATTTGTATCCTCATAAAAATAATCAACTCCCTTTCACCCCCTTAAGTTGATTACCCCCCCCCCCTAAAAAGGCGTGTTTATTTTTAAAGAGGATTCCAAATACAAATGTTCATGTCTGTAATATCTTCCGTTTTTGGGATGTAAGTGTCCTCATAAAAATAATTCAACCCCATTTCAGTCCTTTTTACACCCCCTTTAAGTAGATTTTACGAAAACAAAAAAATACATGTTTCTTAATTTTTAAAGGGATTCCAAATACTAATTTTCACGTCTGTAATATCTTCAGATTTTGAGATACCAGGATCCTAATAAAAATAAATCAACTCCTCTTTCAGTCCATTTTAACCACACCCCCCCTCCCAAAAGTTTTTTTCCGAAAACAAAAAAGTACGTGTTTTTTTATTTTTAAAAGAGATTAAAAATACAAATTTTTCGACTGTAACATGTTCCGTTTTTTGGGATATACTCGCCGGGCTGAGTGGCTCAGACAGTTGAGGCGCTGCCCTACTGATCCCAACTTGGCATGTTCGATCCTGGCTCAGTCCGGGTGGCATTTGTTGAAGGTGCTCAAATATGTCAGCCTCGTGTCGGTAGATTTACCGGCTCGTAAAGGAACTCCTGCGGGATTCTATTCCGGCATCTCGGCGTCTCCAGAAACCGTAAAAGTAGTTAGTGGGACGTTAAGCCAATAACATATTATTGAGATATACTCATTTTAAAAATTCACCCCCCCCCCCCCCCACACTCATGTAGGTTTTCCAAAAACATACGTGTTTCCTCATTTTTAAAGGAGATTCCTAATACCAACTTTCACGTTCATAACATCTTTAAAAAAAACCCTAGCGCTGTATTGATTGAAATACACTTCTTATTTGTATCCTCATAAAAACATCTTTCATGTCTGTAAGATCTTCAGTGTTTGATGAATAAATATCCCTATAAAAAGAATTCAACTAAGTTCACTTCTCTTCACTCACCCCACCCACTTAAGTGGATTTTCCGAAAACAAACAATTCGTGTTTCTTTATTTTTAAAGGAGACTACAAATACCAATTTTCATGACTGTAACATCTTCAGTTTTTGAGATACAAGTATCCATATAAAATGTATTCAACCTCTTCTTCACCTTTTTTCACCCCCGTGAACAGGATTTTCCGGAAACAAAAAATACGTGTTTCTTTATTTTCAAAGAAGATTCCGAATACCAATTTTCATGTCTTTAAACTGTTTAGTTTTCGAGATATAAATACAGTCATTTTAAAAATTCACTCCCTTTTCTCGCCCTTAGCGACAGGATATCCAAAAATCCTGCCTTAGTGAGCACTTACATTGTAATATGAAAGTATCCCCAAAATTTCATTTATGTCCAGTAGTTTTGGCTCGGCGATGATGAGTCAGTCAGTCAGTCAGTCAGTCAGGCCAAGTTCTTTTATATATAGAGATAGATTAACTTCGTATCTAGAACTATAGGCCCATTTAGAGAAATCCCATAGCTGTAGGTGGAATCCAAGCACTATTCATGCAGGAATCCAATAAACAGTATTTGCATCCAAGTAATCTACAGAGTGCGAAGAAGTTGTATAACAATCCTTTATCACGATCGCGAATGATAAAGGGAGATATAGCATCGTATTTCATATCCCCTATTTCCCAACAGAAAGAGTATGATCTACTTCTCCATTACTACAAGTTATGTCCAAGACACTGCTGCTAGCTTGTCCACATTCTGACACTGAAACAGGAGGACTACTGAATTCGAGGGATTATACGAGATGAAGCTATCGTTTACTGGTACCTACAATGCTAACTCTGCTTCAACTTTGAGCTAGGCACGATTTAGTCTGTGGGTTCTGCACAGTCTTCATCACCAGAAACTGCATCTGTTTCCCCTCTTTTATTATCTGCCAATCATGTAGATATATTGAATTCAGAGTCTGGAATATCTAAGAAATCAACAACGCCAAGCTCATCTAGAATTTCTGTACCCTTTGTTTTACTCTGCTATGGAAAACAAACCAATTAGCAAATGCTGACTGAGCTTATGCATCTGTTTATTATCACCATTCAGCGAAAATATAAGCGAATCACAGTTCTCGGGGAACTTCCCAACGGGACGTTTTGGACACACGATATACTAATGAAAATGTAGGAGAGTATGAGCAACGCACACAGCTTACATATCTTTCATCTATGCCACTAAAGTTTTAACTAGCAAACACCGGAAAGCCGGAAATATTAAAGTGCAGTACGGTACAAATAATTCTACTAATGTTCTTGTTTCTAGTGCAGATAACTGACGATCCATATTTATGGTTATATATGAACTTCAAAACAATACAGTAACAATTGAACAGTCTCCAGCGTAATTATCTTGAAAAATATATGGAGGGGCACTGACACTATTTAGTTAGAGTTGACAATGCAACAGTTTAATATACGACAGCAAAATTCGATGGGATGAAAACGACCTATCTAGGCATAAATGGGTTCGTTACTTTCATTGATCTGTCTCAGTCTTTTCCTTGGCTTTGTCAATATGAAAGTGACCGAGGTATGAGTGATGCTAATAATACCATTTCTTATGCAACCAGTCCCTGTTATGAATGGTGTGAAAATATCGCCCGTAGGGTCAGTTGGTGTATGTATTTCAGTTGGTTTGGCAGACTGATATGAAATAGGAACTGTTGGCCCATTGAGGAAAGCAACGGGAAACTACATCACTCCTCATTTCCCTAGTATGCCTCTGCAGTGACGCCTAGGTTATCTATGACAGCTGATGGTGGAGCTGTTGATGATCCAACCAGCCTTCGGGCTGAGGACTGAACATATATGCAAATAAATTATACATTTCTCGTACTGGTCGCCTTAATGTTGCTACACCACTGCATACTAATCAAATATTAGGCTACACTGCCGGAAAAAAAATCCATGCAACATCCTCAAGGGTTGCGTTCAGTGGCACCAGGGTATAATATGTGCATACTGAGGGGTTGTTGTCCCGGTCTAGCAACTAAGAATAACGGCCGAGAGGATTTTATCGTGCTGACCACACGATTCCTCATAATCTGCAGGCCTTGGGGCTGAGTAGCCGTCGCTTGGTAGGCCATGGCCCTTCGGGACTGTTGCGCCATGGTCTTTTATATTTTATTTTTTAGGGGTTATTGTGTTAGTGATTCATTTGTCACGGACATCGGCGATCTGATGGCTCTCAGGAGGCCTGTCCGTGTGCACTCAGCAGGCAGTTAACTGTACTGAGATTAGAGATGAACAGTGTTTGCACAACCATGGCCCGCCGACGAGTACGTACTCATGTTGAACAACTGCAGCCATGTGGGCCTGTGGGGAACTGGATGGACGTATCGACGGGTTGCTGCACATGTTGGGCACAATGTATCGGTAGTGTGTCGCTGCTTTCAGCAGTGGTATGTGAATTATTCCCACACCCGTAGACCGGGCTCCGACGTCCGCGTAGTACAGACGCGCGTCGAGATCGACGCATTGTGCAAGTAGCTGTGGCCGAACGAACATCATCCATAAACGAAATCTGGTCACATGTTGCACCTGCTATGTCACCAAGGACCAATGGGAACCGTCTGCTTGCAGTAGGATTACGATCACGTGTGCCTCTGGCCAGGCTACCACTGACACCACGATACCGCCAAGCACGGCTACTCTGGGTCGTGAAAGAGTCGACTGGGGACGGGAATGGCCCTCTGTTCTCTTCGGTGACGAGAGTAAGTTCTGTCTGTACGCAAATGATGGACGTACACGTGTACGGCGTAGACCTGGTGAGCGGCCTATTCCAGAGTGCATTCGCCAACGACACCCAGGTCCCACCCCAGGCTTCATGGCGTGGGGGCCATGAGTTACAATTCGCGGTCACAGTTGGTGTTTCTGCAGGCTAACGTAACCAGTGCCCGGCACATTGCACAGATAGTTGTCCCCGTGCTACTGCAATTTCTTCGACAGGAAGGTGATGTGCTTTTTTCAGCAGGACAATGCACGTCCACATGCAGTTGCTGCGACATAACGTACTCTACGTGGTGTACAACTGCCCTGGTCAGCATGATCACCGGATCTCTCGCCAATTGAACACGTATGGGACATTGGGACATTAGGAATTGGGAACTTTCGCGTTCTCCAGAGCCTGCAAGAACCATTGCCGAATTGCATCAAAAGGTGCAAGATGCTTGGGACAATCTATCGCAAGTTGCCATTCGGCACCTTTATGATCGTTTGCATGCGCGAATAGACGCTTGCATTGCCGCCGGGGGGGGGGCACACTGCTTATTGATGCGACTGTTTGGGCACCCTTTACTGTGACATGTGCGTTTCATTTGGTCTGAATTTGTAATCATATAATCCTGCAATGATGAACTACCTGTCGCATCGCTTGTGAACAAATTGACCTTATCCTAGTGGATGCTGCTTTGTTTTCGTTTTTTCCTTTCTTCGGCAGCGTATACAGCCTAGTGTCAGCCTGAACATAAATACTGAGTATCGAGAAAGTCTGTCAGTCCGTTTTCCTGTGATATAACAAGCAAACAGAAAGACAAACACTCAACTAAACATACTTTCGGCTTTTTAATACCTAATCGGAGATTTTCAAAAAAACTAAGTATGAGGCAAAACTTTGAAGTACACAGATAAAATAATAATTTTATCTATATAGATTACTGTATATTCACCAGCGTTCAGTCTTCAAGTCTCTGTCCAGCTCCTTGGTTGTGTGGTCAGCGTACTGACTTTTGGTTCAGAGGACAGTGGATTAAATTCCAGCGGTGTCGAGAATTTTATGTCCGTATAATTAATTCCTCTGGCCCTCGGACTAAGTGTTTGTGATTGTCTTAAAACACTTCCCTTCACATTCACACAACCCATTACACTTCTGATCTCCAGGAAAAAACACATAATGAATACATCCCTCCACATAGGATTGCGTCAGGAAGGGCATCTGGCCGTAAAACTGGTCAAATCCATATCAAATTTTGACCCCGATAAGTTGGGAAAAAGGTTAGGAAGAGGAAATCTGTAAGATTCTGTGAACGAGTGCTCAATATGCCTATAACTACTGCTGGCTTTAAGAGATACTGTAAATTTCCTTTCTTTATTAACCTCACGAAACGCCTGAAAACTAAACCAATTAGTACGCCCTACTTCTAAATCCCTTTCTTTCTCTTAGTCGCATTCGAAATCAAAACTTTTTACCATGATAATGAAAATCCACAGCCTGTTTCCAGTCATTCGATCGGGTCAGGAATGGAATAAATGAAGCCCCCATCTAGCGGCGAGGATAGGAATTGTACAGGCTGCCGAAGCCTGTCGCACTCCTCTGGGGCAATGATTAATGAATGGCAGATGAAATGAAATGATATTGGCGAGTGTTGCTGGAATGAATTATGACAGGGAAAACCGGAGTACTCGGAGAAAAACCTGTCCCGCCTCCACTTTGTCCAGCACAAATCTCACATGGAGTGACCGGGATTTGAACCACGGAACCCAGCGGTGAAAGGCCGGCGCGCTGCCGCCTGAGCCACGGAGGCTTCTATGATGATGATGATGGTGATGATGATGATGATGATAATGATGATGATAATAATAATAATAATAATAATATTAATAATAATCGAGCAATTTGGCAACGGGGGATGGGCATCGTAGCTGTGAATTCGTATTTGGGTGACAGTGCGGTCTAACCCATCTATCGGCAGCCCTGAAGATCGTTTTCCGTGGTTACCCATTTTCACACCAGGCAAAATGCTGGGGCTGTGCCTTCATTAAGGCCACGGTCACTTCCTTCCCAATACTAGTTCCTTCTTATCCCATCACAGCCATACGACTTGTGTGTGTAGGTGTAACGTAAAACAAATATCATTAATAATAACAACTACCTTCCTCAGCTTATCTCAGTTATTTCTGGGGTCGCTGGAGCCACGCAGATACACTTTGGTTTCAGTCGGGGGTTTCAGATCGAATGCATTTCCTGATGCCACGTGATTCTTGAGATGAGGATCCGGACCCAGAATCGACTGAGATTCGAATCTCAGCCTTTCGGATGGGAAGCTAGCAGCTAAACCAGTGAGCTAATCACGCTCCCAATAGCAAAAATATAATAATAAGTAAACTCGCTTACTCGTCCCGAGGTAGTGCAGCTCTTTTAAGGCACACCCCCAAATGGAGGTGAACTGCATTTTAACCACATACCAGCCCATCTGTCATTCTTAAACTTCTGGCAGTACCGGGAATTGAACCCCGACCTCCGACGACAATAGTTAATAACGCTAACCGCTACGCCACAAAGGCGGACAAAATAATAATAATAATAATAATAATAATAATAATAATAATAATAATTTTTAATTTCGTGTGACTATTTCTAGCCTAGTGCAACCCTTGTAAGGCAGACCCTCCAAGGAGTGTGGGCGGCATCTGCCGTTTGCAGGAGCTGCGTGTTTTTGTAGAGGAGGAATAGTGTTGTGTGTGGTGTGTGAGTTGAGGGAATGTTGGCGACGGTACAAACACCCAGTCTCCGAGCCAGGAGAAATAATAATTTAAGGTTAAAATCTCCGACCCAGGGCCTCTGAACCAAAGGCGACTACGCTGACTATTCAACCAAGGAGCCGGAAATATTATTATTATTATTATTATTATTATTATTATTATTATTATTATTATTATTATTATTATTATTATTATTATTATTATTATTATTATTATTATTATTATTATAGACCGGTCCCGCGGTGTAGGGGGCATCGCGTCCGCCTGTCACCAGGCGGCCCCGGGTTCGATTCCCGCCAGGTCAGGCGTTTTTAATTGTAATTATTAATATCCCTGGCCTAGGGACCTGGTGTTTGTGACGCCCTTAATCTTCCTTTCTTCACACACAACATTCCACACTACCGCCATTCCAATTACACGCAGGTTCATACAATATGGTGCCAGTAGGGGAAAAATATCCACATGGTTCGACGCCCCGAACAAATAGCATTTTAAAAATAATAATAATAATAATAATAATAATAATAATAATAATAATAATAATAATAATAATAATAATAATAATAATAATAATCGAAATATTTAAGGCTACCTCTGTGCCAGATGACATAGAAACCGGAAGTCAATCGCCACTGATCTGTATTTAAGACTGTCGCCCAAGTGGCAGAGACACGATAAATTGTTTACCTAGATTTCCTTAAGTGGTTTCAAAGAAATTAGAAATTTATGGAACATTTCACTTGATAAATTATTCCATTCCCTAATTCCTCTTCCTATAAATTAATATTTGCCCAATGTGTCCTCTTGAATTCCAACTTTATCTTCATATTGTATTTTCTACCTTTAAAAGCTCCACTCTAGCCTATTCGTCTACTAATGTCACTCCACTGACAGCTCGGAACATACCGCTTAGTCGAGCAGCTTCTCTCTTTACTCCAAAGTCATCCCAGCCCTAAGTTTGCAACATTCTCGTAACACTACTCCTTTGTCGGTTATCACCCAGAAAACATCGTGCTGTTTTCCTTTGGGTCGTTTTTAGTTCTTGTATCAATTAACCTCGATGTGGGTCCCATACACTAGAAACATATTCTAATTGGGTTCTTACCAGATAATTATACGCCCTCTCCTTTACATCTTTACTACAAGCCGTAAATACTCTCATAACCATATGAAGAGATCTGTAAGTTTTATTTACAGTATCGTTAATGCAATTATCCCAGTGAGGATCGTCCCTTATGTTAACACCTAAGTATTTACAGTGATTCCCGCGAGGTACTTTCACCCCATCAACACAGTAATTAAAACGATTTCTTCTTGTGAAACCTACCACCTGGCTTTTCATCCCGTTTGCCGTCACACCATTAAGTCCATCTCAGAATATTGTCGAGGTCTTTTTTGAATCGCTCATAATCCTGAAACTCATTTATTACTCCATACATTACAACATCAACTGCAAAAAGCCTTACTGTGATTCTACTTCTTCACTCATATCATCTACTGTATATATATCACTACCTGATGTACCCGTGCTTCGCTACAGGATTCTCAGAAAGACTGTCTTTGTGGTTTTCCTAACTACAATTAACTTAGGCCATTACAAAAACGTCAGTAGGAATATAGCAATTAAAAGCAATGTTATCATATAAAATACTCGATTAAATGAAAAACCGCATATTTTCTCACTTTTAACGAACAGTACTACGGTGAAGAACTAACAGTCCAAAGTTCCAGTCCTAGAATGACCAGGCCGCAGACAGCCGTGAACACTCTTCTGCCATTATTCCGTTAAATATGCGCACTGCTCAATCCAATCAGTGCCACAGAGTAGGGATTGAATAGCTCAAATTCTATGATGAACCAGTTTGTTACGTACCAATAGTATCAGAAAATTTATGAACCAGAGGAATGGCATGCTAAAGAAGAAAGTTATCTAACTCCCCAGCTATTTCCCGCCAATATTCAGGCAGGCTGTTATACTCGGTACGACCTGGCGAGTTGGCCGTGCGGTTAGAGGCGCGCAGCTGTGAGCTTGCATTCGGGAGATAGTGGGTTCGAACCCCACTGTCGACAGCACTGAAGATGGTTTTCGGTGGTCTCCTATTTTCACACCAGGCAAATGCTGGGGCTATACCCTAATTAAGGCCAGGGCAGCTTCCTTCCCACTCCAAGCCCTTTCCTATCCCATCGTCGCCATAAGACCTATCTGTGTCGGTGCGACGTAAAGCAATTTTTTTAAACTTCGTATACAGCAGTAATCTCATCTATCGGAGATGAGTGGCAACAGAGACACAAAGCACATCACAACAAACAATGGTCAATGTAATGTTATTGTTGATCAATGTTATGAGCTTTCACTATTGCAGGCCTTCACATTTAGTTTTCTTTCGACTCTCTGATATTAGGGCGTCTTACAAAATTATTTATAGCGTAGACTGTAGTTCCTTATTCCCCGACTTTACATACCGATTTTCATTAAATTCTGTTTACCTATTTTCTCGTAACTCGGCACTGATATGGACTTAGCAACAAAAATCCAAATTCATGTATATCTCTGTTATCATAGCCGGTACGGTAAAAATGTATAAGACATAAATGATCGGAAATCTATATACATAATTTAATACTATATAACTTCAGTTATGTAGTATTTGTCGATAGGACCTCTAATAACACAAATATTTGAGAATTAAATTTTAGGTCTTCCCTTAAACTATCATTTCACTCAGCGTGAATAAAATTATTTATGGCCTAGATTGTAGCGACTTATTCCCTGACTTTGCATACCGATTCTAATTATATAGGACCACTAATAACATAAATATTTGAGAATATATTTGAGCGTCAATAAGATTATTTATGACCTAGAATGTAGGAACTTAAACCTCGACTTTGCATACCGATTTTCATTAATATAGGACCACTAATAAAAGAACTATTTGAAAATTTAATTTAAGGCCTTCCCCTAAACTACCATTTATATCAGCGTGAATATATTTTTGGCCTAGATTGTAGCGACTTATTCTTGGACTTTACATACCGATTTTTATTAAGACAGGACTACTAATAACATAAATATTTGAGAATTAAATTTCAGGCCTTCCCCTAAGCTACCATTTCTCGCAGCGTGAATAAGATTATTTATGGCGTAGATTGTAGCGGCTTATTCCTGGACTGTACATACCGATTTTAATTAAATTCTATTCAGTCGTTTTCTCGTGATACGTGTACAGACAGACAGACAGACAGACAGACAGACAGACAGACAGACAGACAGACAGACAGACAGACAGACATTACGGAAAATTAAAAAGTGCATTTCCTAGTTACTATTGGCACGACCGATACAGAAATACCATCCTTTTAAGATTCTGAGCAATGTACAGACAAAACTGTTATACATATACAGATAACTTGGCCTGACTGACTGACTGACTCATCATCGCCAAGCCAAAATTACTGGACATTAAGAAATAAAATTTTGGGGATACATTCATATTACAATGTAGGTGCTCACTAAGAGATGATTTTTTAATATTCCATCGCTAAGGGGGTGAAAAGGGAGGTGAATTTTTAAAATGACTGTATTTATATCTCGAAAATTAAACAGTTTAAAGACATGAAAATTGGTATTCGGAATCTTCCTTGAAAATAAAGAGACGTGTATTTTTTTGTTTTCGGAAAATCCTGTTCACGGGGTTGAATACCTTTTGTGTGGATACTTGTACCTAAAAACTAAAGATGTTACAGACATGAAAATTGGTATTTGGAATCTCCTAAAAAAATAAAGAAACGCGTTTTTTGTTTTTGTTTTGGGAAATTCCAATTAATGGGGGGTGAACAAGAGTAACAAAGCGGGTGAACTTAAGAAGGACTATATCTACATAATATCTCAGATACGTAACATATTGCAAGCTGCCTCTGTGGCTCCGTGGTAGAGTGTCGGCCTCCGAATCCCAAGATAGCGGGTTCAAACCCGGCAGAGGTAGTCGGATTTTTGAAGGGTGGAAAAAAGTCCATTCGACACTCCATGTCGTACGATGTCGGCATGTAAAAGATCTCTGGTGATACATTTAGTATTTACCCGACAAAAAATAATTAAATCTCAGCCATAGACTCCCAAGAGAGATCCAGTTTACTCTGTCTGCCATCTAACGGACCTAGAGTAAAACGGAACGTCGAAATTGACGAGCAGACAGCCAGATGGCGTCAAATCGAAATGTCTGCACACGGTAGCTGAGGCCATACGATTATTATTATTATTAACATATTACAGACGTAAAAATTGGTATTTTGGAATCTCCTGTAAAAGTAAAGAGACAGATTTTTTTCGGAAAGTCCACTTAAGATCGTAGTGGTTAGTGTGATTATCTGCCACCCCCGGAGGCCCGGGTTCGATTCCCGGACTTGCCACGAAATTTGAAAAGTGGTACGAGGTCTGGAACGGGGTCCACTCAGCCTCGGGAGGTCAACTGAGTAGAGGTGGGTTCGATTCCCACCTCAGCCATCCTGGAAGTGGTTTTCCGTGGTTTCCTATTTCTCCTCCAGGCAAATGCCGGGATGGTACGTAACTTAAGGCCACGGCCGCTTCCTTCCCTCTTCCTTGTCTATCCCTTCCAATCTTCCCATCCCTCCACAAGGCCCCTGTTCAGCATAGCAGGTGAGACCGCCTGGGCGAAGTACTGGTCATCCTCCCAGTTGTATTCCCCGACCCAGAGTCTGAAGCTCCAGGACACTGCCCTTGAGGCGGTAGAGGTGGGATCCCTCGTTGACTCCGAGAGAAAAACCGACCCTGGAGGGTAAAAAGATAAAGAAGAAAGAAGAAGAAGAAGTCCACTTAAGGGGAACTAAAAAAGAGGGCGAATTTTTAGAATGAACATAATATGTTCAGTATATCTCAAGAACTTAACATGTTACAGAAATTCAAATTGGTATTTTTAATCTCTTTCAAAAATAAGAAACATGTAATTTTCTGTTTTCGGAAAAACCACTAGGGGCCGGGGGGCGATAGAAGGACTAAAAATTGGGTTGAATTATTTTTATTAGGATACTGATTTCTCAACAACTGAAGATGTTACAGATGTACAAATTGGTGAATGGAATGTCCTTTAAAAATAAAGAAACGCGTATTTTTTGTTTTCGAGAAGTCCACTTGGGCGGGGGTGAAAAGATTAAAAAAGTAGTTAAATTATTTGTATGAGACTACTTATATTTCAAAAACTAAAGATGTTTCAGACGTGAACATTGGTATTTGGAATCCCTTTTAAAAGTAAAGTAACACACATTCCTCTGATTTCAGAAAATCTAATTAAGGGGGGTGAAATAATTGAAAAATTAATTGAATTATTTGTATGAGTATACTTATATCTTATGAAAACTAAAGTTGATACGGACGTGAAAATTGGTATTTCGAATCTCCTTTAAAATAAAGAAACGCGCATTTTAGGGGGGGAAATAAACTAGGGGGGAGGGGGTGAAAAGGAGATGAATTCCTTTTGTGAGGACACATATCTCAAAAACTGAAGATGTTACAGTCGTGATAATTGTATTTTGAAGCTCCTTTAGAAATAAAGAAACACGTATTTTTTGTTTCCGGAAAATTCACTTAAGAGGGGAGGGTGAAAGGAACTGAAAAAATTGAATTCTTTTTATGTGGATACTTATAACTCAAAAACTGAAGGTTACAGACGTGAAATTTGGTATTTGGAATCTCCTTTAAAAATAATGGAACACGCATTTGGGGGGGGGGGGTGTTATCAACTTAACGGGGGTGGGTGAGAAAATAGTTGAATTCTTTTTGTAAGGATACGTATATCTCCAAATCAGACGTGAACATTAGTATTTGGAATCTCCTTTAAAAATAAAGAAACACGTCTTCTTTTGTCTTCGGAAATCCACTTAGAGGAGGGAAAGAATAGAAAAATTCGTTGAATTATTTGTATGAGGATATACCGTTATCTCTAAAAGCTAAAGATGATGGAGATGTGAAATCTGGTATTTGGAATCTCCTTTAAAAATATACACGCATTTCTTTTTGTTTTCGTAAAATCGACAAAATAATTTGGGGGGGTGGGAGGAGTGGTTGGTGAAAATAAGAAAAGAAGGAAAGCTCATATTTTTGTTTTCGGAAGTCCACTTACAGGGAGAGGGGGGTGGAAAGAAGAGAAGAAGAAGTTGAATTCTTTTTATGGGGAAACTTATATCTCAAAAGCTAAAGATGTTACAGACATGAAACTTGGTATTTGGAAAGTCCTTTTAAAATACAGGAACACGTATTTCGTTTTTGTGTGTGTGTGTGTGTTCGGAAAATGGGAAGGACTGACAAAGGGGTTGAATTCTTTTTATGGGGATTCTTATAGCCTATTTCAAAAACTGAAGATGTTACGACGTGGAAATAGATAGCCTTTTTGGAATCTCCTTTAAAAATAAACTTTTTTTTTCGATTTGAGAGAATACTGTTTCTCACATGTACAGTTCTATGTTGCATGGTCATCTTAGCCCAAAAAGGCAATAACACAAACGTGGTTTACAAAGAGTTTCCGACGTAAATGAAACTCAATTTGTTGGTGAGTGTTTATACTTTAGGGATTATTAGATAATGTCTTAGTACAGTACCGAGGAACGATTACTTTATCATTTTACGAAATCCACGCGAGCGAAGCCGCGGTTAACTGCTAGTCTATATATATAAAATAACTTGGCCTGACTGACTGACTGACTCATCATCGCCGAGCCAAAATTACTGGACATAAAGAAATGAAATATTGGGGATACATTCATATTACAATGTAAGTGCTCACTAAGGGAGGATTTTTGGATATTCCGTCGCCAAGGGGGTGAAAAGGGGGTGAATTTTTAAAATGACTGTATTTATATCTCGAAAACTAAACAGTTCAAAGACATGAAAATTGGTATTCGTAATCTTCTTTGAAAATAAAGAGACACGCATTTTTTGTTTTCGGAAAATCCTGTTCACGGGGTTGAAAACAGGTAAAAAGGGTTGAATACCTTTTATGTGGATACTTGTTTCTCAAAAACTGAAGATGTTACAGTCATGAAAATTGGTATTTGGAATCTCCATTAAATGTAAAGAAACACGTTTTTTTTTTGGAAAATCTACTGAAGGGGTGGTGAACAGGAGTGATAAATGGGGTGAATTCTTAAAATGAGTATATATCAAAATCTTAACACGTTTCAGACGTGAAAATTGGTATTTTTATTCTCTTTTAAAATAAAAGTAACACGTATTTGTTTGTTTTCAAAAAAACCCACTTCATTGGGGGATGGGTGTAAAAAGGACTGAAAAAAGGGTTGAATTATTTTTTATGTGGATACTTATATCTCAAAAACTGAAGATGTTACAGGCATGAAAATTTGTATTTGGAATCTCCTTTAAAAAATACAGAAACAAGTATTTTTTTTGTTTTCGGAATACCCACTTAAGGGGGTGTGGAGGGTGAAGAGAAGTGAACTTTGTTGAATTATTTTAAGGGTATACTTATTCATCAAGTACTGAAGATGTTACAGACGTGCAAAATGGTATTAGGAATCCCCTTTAAAAATAAGGAAACACGTATATTTTTTTTGGAAAACCTACTTGGGGGGGGAGGGGGTGGAGGGTGAAGAGGACTGACAAAGAAGGTGAATTTTTAAAATGAGTATATCTGAATAATAATGTTATTGGCTTAGCGTCCCACTAACTACTTTTACGGTTTTCGGAGACGCCAAGGTGCCGGAATAGAATCCCGCAGGAGTTCTTTCACGTGCCAATAAATCTGCCGCCACGAGGCTGACGTATTTGAGCACCTTCAAATACCACCGGACTGAGCCAGGATCGAACCTGCAAAGTTGAGATCAGCAGGCCGAGCGCCTCAACCGTCTGAGCCACTCAGCCCGGCAGGTATATCTAAGAAAACGGAACATGTTACAGTCGAAAAAATGGTATTTTTAATCTCTCTTAAAAATAAAGTAACACGTACTTTTTGTTTTCGGAAAAATCACTTGGTGGGGGGGGGGGGGGTAAAAAGGACTGAAAGAGAGGTTGAATTTATTTTTATTAGGATCCTGGTAGGCCTATCTCAAAATCTGAAGATATTACAGACGTGAAAATTGGTATTTGGAATCTCCTTTAAAAATTAAGAAACATGTATCCTTTGGTTTTCGTAAAATCCACTTAAAGTGGGTGTATAAAGGTTGAATTATTTTTATGAGGATGCTTATATCCCAAAAACTGAAGATGTTACAGACATGAAAATTTGTATTTGGAATCTTCTTTAAAAGTACCGTAAAGAAACACGCATTCTTTTGTTTTCGGAAAATCCTATTAAAGGTGGGTAAATGAATTGAAAAAATGAGTTGAATTCTTGGTATAAGGATACTTATATCACAAAAATGAAGGATGTTACGGACGTGAAAATTGATATTTGGAATCTCTTTTAAAAATAAACACGCATGGGGGGGGGGGGAGTGTAATCAACTTAAGGCGGTGAAAAGGAGTTGAATATTTTTATGAGGATACAAATAAGAAGTGGATTTCAAACAATACAGCGCTAGGGGGGTTTTGACTGGGGAATGAAATGTGAAATGTCGTATGGCTTTTAGAGCCGGGATATTCCAGGAAGGGTTCGGCTCGCCAGGTGCAGGTCTTTCTATTTCACTCCCGTAGGCGACCTGCGCGTCGTGATGAGGATGAAATCACATACACCCAGCCCCCGTGCCATTGGAATTAACCAATTAAGGTTAAAATCCCCGACCCGGCCGGAAATCGAACCCGGGACCCTCTGAACCCTGCAACTCACACACCACACATAACACTATCCTCTACCACAATAATACGCAGTTACCTACACATGGCAGATGCCGCCCACCTTCATATGAGGGTCTGCCTAACAAGGGCTGCACTCGGCTAGAAATAGCCACACTAAATTATTATATCCCCCGAGTTCTATTTTATACATAGTCACCCAGTCAACCACTCTTTTGTTTAGTCTGTCGGGAATCGGATGACTTATTGCTGAGTTCAATTAATTTTGTCGTGTAAGCACTAAATATGTCACCAAAGAGATCTCCCATGCCGACAACGTGCAGCACGGATCGCTGTCTCAGTTGGGTTTACGGGCGTATCTTGGGATATGGAGGGTGAATCTCTGTCACTGATCCACAGAGGGAGGTGATGATGATGATGATGATGATGATGATTCGTGTTAAGCAGTCGGAAAGATCTTTCTCCTTCCAGCTCAATTTGCTTGTATACATGAGAGAAATATAGCGGTTAAACCTGTGTTTAATAGTGTGTACGAATGTGGGTGCAACAGTCATTCTTCTTTTTGTCTATGTCTAAGGTAAGTGGCTCGGAACTTGAAAGATGCTTCCCAATAACTTATTTACCTGGAATGATTCGGGATATATGGGAGCTCGAGGGAGAAAAAGAAATTCGTGAACATCCGGAAAGTCGGCGTGGTACGGAATCGATCCAGTCAACTGTGTCCCTCATGTACATTCCTGTTGAAGACCGTCCACGGGATTGGATTTCTTAGTAGGAGCTCCAATTCTTCTTAAAATGTATCGGTCTAGATCAGGAAATTATCATCAAATATTGTAAGAATATTAAATGCACAGCTTCTTGACTGTGTTTTTAGCGTAGTAGAGTTCGGTTCAGAGTGCCTTGGGTTCTCCTCCCAACCGGGCTGGGGATTTTAACCCCTTCGGATTAATTTCTCTAGCTCGGGGGCTAGGTGTTTTTGTTCGTCTTACTACACGTCTCCGTTTAGATACAACCCATCACACTACCAATCACTACAGAAATACGTAGTATTGAAGACATCCCTCTCCACAGGACTGGTATCAGGAAAGACATCCGGTTGTAAAACTGAACTTAACTCACGGGTGGTGCGGACTCCAAATACTAGGAAAATACTAGGAAGAAGAAGATTATGAGAATATTAATGTTACTTTTATGAGATGCCGACTGTCTTGGCGATTGTCACCCACTAAAATATTTATGTGCTTGTTTAATAATGTTATTTGCTTTACGTCCCACTAACTACTTTTGCGGTCTTCGGAGACGCAGAGGTGCCGGGATTTAGTCCCGCAGGTGTTCTTTTACGTGCCAGTAAATCTACCGACACGAGGCTGTCGTATTTGAGCACCTTCAAATACCACCGGATTGAGCCAGGATCGAACCTGCCAAGTTGGGGTTAGAAGGCCAGCGCCTTAACCGTCTGAGCCACTCAGCCCGGCTATGTACTTGTTAGAAAAGGTGTGTGTGTGTGGGCCATGTACAAAATGAGATAGTCGTTTCAATGCACAGGAAATTTAATCTTCTCCTAAAGGTCTGTGCTCTTTCCATGGTCTAGGGGTAGCGAGCCTGCCTCACACCCGGAGGCCCCGGATTCGATTCCCGGACAGGTCAGTGATTTTTACCTACATCTGAGGGCTAGTTCGAGGTTCACCCAATCTACGTGAGAACTGTTGAGTAGATATCTGATGGTGAGATAGCACCCCCCACTTTAGAAAGCCAAGGATTCGTCGTGTTGTGTTTACGCTCAACTTAGGTTAACTTTTAAACTACTGAAAATTCGTGTGTGAAACTTTTTGTGCTTACTGCCTTGGGGAAATGAATTGCAGGGAAGTCGGGATATTTCATGTACGAGTAGTATTTTAAGATTATTTTTCTTTCTATTTTTGAAATATTACTTTTTCATGTCAAAAATTTATTGTGAATGTTTTAAAATTTGTTTTAAATATTTAGGAGTGGCACTGAACATCGATCTATATCGATATTCAATTTATATTTTTAATTAGCATGTCGAGAAAAACCCCAACCCGTGCGCAGCCAAAAGTTTGAAGTATAACTTCACGCGTTTAAAGCTACAAGCGTCGGTAAGGAAGAAAAGCGAGTGTGACGTTCGAGTGTGATAAAGTCGTCTGAACAATTGACACTTCGTCGAACGGTCCTGGAATACAAATTATCAATGTCTATATCGACTGTAAAGTTTGGTTTCTAAATGAAGTCAGAGGAAGAATCGGTCCAGGTGCTGTCTTGAAGTATTTGCAATCGTCAGAGACCAGTTTGTCTATCTAGATTTGTTCAAAAATGAAGTAACACATTCAGGCAGAATTCACAACGAAATCGCATTCGTCGGGCAATTTTCCACTTTATCGCACATTCAGATACGTGGTAAAAAAATATTTTCACTCCTCCTTAGAGTTATAGAAAACTGGAAATCAGTCTATAACTCCAATATTCGTGGATATTTCAAATATGAAGTTTTTGAATTCCTATATCTTGTAATCATAAACCTCAGAATCTTGAAATATAAACCGCATCAACATGATACTCTATTTCAAAACAATCCGCATGTATTGATCGTGATTCATTCGCACGTCCGGAGTAATAGAACACAAAAACAGAAGTGCTGAACTGCGTAGATGGCTACAGCCCATAAAGAGAAATTAGTAGGTTTGGGCTTCGAAAACATATATTTGACAGATTGACAGATTCATCATCGCCGAGCCAAAGCTACTGGACATAAAGAAATTCAATTTTGAGGATACATTTATATTGCAATGTAGGTGCTCGCTAAGGGAGGATTTTTGGATATTCCGTCACTAAGGGGGCGAAAAGGGAGGTGAATTTTTAAAATGAGTGTATCTATATCTCAAAAACTTAACAGTTTAAAGACATGAAAATTGGTATTTGGAATCGACTTTAAAAATAAGGGAACACGTATTTCTTTGTTTTCGGAAAATCCTTTTAAGGGAGATGAAAAGAGGTGAAAAAGAAGTTGAATACCTTTTATGAGGATACTTACATCTCAGAAACTGAAGATGTTAGTCATGAAAATTGGTATTTGATATTGAGTTGCCAAGATGCAAGTCCACAAAAATTTAAAATTGAGATAAGACCACCATTTCCTTCTTCACATCATTTAGCATTGATTAATACTGGAGTAGAGCTTAAAAATGCCTTCTACATTGCTTATTTTGTAGGTTAAAAATCACTGACTGCTGCAGATATCCGTAGGCCTATGTCCACTGCCACATTTACTGCATAGACCCTTATGTCCAATCATTAAAGAGAGATGCAAGTACCACAATGTCCACATCCATAAGCCTCTATATACTAGTGGAAATACAGCAAACACCATTCTACCCACGAAAGTTATTTTTTGCTCCTGTACTTGAAATTAATGGCCAAATCAATAGAAAGCAAATACATACATACATCATTATTATATACCGTTATACCTTTCAGCGTTCAGTCTGCAAGCCTCCGTGAATTTATTTATTTATTTATTTATTTATTTATTTTTTGCTAGGGGCTTTACGTCGCACCGACACAGATAGGTCTTATGGTGACGATGGGAGAGGAAAGGACTAGGAGTTGGAAGGAAGCGGCTGTGGCCGTAATTAAGGCACAGCCCCAGCATCTGCCTGGTGTGAAAATGGGAAACCACGGAAAACCATTTTCAGGGCTGCCGATAGTGGGATTCGAACCTACTATCTCCCGGATGCAAGCTCACAGCCGCGCGCCTCTACGCGCACAGCCAACTCGCCCGGTCGTGAATTTATTAAACGTCGCCACAATCCTCTATTTGCAACTAGTGCTGTGGCCTCATTTAGTTCTATACCCCCTATCTTTAAATCGTTAGAAACTGAGTCTAACCATCGTCGTCTTGGTCTCCCTCTACTTCACTTAACCCTCCATAACACAGTCAATTATTCTCCCAGGTAACCTATCATCCTCCATTCGCCCCACATGACCCCATCACCGAACCTGGCTTATGCGTACAGCTTCATCCATAGAGTTCATTCCTAACTTAGCTTTAATCTTCTCATTCCGAGTCCCCTCCTGCCATTGTTCCCACCCGTTTGTACCAGCAGTCATTCTCGCTACTTTCATGCCTCTTACTTCTAACTTAAGAATAAGATATCCTGAGTCCGCACAGCGTTCGCTCCCGTAATGCAAAGTTGAGACCGATGTAAAGATAGTTTCATCCGGGAGCTAACTTCATTCGTACAGAATACTGTCGATCGCAATTGCGAGCTCACTGCATTAGCTTTATTGCACCTTGATTCATTCTCGCTTACTACTGTATATTACCATCCTAGGAGAACACACATCCTAAATACTTGAAATAATCGACCTGTTCTAGCTTTGTATCACCAATCTGACATTCAGTTCTCTTGGATTTCTTACCTGCTGACATCTATTTAATCTTCAAAAGGCTAATTTTCATACCATACTAATTGCACCTATTTACAAGTTCCAAGATATTACACTGAAAGCTTTCGGCACAATCTGCCATAAGACCAAGTCGTCAGCATAGGCCAGACTGCTTAATACATTTCCACCTAACTGAATCCCTCCCTGCCACTTTATACCTTTCAGCAGATGATCCATCTAAACTACGAACAACAAATGTGAAAGATTACAGCCTCGTCTAACCCCTGTAAGTATCCTGAAACAAGAACTCATTCTCACTGCACCGAACTCGATAGCTGCAGTCGCTTAAGTGCGGCCAGTATCCAGTATTCGGGAAATAGTAGGTTCGAACCCCACTGTCAGCAGCCCTGAAAATGGTTTTCCGTGGTTTCCCATTTTCACACCAGGCAAATGCTGGGGCTGTACCTTAATTAAGGCCACGGCCGCTTTTTTCCCACTCCTAGCCCTTTCCTGTCCCATCGTCGCCGTAAGACCTATCTGTGTCGGTGCGACGTAAAACAACTAGCATTCTCACTGCAGCTCAATTGTCAACATAAATGCCCCTGATTGATTTTAATAATCTACCTTTAATCCCATAGTCCCCCAGTATGGTGAACAACCTGGAGAATGACAACTAGATCAGCTGAAACTTGATAGTGTAAATTAATGTAGTGGTGTAGTGGTTAGTGTGATTAGCTGCCACCCCCGGAGGCCCGGGTTCGATTACCGGCTCTGCCACGAAATTTGAAGTGGTACGAGGGCTGTAACGGGGTCCACTCAGCCTCGGGAGGTCAACTGAGTAGAGTGGTTTCCCACTTCTCGTCCAGGCAAATGCCGGGATGGTACCTAACTTAAGGCCACACTCGCTTCCTTCCATCTTCCTTGCTTGTCCTTTCCAATCTTCCCATCCCTCCACAAGGTCCCTGTTCAGCATAGCAGGTGAGGCCGCCTGGGCGAGGTACTGGTCATCCTCCCCAGTTATATCACCCGACCCAAAGTCTGAAGCTCCAGGACACTGCCCTTGAGGCGGTAGAGGTGGGATCCATCACTGAGTACGAGGGAAAAACCGACCCTGGAGGGTAAACAGATTAAGAAAGAAGAATACAATTATTTTTCCGTTTTTCTTCCTTCCTCCAGTCCACCTAAGTTTGTGTTCCCAGTGCTCTAGCATATGCCATTAATTACATTAAGCTGTGAACTGTTGCAAATACCCTTATGTATAATGTAATGCAGCAAAATGCCTTATGTCCAAACTAAACATTTAAATATCTAGAGAATCATAGAAATTTCATTTCTCTTGCGCATGAATTTAAAATTTTTCCCCCTCATTTTATGCTGAAAGAATTGTGATCCTATCTCTTGCACATAAAAAATAACACGTTTTCCTTGTTTGTGAAAAAATGTATAATGGACTTAAGGCTCTTTGCATCTAGGCAACTCAAATCTTCCTTAAAAATAAAGAAACACACATTTTAATGTTTTTGGAAAATCTGCTTAAAAGGGGGTAAACAGGAGTGAAAAACGGGGTGAGTTTTTAAAATGAGAATTTAATATATCTGATAAACGTAACATGTTACAGACGTGAAAAATGGTATTACGAATCTCCTGTAAAAGTAAAGGAACGCGCATAATTTGTTTTCTGTAAATCCTCTTAAGGGGAAGTGACAAAGGGGTTGACATTTTAAAATGAGCATATCTACAGTATATCTCAAACACTTGACATATTACAAACGTGAAAATTTGTATTTTTAATCTCTTTTAAAAATAAAGTAAGGCATATTTTTGTTTTCGGAAAACTTAAGGTGGGATAAAACTGACTGGAAGAGGTTGAATTATTTTTATTAGGATAGTGTTATTTCCAAAACTGAACCTATTACAGACGAGACTCTTGGTATTTGGAATCTCCTTTAAAAATAAAGAGACACGTATTATTTTTGTTCTCGGAAATTTCACTTAGGAGGGTTTTAAAAGGACTGAAAAATGCGTTGTATTATTTTTATGAGCATACCTATATATCAAAAAACTGAAGATGTTACAGACATGGAACTTTGTACTTGGAATCTTCTTTAAAAATGAAGAAAGATAGGCCCTATTTTTTTTTTCCAAAAATCCACTGAAGAAGTTAAGAAAATGTTGAATTATTTTTATGAGGATACTTACATATCACATACTGAAGATGTTACAGACGTAAAAATTGGTATTTGCAATCTCCTGTATAAGTAAAGGAACACACATAATTTGTTTTCTGAAAATCCACTTAAGGGGAAGTGTTAAAGGGGGTGAATTTTTAAAATGAGCATATCTACAGTATATCTCAAAACTTAATATATTACAGCCTACTTAAAAATAATGTTCCCAATTTTTTTTTTTTTAATCTAGTTTTGTACTCACCGTTGCAGTGGATCATCACGTTTTTCCTCTTCTTCACAGTCAATCATGAATATCTCGCAGTGCTCTTGTTAAAATAATTAAACACGTGTACGGAATGACAAACTTTGTAATGTTCATTTTATTTCCTCACACACTTAATTTCATGGCAGCGGTAAAAAGCACTGACTACACAAATGTTCTAAACGTTCTGTCGACTTTAAATGATAAGAAAAAAGTACGAATCAAAAAATCTGTACAGATTTAGCAGCGTTATGAATATGAAGGCTTAGTTTCGTAATACGATTTCCAGCATACACATTCATTCAATCAAAACATATCTATCACATGACAAATATTATCCATTATTTTTCTATAAATGGACGTAAACCACAGGGTTTAATGGTACCTTAAAGGGTTCCTTTCAGTGGAAAATTAAGACTAGAGATATTGCCAGTTAATCGGGTAGTAGAAAGCCAAGAGGATTCGTCGCGCGGACCATACATCACCTCCTAGTCTGCAAGCTTTCGGTCTGAGCATTGGTTGCTTAGTTGGCCAAGGCCCATCAGGGCCAAAGAGCGATGAATTTGATTTGGTTTAGTTGTGGTAGTGTTATTGGTTTTGCGTTCCACTAACTACTTATACGGTTTTCGGAGACGCCACCGTGCTGGTATTTTGTTCCGTGGAAGTTATTTCACCTGCCCGTAAGTCTATCGACGATAGACTGGTGTACGTAGCACCTTCAATTACTACTGAACTGAAGTGAGATAGAACCAACTAAGTGCTCTCACAGTTTGAGACACTCAGAATGGCCATTACTATTATTACTGGTATTCTTTCCGATGAGACCTGCTAAGGATCACATGCCAATTTCAATTCAGTTCTTCATACTTTGTTTTCTCTTCCAATATTCTTTCATCCTTTCACTATGCTGTTTCCTTTAGTCCTTGGACCACTTTGCACCCGACTTCTTGCATTCAATCTTCCTTGGAATCCTTCCATACTTTACTCTCTTTCTGAAAATTTCTTTGTCCAGAGTTTCTTCTTCTCTTATATTATTTTTTTCTAAATCTTTCTTTACTTCTTGAATCCAGCTAGTTGTTGCCCTTTTGTCCCAAAGGTATTTGAAAATCCTTTTTGTTAATCTGGAATAATCCATTCTGTAAATATGTCTGAATAATTGCAATCTCCTTTTTCTTATGGTTTCTGTTATGTTTTCTGTTATGTTTTCTATGTTCCTGTAGGCTATATTTTATCATTATATCTTAATTTCCATACTTCTGTTGTTTTCACAGGGCCTAATTTTTTTTTTCTTGATTCTCCTTTCTAGTACCTCAAGTTTATCTAATCTATAGTTTAGTACCAGGCATTCACTTGCATATAAGCATTCCAGTTTCACCACTGTAGTGTAGTGCCTTATTTTAAGATTTTTAGATAGACACTTTTTATTATAAAAAGTTTTTGTGATACCATATGCTCTTTCCATCTTGTGTATCCTTTCTTCTACTGCAGATTTGTCTAAACCATTTTCTTGAATTATTTCTCCCAGATATTTGAATTTCATTACTCTTTCCACTGGACCAATATCTGTTGCCAAAAATTTTGGAGCATTCTTGATGTTTGTAATAAATTGTGTTTTTTCTATGGAGATTCTCAAACCTGTCTTGTTGGCTATGCTTCCAAGAGATTGATTTGTGTTGTTGCACTTGTTAGGTTTTCTGACAATATAGCAAAATCGTCTGCAAATGCTAGGCAATTTATTTCAATGCCTTTGTTTTTTCTCCCCAAAGTTACTGGCAAAATGTTATGCTCTTTAAGCTTTACATTACAAATTCTTACAATTTTCTCTAGAACACAGTTGAATAGAAGGGGTGACAAACCATCACCTTGCTGTACCCCTGTATTTATCTTAATAGGTTTTGATATCTTGGGACTCTCTTAAGGTACGCGACAGCTGTAATCGCTCAAAGCGTAGCCCTGCCTATCTTAATGTGGCCAGGCGCGGGTAAACGGCGGGAGTAGCCTGGACTCTCCGGCGGGAGTAGATGGGACTCTCTTAAGGTACGCGACAGCTGTAATCACTCAAAGCGTAGCCCTGCCTATCTTAATGTGGCCTGCTGCGGGTAAACAGTGGGAGTAGCCTGGACTCTCTTGCGCGGGTAAACGGCGGGAGTAACTATGACTCTCTTCTGTAGGTCATAGATCTCGGGGAGGCTCGTCGTTTGAGTTGTCGGGCATGTAAGTCCTAGTATCCGAGATGAAGCGCACAATATTTGCTCATCGTTTGAGGTGTCGGGCATGTAAGTCCTAGTATCCGAGACGAAGCCTCTGGGGCAGCTCGAGTATCTCCCCCGTTTGCCCCCCAGGTGGTTATGTCCCCACCTGTGGCCAAAGGAGGTGGATAATGTGTGGACAGAATGGGCCCTGTCATTCGCCCAAGTCCTGCGCATATCTGCCCCATGTCCCAACCTGTGGGTCCGGCCCTTGAGCAAGGCCACCCGGGCGCGGATAAAATCCCAACCTTTGCTCGGGATGAACTAAACAGGAGGGTTCGATGCAGGCAGGTGACTAGTCCGGGACTTGCCCGGGGGTTGGGCGGCCGCCAACTCAATCCAGTCTGAAAACCTGGAAAGGGGTCCCCGCGGTCGAGGCCATACTGTGCTATGGGTCTCCTCCTCCACCGCGGGGGTGGTTGGTCGTTCCTTCTCTTTTGGGTTAAGTTCAGACGTAAAATATACCGACTACTACTGAGCGGGAAGCTCCCCCTTCGGGGGGATACTAGTAGAAGCTATGCCAGGCGTTCATCACGGGTGGAAGTCCACCCCTGGGTGGCGCCGCCCTGACGGTTCTGGTGGTACTGTGAGGGGTGCCATCTTTACCTAGGGGCATACGGCCAATTTGAAGGAGTCACCTACTTCTGCAGCACATTATGGGATCATTGGTCGCCCAATTGAACAGCTCTCCCCCATGCATCCCAAGCTTCTTACTTCTTTCCGCAAGTCGGCCCAGCCGTCACTCTCTTGACAAGGGACATCCCCCCGCTCAATAACAAGTGGTTAGAGAGTGGCATGCGAGTCTGCAGGGCTTTATACATTCTGCAGGCGGCGGGTGACCGTTGGGAGCGGTCAGGTGGGTACCTCCGCGAGGTTTTCCCTGGGTAACGCTAAAGCCCACTATCCATAAGGATCCCGCTTCCTAATTCTCCCAAGATTTCGGTACCCATCCCTACTTGGTATGTGAAAGGCCGGCCGCTTAAGGGTCGGGGGTCCGTTAATCATGCACTTATGCCTAAGACTTGTTGGCGAAACTGGGGTCAGCCGCAAGTCTGTTGCACACCCCTACAGGGTACCTCATCCTGCCGTATGGCAAAAAGGGGGAAGTTCCACCTTGGTGGTAGAATATACCCGATGGCGGGTAATCGGCGGGAGTAGATGGGACTAACCTTTGAAATTGTGTCAGTAAGGGATTCACATATTAGGTTTGCCAATTTAGTTTTCACTAAAAATTCACAAATTGTTTTATCTATGATTTCTCTATCACCCAAGTCAAAGGCCTTTTTAAAATCTACAAAAGTCACAACAATGTCTTTTGAATACAATATCCTATAGTGAATTATGGATTTTAAGTTAAATATGTGTTCTGAACAAGATCTACCTTTTCGAAATCCAGCTTGGTACTCACCCAGTTGCTTGTCAAGTGATATTTCTAATCTTTTCAGCAATATTTTTGAGAATACCTTGTATGCAATTTGCAGAAGGGAAATGCCTCTATAGTTATCAGCCTTTTGTTTGCCCCCTTTTTTATGCATTGGGTATATTAGAGCCACTTTCCATTCTTCTGGAATCCTCTGTGTTCTCCAAATATCTTCAAAGATTAATTGCAGCTCTTCAATGATTTTTGACTGAGACCATTTCAAAAGTTCAGCTGTTATAGTCTTCTCTACTAGCTTTATTATTTTTCAGATTGTTAATTACTTCTTTAATTTCTTCAGCAGTGGATGGTATATCTTCTTCCAGATTTTCAGTTGTTTGAGGGAATTCCAACTTATGGTCGGGTTCAGGGCAGTTTAAAAGTTGATCAAAGTGCTTTGCAACTATTTCACAATTCTCAGCATTGCTTAGGGCAAGTCTACCATTTTCATCTTTGAAGGATATGCTAGGTGGTTGATACCCCTTTAATAGACTCTTAAAAGTCTGGTAGAAGTTTTGAATGTTATTTTTAACAAAACTATCTTGCAGGTCAATAAGTTGTGATTTTTCAAAAGTTCTTTTAAATCCCCTTATTATTCTAGCAGTGTCTTTCCTTTGCTGTTTGAATTGGTCATAGTGCTCAGTCTTTCCAGAGGATTTAAACCTTTTCCATTGTTTTATTCTCTCTTGTAACACATCTTCACAAATTTGATTCCACTAAGGTTTCTTTTTAGGTTTGACTAGCCCAAATGTTTTCTGGGCTGCATTGGTTATTTCTTTAGATAAATCTTGCAGCTTCCCATGATGAGATACTTTTATTCCTTCCTCAAATGTTTCCAATGTTTCTTGTGTAATTTGAAGTCTATTTGTGTTATATTTGTTTACTCTTTCCCTTCTTCTGTGATTGCTGTTGGGTAAGAATTTTAGTTTGATTTTAGGCAAGTAGTGATCGGAATCAAATTCTCTATTAATATTATTGTTACCGTGTTTTTGTGGAACACAGAGGTGAATGAAGGTGAGGGCATGAATGGATGGATACAGAAAAATTCAAATTTTAATTAAAACTTTAAAATTAGTAATTTTATTTCTTTTCTTTTCTTTTCAAATTTTAAATTTTGCTAAGCACTAACAAATAATCAGATACAAAAGTTCAGCTTGTGAGCTCGAGAAACAACATTAGAAACTCCTAGAACAATTAGACAACATGATTCAACAACCTGAGCTTGAAGGTCCCCAAGTTACAATTTTAACAAGAGCATCACGGCTCCCTTCAATAAATCTACAAGTAGACTGAGCTCCAAAATGTACAACAGTAGGAAGAGCATCTTTGCTCCACACAATTTCATTCTAGGATGCTATTCTTCAAAATTTTCAAGTTCCAACCCTCTTAAAGGCAAAATCAACATTTCACCAAAACATCTGTCTCATCTGCACAACAGTTATATTCAAAAGAAAATGAATAACTTTAACAGGGGTAACAAGTACCCATTCTACACGGCCTTAGTTAAAAAGGAAAAGGTTAAATTTACTGGCCGAAAATCAAAATTTTAGGAGATAGAAGTGTTGATAACCTTACAACATCATAAACAATCTAAAAACAACACAGTTTAGGAAACCAATGTTTACAAAATTTCTCTTGAAAATTAATGTCCATACTCTCATCAGAGGGAGCACATAAGTTGATAGTAGAGACATCTGTTGATGTATGTTCAAACTTCTTCCGAAATGAGTTTCATGATGCATGGTATAGATGGCCTTCTAAAAGGCTCTTAATTTAAATGCACGGAGCGGGTGTACCTCCGGTACAGACCTCCTCCCCCTAAAGTCCTCCCATGGTTGACATACTTTTTTAGAAAATTTTGAATTTGAAGATTGAAGTCAGAAAATTTCTTGATGGAGAGTCATTTGTATGATATTACACCACAAAGAGGTCTTGAAGTGTTTATAATCTTGTTGAAGTCCGGTAAGGACTGTTCAAGTTTGACAGCAAGAGCGGCCGCCACTGCCGATGCCAGGGTGGGGTCCCCCGGACCCCTCTAGTACTCTCAGATACATCTCTCCCACTACCTTGAGAGGGGTAGCCATGGTGATGGTTGCCATGGACCAACTATTGAAGTTCTGCCCAATGATGAAGTGGGTGGTTGTAGAACCACACCTCAGCCCTTGCCACTAATGATGGTGCTCAAGTTTGCCGTCATGACACGGCCTCAGATGACAATTAGGGCAGTGAAACAATCATTTCTGGGTGACACTGACTGTTTTCATGAAGAGAATTGTTTTATATTTTGTGTTGGTGGTGCAGATAAGGCGGGCGGCATCGAGGATGAGTGTGTGGAATGCAGGCTTTGTTTTGGAGGGAGGGGCAAGGTAATGGCAGACAAAAAAACGGAAGAAAAACAAAATCTTTCTAAAGGGGAAGGTTGTACAAAGGTTACTACATAAAAAATGAATACCATACATATAAATTAACAGGGCAGAAGGCCTCAACGTTCGACTTATATATGAAAGTTTAAGATTCTGAGCTGTTGAGGAAAGAAATATAATTACATTTGCAATGCCATGACTTGGTGTCCTACACAGAACAACAGATATGTGTCATACAGGATTTACTTGTGACAAATGAACCCTAAAAATTCTTTCGGTGGCTGGATTGCTCATCAAAAGGGTGACCGGTGTTAAGAAATGCAAAATAATGCATGGTCCATGAAATCTGGGGGCAAGCTTGCCTGCAGGAACAAAATTTTTCACCATGGCTTGATCTCCCACCTTTAAATTGGTGGGTCTCCTTCCACGATCATATCTCGCTTTAACTTTCTCATGAGAAACCTCCAAGTTACTTTTGGCCTTCTTCCACAGGTTCCTGATATTCTCGGGATCTATTGTCTCTGGCAATATTGCGTTGATGGACCATAGATTAGACAACGGTGAATTAGGAACAGACTTTAACGTGAGAGATGCCAGAGTAAACTTTTGTGACTCGTGAACAGCCAAATTTAACGCAAAAGATAACCAATGCAGAGAAGTATCCCACCTATAATGGTCTTCATGATGAAAAGCTATCAAAGCAGATCAAAGATTACGGTTAACCCGCTCAGCAAGGGAAGGTTGTGGGTAATAAGCAGATGCTGTGACATGTGAAATGGAGAAGTCAAAACAAAATTAGCAAAATAAATTAGAGGTGAATGCCTTGGCATTATCAGAGACGATGTATTGACACGGGCCAAAAGAAGCAAAAATAGTTATAAGACAAGAAGTTGTACACTGAGGGGTGGCTAGCTTAGTTGGAAATAACCAAGAAAACCTGGTGAAACCATCTACACACACGAGGATGAATTTTTCCCGTTCCCCTTAGATTGAGGGAAGGGTCCGGCATAATCTATATACAATCGCTCCATAGGATGAGATGCTTGATGACCTGACAATAGCCCTAGTTTAATGGACAAGTTTACTAGCAAGCAAGATTTACAGGCTTTAACCATTTCCCTGATTTTGCCGTCCATACTCTTCCAGATGAACATTTCTCTGATTTTTCCTCAGGTTTTGAAAATGCCTAATGTCCCCCTAATGAGGTCTCATGATAATACTTGAAGATCATGGGTACAGGAACAGTTGGAACTACAACTTTCATCTTCTGATCATGCCTCGAAGGGCAACACAGAACTCCATTCCTCAGAACATAAAGGACAACATGTTCCCCAGAAGAAAGGGTTTCCATAATAGGAGCCAGCACTGGATCCTCCCATTGATATTTCTTGATATCACGGAATAACAGAGGGGCATCATTCAAAATTGCACCAACACAGGAAAGTATGGAAATAGGAGACAAACTTTCCTCCTGCTCAATGGACTCAATGTCACCAGAAAACATGTGGCTTAACTCATCCGCGACCACATTCTCTGGTACCCTAATGTGTCACACATCAAATTGAAAAGCCAAAATACGGATAGCCCAACGGGCGATACGTCCTGTATGACGGGGCCTAACTAAAACCCAACTTAGAGCCTGATTGTCAGTTTCCAACTCGAATTTAACATGCTCCAGGGTACATGCGGAACTTCTCCCAGGCAAACAGGACTGTGAGTCCTTCTAATTCATAGATGGAGTACTTGGCTTCTTGAGCCGATAAGGTTCCAGACGCATAGGCGATAGGTCGCCTGCCGAGTTTGGTCTCTTAAAGAAGCAACTGCAGATGATGAGGTGTTGGTG
This sequence comes from Anabrus simplex, assembly GCF_040414725.1. Taxonomy (NCBI): domain Eukaryota; kingdom Metazoa; phylum Arthropoda; class Insecta; order Orthoptera; family Tettigoniidae; genus Anabrus; species Anabrus simplex. Next base: position 1,088,612,399 of record NC_090266.1, on the reverse strand, counting down.
TGAAGAATGAATTTCTTAGAGAAGTCTGGCATAGCTAAGACTTAAGGTCTTCGAACACAGCTTGCTGCGATGGCCCCCATTTGAACTTGACACCTTTCCTACGAAGTATGTTTAGGGGCGACGCTCTATTAGCTAAGTCGGGAATAATTTGCCAGAAGAAATTCACCATACCAATAAATCTAGTGATTCCTTTAACATCTTTAGGAGGTTTGAAGTCACGAAGAGCCTGCGTTCTAGAATGGTCTATAGACACTCCATTGGGCGACACAATATTCCCTAAAAAAGACATAGAAGGCTTAGCAAAACTACCTTAGATAATTTAACCGTCAAGCCAGCCGTTTGAAGGTGATTTAGGACTTCCTTAAGATGATCTAAGTGTTCTTCAAAGGTTTCAGAAAACACCACAACATTGTCAAGGTAATGGTAAAGATATTTGAACTTGATGTTGGAGAAGACCCTATCCAGTAGTCTAGTAAGGACAGCCGCACTCGTGGGGAACACGAAAGGCACATGGTTGTATTCATACAAGTTCCAATCTGTAGCGAAAGCCATCAGATGTTTGGGTTCTTCCACCAGAGGAATCTGATTATACGCTTGGTTAAGGTCTAGGATGGTGAAGAGCATAGCCTTACAAAACCATGAAAAACATGAATAAAGATCAAGAAAAGGCAATGATTGTAATACGAACTTATGGTTTAAAGCCCTGTAATCAATCATAGACCTTAAACCACCTTCGGGTTTTGGTACAAGAAAAATGGGCGACTGAGCTCGATAGCTGCAGTCACTTAAGTGCGGCCAGTATCCAGTATTCGGGAGATAGTAGGTTCGAACCCCACTGTCGGCAGCCCTGAAAATGGTATTCTGTGGTTTCCCATTTTCACACCAGGCAAACGCTGGGGCTGTACCTTAATTAAGGCCATGGCCGCTTCCTTCCCACTCCTAGCCCTTTCCCGTCCCATCGTCGCCATAAGACCTATCTGTGTCGGTGCGACGAAAAGCAAATAGCTAAAAAAAAATGGGCGATGAGTCGAATAATGCCCTCCTTCAACATTTGATCGATAATCTCCTTATGGGCCTTCATCTTAGATGTAGATAGCCTATATGGAGGAAACCTTACTGGTATCGAATCTGTTACCTCTATTTTGTACTCAATTACATGAGTAACACCAAGGGTTTCCGAGAATACATCGGAAAAAGACTGACATAACCTTCGAATACTCTCAGCCTGGTCCTCAGGTAGATGTCTAAGGTCCAACAACATCCCCCCTTGGGTAAGCAATATAGATGAAGATGAAGCAGAATTACATTTTAAAAGAGGAATATTTAAGTTACTATTAAATTTGAATGTGCAATCCTTGCTCTGAAGATCGAGCACAAGACCAGAATGCGACATGAAATTGGCCCCCCATATTACAGAGCAAGACAACTGTTTAGCCATGAACAACTTCACTTTCCAAGTAAATTTAAAATTCGAACTTTAGCATGAATGAAGCCTAAAATTTCTAAGGGTGAAGAATTTGCCGAAACTCTTTTGACAGAAGAGAAACAATAATCAGGAAATTTACAACAAACTTTCAATTTAGAATACCATTCCTCAGAAATAATAGAGCTCAGACTTCCAGAGTCTAATATAGCAGTGACGGGTTCATTATTTATCTCAATATTGAGAAAGGGCACAAATCCTGGAGTCTGAGAGGTGATTTTAAGGCATTCCCTTGGGCCTTCAAAAGATAAATTTGAGGGGGGTTTCTTCCTCAGTTAGTTCGGTGCCCGACTTAACTAGGCTGAGCCTCATGAAGCTGAACTGCGCCGACTGCGCTAGTCACTTCCTATCGCCTAAGTTAGCGGAGGCAGCACCAGAAGTAGAACAGGAAGGTGTGCTGTTGGCTGACATACATTTTTTAGCCAGATGGGAGAACGACCAGCACTTAACACATCCTGGGGATGGCCTTGTTCCATTCCTAGTTCCACTAGGTTTTACAAAGGGACACTTATTGTGAAGATGTTCTGCTGATCCATACGCGTAACACTTGCGTGGAGGTAGGTTTCGGCGAGGTGGTGGCCGAGAACTGTTAGATGATGGAGGAGGCTTTCTAGCAACTTGTAAGTTGTCAGCATACCACACTCCCTCTGCTGACACTGCCATAGCCTCAAGTTCAGAGAAGGTTTAAGGTTGAGATGCGAAATATAAATATGATCTGTAGGATGGAGAAATCACTTCGATGATGGTTTGTACCATTTGACCTTCTCAGTAATGAAGGGTGAACACCCTCGTATAAAACTTTATGTCTTGGATGAAGTCAGTCAAATTCTCATCCAGCCTTTGGACTCGGAACTAGAACATTTATATTAGGGAAGACATAGCTCTAGCTGGAATGAAATTGGCCAAGAGATGGGCATGGCAGTCTTCTATAGAACATCTATCAGCTATTGCCTTCACAGCTTTATCTGAGAGGATGCCCACAGAGTATGGGTAAAAAAATTTGGAGAACTTGAGAATGAGACAGAGCAAACACTAAAGCATGATCCTGGAACTCTACTAAAAACATTAGAAAGGAAATCACATCATTAGTTGAATTTACCGAAAATTTTGAGATGCCCTTAAGCAACACGGCTAAGGGGTGGTACAAGCTGCTAAACCCTGGTGAAATTATAGGAGACGGCATTTATGTTGAGGGGGTTCAAAAGCTGTGTTACTGATAAAGAAAGGTGGAAATTGTTGTGAATGATCAGCCACTTGTTCAGATGGGACAGAAGTTTGTTGTGAGACAACCTATTTCCTACTCTCAGCAGCTTTACTAGGGTCCTCTTCCTTTGATAAGTTTACTGTTGGAATATAGTCATTCTTAGTGCTAGTGGCTCCTGACAACCATTGATTAGCCTTCTTTGACATGTCAGAAAGGAGTTCAACAAGATTACTAGCTTCATTACCCTGCTTGTCCATGAGTTTGGGAGATAATAGGTCCCTAGCCCTATTGTAAAAATGGAACAATCTAGCTTGAAAACACTTTCCAGAGTGGACCTCCCTAATTATCATACATACATTATCATCATAGACTGTTATGCCTTTCAGCGTTCAGTTTGCAAGCGTCTGTGAATTTACTAAACGTCGCCACAATCCTCAATTTGCAACTAGTGTTGTGGCCTCATTTAGTTCTGTACATCTTATCTTTAAATCGTTAGAAACGGAGTCTAACCATCGTCGTCTTGGTCTACCTCTACTTCTCTTACCCTCCATAGCAGAGTCCATTATTCTCCTAGGTAACCTATCCTCCTCCATTCGCCTCACATGACCCACCACCGAAGCCGGTTTATGCGTACAGCTTCATCCATCGAGTTCATTCCTAAATTAGCCTTTATCTCCTCATTCCGAGTTCCCTCCTGCTATTGTTCCCACCCGTTTGTACCAGCAATCATTCTTGCTACTTTCATGTCTGTTGCTTCTAACTTATGAATAAGATATCCTGAGTCAACCCAGCTTTTGACCCCATAAAGCAAAGTTGGTCTGAAAACAGACCGATGTAAAGATAGTTTCGTCTGGGAGCTGACTTCCTTCTTAAAGAATACTGTTGATCACAACTGCGAGCTCACTGCATTAGCTTTACAACACCTTGTTTCAATCTCACTTACTATATTATCATCCTGGGAGAACACAAAACCTAAATATTTGAAATTATCGACCTGTTCTAGCTTTGTATCACCAATCTGACATTCAGTTCTGTTGAATATCTTACCTACTGACATCAATTTAGTCTTCGAGAGGCTAATTTTCATACCATACTCATTGCACCTATTTTCAAGTTCCAAGATATTAGACTGCAGGCTTTCGGCACAATCTGCCATTAAGACCAAGTCGTCAGCATAGGCCAGACTGCTTACTACATTTCCACCTAACTGAATCCCTCCCTGCCATTTTATACCTTTCAGCAGATGATCCATGTAAACTACGAACAGCAAAGGTGTAAGATTACAGCCTTGTCTAACCCCTGTAAGTACCCTGAACCAAGAACTCATTCTACCACCAATTCTCACCGAAGCCCAATTGTCAACATAAATGCCTTTGATTGATTTTACCATCTACCTTTAATTCCATAGCCCCCCAGTATAGCAAACATCTTTTCCCTTGGTACCCTGTCGTATGCTTTCTCTAGATCTATGAAACATAAACACAACTGCCTATTCCTCTCGTAGCATTTTTCAATTAATCTGGCGCATACTGAAAATCTGATCCTGACAGCCTCTCTGTGGTCTAAAACCACACTGGTTTTCATCCAACTTCCACTCAACGACTGATCGCACCCTCCCTTCCAAGATGCCAGTGAATACTTTGCCTGGTATACTAATCAATGAGATACTTCAATAGTTGTTGCAATCCTTCCTGTTCTCTTGCTTATAGACAGGTGCAATTATTGTTTTTGTCCATCTAAAGGTATCTTACCAACTCTCCATGCTAATCTTATTACTCTATGAAGCCATTTCATCCCTGCCTTCCCACTATACTTCACCATTTCAGGTCTAATTTCATCTATTCCTGCTGCTTTATGACAATGGAGTATATTTACCATCCTTTCCACTTCCTCAAGCGTAATTTCACCAACATCATTTTCCTCCTCCTCATGAGCTTGGCTGTTCGCAACACCAGCATGATGAATTCCTTTTACACTGAAAAGATGTTCAAAATATTCCCTCCACCTTTCCAGTGATTCCCTGGGATCTATTATGAGTTTGCCTGAATTACTCAAAAAACTGTTAATTTCCTTTTTCTCTCCCTTCCTAAGATTTTTTATTACTGTCCAGAAGGGATTCCCTGCTGCTTGACCTAGCCTTTCCAGGTTATTACCAAAATCTTCCCACGACTTCTTTTTGGATTCAACAGCTATTTGTTTCGCTCTGTTTCTTTCATTTACGTACAAATCCCTGTCTGCCTCGGCCCTTGTTTGGAGCCATTTTTGATAAGCCTTCTTTTTACGTTTACAAGCTGCTCTCATTTCATCATTCCACCAAGATGTTTGCCTTTTCCCAACTTTACACACAGTTGTTCCTAGGCATTCCGTTGCTGTTTCTACTACAGCATCCCTGTATGCCACCCATTCACTTTCTATATCCTGAACCTGCTTACTGTCTACTGTTCGAAACTTCTCACTAATCATATCCATGTACTTCCGTCTAATTTCCTCGTCCTGGAGATTTTCTACCCTTATTCGTTTGCAGACAGATTTCACTTTCTCTACCCTAGGCCTAGATATACTTAGTTCACTACAGATCAGATAGTGGTCTGTATCATCGACAAATCCCCAGAAAACTTGTACATTCCTAACATATTTCCTGAATTCGAAGTCGGTAAAGATATAGTCTATTATGGATCTGGTACCCCTAGCCTTCCATGTATAGCTGTGAATAGCCTTATGCTTGAAGTATGTATTTGTAACTGCTAAGCCCATACTAGCACATAAGTCCAGTAAACGCTTCCCATTCCCATTAGCTTCCATATCTTCCCCACATTTACCAATCACCCTTTCGTATCCTTCAGTTCTATTCCCAACTCTCGCATTGATATCGCCCATTAGCACTATTCTATCCTTGCTGTTGACCCTGACCACGATGTCACTCAATGCTTCATAAATCTTGTCAACTTCATCCTCATCTGCACCCTCACATAGTGAATACATGGACACAATTCTAGTCCTAATTCCTCCAACTGACAAATCTACCCACATCATTCGCTCATTTACGTGCCTAACAGAAACTATGTTGCGTGCAATGGTATTCCTGATAAAGAGCCCGACCCCAGATTCTGCTCTTCCCTTTCTAACACCCGTCAAGTACACTTTATAATCTCCTATCTGTTCCTCGTTATCTCCCCTTACCCGAATATCACTTACTCCTAGCACATCCAGATGCATCCTCTTTGCAGACTCAGCCAGTTCTACTTTCTTTCTTTCTTTCTTCCATAAGCCCATTAATATTGATAGCTCCCCATCGAATTCCATTTCGTTCACCAAGTTGTTTCCCAGGAGTCCCTCGCATGTCAAATGGGAGTGGGACTCCATTACTCCCATAGGTCCGAAGCTTGCTTAAAATGTTCTGAGCTCAGTAAATTCATGAAGCAGGATGGTACCCTACTTGCACATAGTCCAAGTGAGGATCTCTCCTCTAACAAGTTATGGACCACCGGTGAATTGTATAGTCCTAGCCGCCTGAGCACAAGGAGGGCCATGACTCAGTTTATGTCCGAGATGCCCACTCCCATTCCATAGCAACTGGTATCCCGACTCTCAGGACCACTTACTAGGCCACTCAGCCGTTGCCCATGGTTCACAATCTAGGACGTGACTACAGTAACCCACGCCATGAACCAATCTCCCTAATTAAAAGTTCATAAGTTAATTCCCCCACCTTGGGATGGTGACCCCATTGTACTAATAGCCTATATATGGTTCATTCATTATATCTATGACCCGGTCAAAGACTGGAAAACACGTTGTAGGTTTTGTTTTCCAAATTAATTCCGCCTTGCGCAGATACCATGGTGCAAGGCCTTCCTTAAGACCAGACATAGTGGAAGAGAAACTAACATAATTTTAAAAATTCCAGAAACAGAAAAATGTTTAGAGTTTGGTTTCAAATTCTAGAAATAGCCATCAAAATGGGCTTTATCGAGACCCATTCAACCACGCTCTGCTACCACTTGTTACCATGTTTTTGTGAAACAGAGAGGTGAAAGATGGTGCGGGTATGAATGGGTGGATAGAGAAAAGATCAAATTTAATTACAAACTTTAAAATTAGTAATTTTATTTCTTTTCTTTCAAATTTTAAACTTTGCTAAGCACTAACAAATAATCAGGTACAAAAGTTCAGCTCGTGAGCTCGAGAAACAACATCAGAAACTCCTAGAACAATTAGACAACATGATTTAACAACCTGATCTTGAAGCTCCCCAAGTTACAATTTTAACAAGAGCACCATGGCTCCCTTCAATAAAGAGCATCTTTGCTCTACACAATTTCTTTCTAGGAGACTATTTCCAAAATTTTCAAGTTCCAGCCCTCTTAAAGGCACAATCTACATTTCACCAAAACCAAACACTATTATCTGTCTCATCTGCTCAACAGTTACATTTAAAAGGGAGTTAACTTTAGCAGGGTTAACAAGTGCCCATTTTACATGGCCTTGGTTAAAAAGGAAAAGATAAAAGTTACTGGCCGAAAATTAAATGTTAGGAGACGAACTCTTGCCCTCCTCTGAAATACACTTGAAAAATACCTAAAACCCTATTTGGGCTGATTGCCCTAAGTAACAGAGGCTAAGCCTATACTAGAGAGGTGACTAGATGGAGCGAAAGTTTAAATTACAAGGAAAAGATAAATTTAGAGTTTACGAAAACATAAGTCATCTCAAGACCAAGTTGAAGGGGAATGTAAGAGGGTTTCCACTCTTTATTCCCTAAGTTAAATTAAAATCTTAAACCAGATGTAGAATTTACATGGCCGGGTTAAAATTAAGAAAGAATTGTGTAACCTTCCCCGCGAGTTAACTTTCTGAGCCTATTACATGCTTAAAATATGTCTGCCATTACCTTGAGCTGGTGGACCTTCCTGAGATGGACAAGGCAAGCCCTCCTATGCCTCCACTAGTAACACACTCTACTGCAGACTGGAGCAATCAAAAGACAATATGGCCCGAAAGGTCCCAGCTTTTATAGCGGAGAAGAAGGTTCCAGATTTCTCTGGGCTGAAGTCCTGACACACCCACAATTTCCATTGGACAATTAAATAAATATCAAAAGCCCTGATTGGTTACTTAAATAAATGTACAAAATTTCCTATTGGCTAGAATTTTAAGCTGGCGGGAAGAAATAGAAGTGCTGATAACCTTACAACACCAAAAACAATCTACAAACAACACAGTTTAGGAAACCAATATTTACAAAATTTCTCTTGAAAATTAATTGTCCATCCTGCCATCAGAGGGAGCACATAAGTTGATAGTAGAGACATCTGTCGATGAATGTTCAAACTTCTTCAGAAATTAGTTTCATGATGCATGTTATAGATGGCCTTCTAAAAGGCTCTTAATTTAAATGCACAGAGTGGGTGTATCTCCGGTAGAGTTATTATTATTATTATTATTATTATTATTATTATTATTATTATTATTATTATTATTAATTAATTACAAGACTTACACCAAGCCAATGTCCACCATACTAGTGCATGCCTAACGCCTACCTGCTCACCAGGATGATGAAATTAAAAGAATAGTCTACACAATAATAAAAATAAAATTTGTAACGCCAAGAAAGAAATGGAGGTACTGAATGGCATCACATAGATATGCGATCGAAATAGATTTCAGGTCAAATTTATTCCTTTTATGTCTTTCCCCATACGATTGGTCTTGGGCAACACTATGCGGAGCAGGTGTCTTACTTGTCTTGCAGTTTGTGTAGTGAAGTAATTCCCTGTTAAATACACCTCAGAGACACAGACAACCATCACAATATCAACAACTGTCGCAGTTTGACAAGACTCGAATTTGGTCTATGTGAGAGTGGGTTATTTCTAACGAGGTTACTGTGTTGGACAAGACCAATTCAATCAATCTATTTATTTATTTATTTATTTATTTATTTAGCTAGTTGGTTAGTTATTATTGGTCATCAAATAACTGCATTAAGGTCTGTTGCCCAGGTGGCAGATTGCAATGCAACTTGGCAGGATGATCAATTAAGACATCAGAACATTGCCGCACGCCTGCTGTTGATACTAAGCTTGTCCAAAGCATGACAAAATAAGTGAGTCTGAACAGGAAACCAACAGTTTCCCCTTTTATGCTAATAGGATATTATTATAATAATGTTATTGGCTTTAAGTCCCACTGACTACTTTTATGGTGCCAAGTGCAATAAAACATTACTAAACTAAACTGTTTAGTAAAATAGTTTCGTAGAGCACAAAATTCTGTTTGTGTTGTCAAAATCTCATTTCAGTACAAATTGTTTAATGTTATTATTAGGGCTTGGAAGATGATGATGTATAAATTGCCTAAAAATATATATAAAAAGACCTAAACATATCCGAAAAAAAGATCCTAAAAATGGGAAAAAAGGACAAAAAATGTTATCTAAGTTCATTCATAATTTTAATTTCACTTACAAATTTAATGAAGGAAGATAAAGTTTAAAAATGCAAAATTCTGGTGGTATGCAACATCCAGTTCAAAAATAGATGAGTGAAATACTTCTTTCAGACAGTGTATATTTTTAGATTAACATAATAAAAATAAAAAGGAATTTGGTGTTTGTTAAAAAAGTACTTGCAGAATTTAGAATGAAATATATTAGAATGAAATTTATTTTCCAGCTAGAATGAAACAAAATGGCGCATAGCTTTTAGTGCTGGGAGTGTCCGAGGACAAGTTCGGCTCGTCAGATGCAGGTCTTTTGATTTGACGCCGGTAGGCAACCTGCGCGTCGTGATGGGGATGAAATTATGAAGACGCCACATACACCCAGCCCCCGTGCCAGCGAAATTAATGAACGATGGTTAAAATTCCCGGCCCTGCCGGGAATCGATCCCGGGACCCCTGTGACCAAAGGCCAGCACGCTAACCATTCAGCCATGGAGCCAGACTGCGCTTAGAATGAATTCAACGAACCCACAATGGGCATCCTGGAGAAAGAAATTGTAATTAGTATAATTGGAAACATATTTGTCTTAACCACACTAAGGTTACTTCGGAAAGCTTACCTCAGATGGCTTTGCAGTATATCACAATAGTCATTTCCAGGTTCTTAGGTTTGAAGGATCGTCGCTTTTCAGACAGCACGTTATGAAACATCGAGAAACTTCTCTCCACATCAACAGATGTTAAGGGTTCAAAATTGAAGCACGTGAAGTCTTTCCCTTCAAAAACAATCCCATCAAAATTTTCTCCTTTCAGTATTTCACTTATCTTGCACATAATTTGATACCCCTAGTTTTCTTCAAGCACTAGTTTCACTTTTCATTTCATTTCATTTTCACTCTTTTCAGATATGGTTCAAATATATATACTTACTACAGAAAAGATGTTTAAGAGGTGATAGATGAACTAATGAACTGAAAATGGGCAGAAAAATTTAGTCGAAAGGAGGTGTAAGTTGAAAAAAAGCTGACATAAAAGAGGGACATATAAGGCAAGAAACCGAAAAGAAAAAAAAAAGCAAAGGACAAGTAAAACCCACCATTTTCTGGCTTACAGTGACCCAGAATGAACATATATTATGTTTGGCCTCATCTTCGGACACACGAGAAAAAAGGATTTTTCCTCAACTTCGGAGCCCAAGTTATTATAATATCATTTTGGTGATTTTACAGTAGACTGTGTAATACTGAGTATATGCTGATGCGTTTCAAACTTGCAACCAGGATCATCTTCAGAGCAATAACAAAGATGTTAGTGGTAACAGTCACTCCATAGGAACTATTCAAAATAGGGAGAACCCGTTAGACCAGGGCCTCTAGGGTCAAAGAGAAAGATGTCAAAGGGTTAACTATGGAGGGTAGCCATGATCTACTCAGTACAAAGTTATTACAAATGATTGAACCGATTTCATAAATTCACTGACATATGGTCACAAAACTCAACAGACACGTAGAAAAACTCAAAAAGTCTGGTGAAGTCGTACTTCAGATTTCTGCCACGAGAGCGTAGCAGCAGTGAGCAATGCGCAGTGAGACAAGATGGTGACAGAGGCCGAGAAAGCGTTTGTTGTGCTTGAAATGCATTCACATCAGTCTGTCATAACAGTGCAACAACACTTCAGGATGCAGTACCACAAAGATCCACCAACTGCTAACTCCATTTGGCGATGGCATGTGCAGTTTAAAGCTTCAGGATGCCTCTGTAAGGGGAAATCAACGGGTCAGCCTGCAGTGACTGAAGAAACAGTTGATCGCATGCGGGCAAATTTCATGCGTAGGCCACAGAAGTCGACGGAGAGAGCAAGCAAAGAGCTGAACATACCACCCCCGACCATTTGGAAAATCTTACGGAAACGACTAAAGCAGAAGCCTTACCGCTTACAATTGCTACAAGCCCTTACTCCCGATGACAAAGTCAAACGCCTTGAATTTTTGGCGCGGTTGCAACAGTGTATGCAAGAGGATGAGTTTAGTACAAAACTTGCCTTCAGTGATGTAGCAACGTATTTTGTTAATGGTGCAGTGAACAGACACAATGTGCGAATCTGGGGGGGGGGGGTAGAGAAACCTCATGCTATCGTGCAGCACATTCAAAACTCACTGAAAGTTAACATGTTTTGTGCAGTCTCTTCTGTGAAAAATCCGTTACAAGACATGTGTATCTGGACATGCTGGAAAATTGCCTCATGCCGCAACAGGATGGTCCTCCACCCCACTTCCATGGTGATGTTCGTCAATTCTTAAAAAGGAGATTGGCAAACCGATGGATCGGTCATGGTGGAGTTGATGATCAGCAATTCATGTCATGGCCTCCACGCTCTCCTGACCTAATCCCAGGCAATTTCTTTGTGTGGGATTACGTGAAAGACTGAGTGTTTACACCTCCTCTCCCAACAAACCTGCCAGAACTGCGAGCTCGTATCAACTGTGCTTTCGAATCCATTGATAGAGATGTGCTGTGCCGAGTGTGGGATGAACTTGATTATAGGCTTGATGTCTGCTGAAACACTAAAGGGGCACATATCGAATATTTGTACAAATAGAAATTTTTTTTTTTTTTGAGTTTTTCTATGTGTGTGCAAAGCCTTGTGACAATATGTCAAATAAAGTTATTGTAGAGCTTTGGAATTACTCAAATCATTTGTAATAACCCTGTATATAGCCAACACTTTGTCAAAATTATTTGGGTGTTTCTCTTTGCAAAAAGGACAGAAGTTGCATCAAAAATGATTTGATGGTCATTATGTATGGCATGTTATTCTGCAGCAGACTCCTCTGGCCGGCAATGACGTAAGTGCTTGCGATGCTCCTTCACCCTCATTGCTACCTTCCTACATGTTTGACCATCATAAACTAATCCACAGGAAAAAGGGATCACACATATATTCTAGCACAGTTTAAACCAATAGTAACAGATCTCAAGCAATTGCCTATGATGATATTAGGCTTAAAGGTGGTCTTGATATGGTGTCGTCTGAGAATATTGCCAATTCTATCCGTGACAGATTGTATGTACGGAAAGAAGACTCAAAGGATGAGAATCACGTTACAATCTGTCTTTTGGCTTAGGATGTAGCACTTCGTTAATCTGTTTCCTTGAGTAGCCATTGCTGAGGAATGTTCTGGTCAGGAACTCTATTTCACTGTTTAACTCATCCTCTTCACAAACCTCTCTAGCTCGGCTGATAAGGGCATTAAGCACAGCATGCTTTTGGCAAGGATGATGGTGAGAGGGCCCATGAAGTTATCTATTAGTAGGGGTGGATTTACGGTAAACCGAATGACCTAAATTTCCATCTGATTTCCTAAAAACCAAAACATCCTCCACCTTCAGTCTCCATGGTAAATTGAATGTTTGGATGTATGCTGTTCAAGTGATCAAAATATATGGATAATTTATGTTCACCGTGGGGCCAGATAGTAAATGTGTCATTGACATATCTCAACCAGATGGAAGGCTTGAGTGTGCAAGGTTGAAGAGATCGCTCTTCAAATTTTTAAAAAAATTTTTGTTGTTGCTGGTTGCTTTACGTCGCACCGACACAGATAGGTCTTATGACGACGATGGGACAGGGGAGGGCTAGGAGTGGGAAGGAAGCGGCCGTGGCCTTAATTAAGGTACAGCCCCAGCATTCACCTGGTGTGAAAATGGGAAACCACGGAAAACCATCTTCAGGGCTGCCGATAATGGGGTTCGAACCTACTATCTCTCGAATACTGGACACTGGCCACACTTTAGCGACTGCAGCTATCGAGCTCGGTTCTTCAGAAAACTTGCATATAGAAATTAGCAATAGCTGGTGGTTCATATATTTTACCATGAGAAATACGTGGTAGTGAGGACACACTGATAAAGATTAACAATATCACCAAGAAACATTTTATCCAACAGACACAAGGTGTCCACAATTGGAACCCTAATGAACAGAGGAACAACATCAAAAGTGACTATAATATCACCAGGAGACATGCAGATTGGATAAAATGCCAATAAACTGCAATGAATTTCTGATGGATGCCCCGTTAACCATGTAAACTATGTACAGCTTAAGAAGTTCTCCAAGGTATTTGGCCAGGTTGTACGTAGGGGAACCTATATTATAGATGATACGTATAAAAGGAGACAATAAAGACGAGGGACTGTGGAAGCCTGCAGTCTTAAACCACAAGAAACACTCATAACCAAGCTAGCTTTAAGAAGAGATGCTGTTTACCATTCATTGGTGTTGGTAGGAACATTCTTTAGCACCTTGTAGGTGGGATCACTGAGAAGTTCCAGAATCTTGCTATTATAGCCTATGGTGTTCATAACCACAGTTGTATTGCCTTTATCACCTTTCATCACCACCAAGTCCTTGTTCATTTTCAGTTGTTTCAGAGCATGCCGCTCTTTGGAAGCAAGGTTAGGACGGGGAAGTTCGAAATATCTGATAATTGTGGCAGTTTCAAGACAAATCTCCTCAGTGATATGATCCAGTAAAAGATTTAAAGATGCCTGAATGCCACTGGTGATATCCTCAGTCAGAAGCTTAAGATGTGAAATAGCAAAATTCAAACTCTTCTATAGCACAGACTTAGAAGAATTATCCAAATTTGTAGTGGGTAGATTAACCACTACTTTAGAAGAATTCAAGTGTGGAACTGAATCCTTTTCCAGGCATATCAATAAACGGAAAAATTTAGATACATGTCGAGCCCTTTCATTGGCGTTGGTAGGATCATTCTTTAGCACCTTATTATTATTATTATTATTATTATTACCAGGCGAGTTGACGGTGCGGTTAGGGCCACGCAGCTGTGAGCTTGCATGCAGGAGATAGTGGGTTCGAACCCCACTGTCGGCAGCCCTGAAGATGGTTTTCCATGGTTTCCCATGTTCACACCAGGCTGTACCTTAATTAAGGCCACGGATGCTTCCTTCACACTCCTAGGCCCGTCCTTTCCCATCATCGCGTCAGCATATAATAAGTATTACACGACCTAACATCCCCAAAATTATATATTATAATGTCATTTAGTGGTCGTGAAAGTCCACAAGACATGCCTCGATGGGTATCTCTTAACGCGAAATAAAACACCGTTGCTGCTAAAGGAATTAAAACAAAAAAGGTAATAAACAGGGCCCGGATTTTTATGCTGAAAAATTACCTTAAAATGACATAAAATCCTAAAAAATGACTTAAAAAGAGTGAGAAAAAGACCTTAAAATATGAAGGAAAATACGTATTTAGCCAAAATAGTAAATATGTGCATTATCCACATTATTTTTAACTCGTAATGAAGTGAATACAATTAATGTGACTCATCAAATAATAATAATAATAATAATAATAATCATCATCCAGAAACTCCTGAGAGAATAATACTTCAGTCCTTCTTTGAAATGCAGTTCTTACAAGCAAAATAACTGAGAATCGACAAGTCATCCAGTGATATTCTGGATACCTCGTGTTTGCAAGTGACTAATCTCATGTTTTAACCCGTATTGAAATCTGTTATTTGCAATAACAAAGTTTTATTATAATCCACCTGTTCAATACATTATAATGTTGTCACATTTAAAATATCTTCATTAATTAAAAAGTTATTTGTGGGACATTTTTCGCTCCCTTACAGAGCATCATCAGCCAAATCTGAATCTCGAAGAATGGTTATGTTCGTAAATAATGACTCAAGAACTAGTAAACCATTTTTTTACAAACTTAAACTTATTCTACTAGAATATCATAAAATACAGAATCTTTGGTGACATGCCGTAATAACTTGGGCTTAGTAGGAGAGATACATTAAAATTGTGGTAGAATGAGTTGTTCTAAAATACTTAAAACAAGTAACATGTCTAACATCTTTGAAAGAGGTGAAATTCATTCTTAAGAACTAAGTTTGAAAATTTCTTTGCAATGAGATCTGGTAAAAATGTTTTATATCCTTTATGGTAAGATTCTATAAAGATTCAAAGATCTCATCGATTTGATAATTGAACTTGCGACAGGATCAGCTAAATTTAAATCTCAAAGAATGGTTATGTTTGTAAACAATGACTCAAGACCTATTAAACCATTTTTTCACAAACTCAAACCTACTCTACTAGAATATCATAAAATACAGAATCTTTGGTGACATGCCGTAATAACTTGGGCTTAGCAGGAGAGATACATTAAAACTGTAGGGTAGAATGAGTTGTTCTAAAATACTTAAAATAAGTAGCATGTCTAACATCTTAGAGACACGTGAAATTCAATTCAATTTCTTTCCAACGATATTTTAAATATGACAACATTATAATGTATTGAACAGGTGGATTATAATAAAACTTCGTTATTGTAAAATACCTCGTGTTTGTCACGACCCACATATTGCTAAATGATAAATCAATTATCTGCTGCCCCCTTCACTTCACATATTTCTCATTTCCTGTGTAAAACTCATTGATTTGGGAAATATTTTCCTTTGATGGACATCTAAAAGTCAGTCCCGCGGTGTAGGGGTAGCATGCCTGTCTCTTACCCGGAGGCCCCGGGTTCGATTTCTGGCCAGGTCAGGGATTTCTGCCTGGATCTGAGGGCTGGTTTGAGGACCACTCAGCCTAGTGATGACAACTGAGGAGCTACCTGTCTGTGAGATAGCGGCCCTGGTCTAGAAAACCAAGAATAACGGCCATGAGGAATTGTCGTGCTGACCACATGACCTCTTGTAATCTGCAGGCCTTCAGACTGAACAGCGGTCACTTGAAGGGCCATGGCCCTTCAGGGCTGTTGTGCCATGGTGTTTGGTTTGTTTTGGTTTGGTTTGAACATCTAAAGCTTTACCTTCGGCATTTTAACACTTGAAGTGAATCATATCCGAATAAATAAAACTCGCACTGTGTAAAATGAAACTAACCAGCACGTATATGTATGTTAGTACTACCGAGCTCGATAGCTGCAGTCGCTTAAGTGGGACCTGTATCCTGTATTCTGGAGATGGTTGGTTTGGACTCCACAGTCAGCAGCCCTGAAGATGGTTTTCCGTGGTTTCCCATTTTCACACCAGGCAAATCCTGTGGCTGTACCTTAATTAAGGCCATGGTCGCTTCCTTCCCACACCTAGCCCTTTCCTGTCCCATAGTCGCCATGAGACCTATCTGTGTCGGTGCGACGTAAAGCAAGTTGTAAAAAAAAAAAAAAAAACCAGAAATAAATGTTAGTACTGGGGTACTTCAGGAACCTGACTTAAATGTGAATATACAACTGCTATAGTGATAATACCTCCCACTCTCATCGCAAGACCATCCAGATTAGAAGCAATGTCTCGTCGCTGTCTAGAAATGTGGATTTCCAAAGAATTTGGATAAGGCTTGTACAAGGTTATTTTACTTCATAGTTTTCGAACTGACTACTGCACATTTTGTTGTTCGAGTATTTTCACATATTGAAAGCTCGGATGATATTCAGATACAGTGACTCCCCATAGTAAATGCATAAGAATGAGTAAATAATAACGTATACAAATGCAAATGAAAAACAAGAATGTAATGTAACAAATGCTAAAAATGACAAAATAGCGGGGCAAACTTGAAAAAAAGACCTAAAAGTAAAAAAAAAAAAAGGCAAAAAGTGATGAAAATGACCCATTTCTGTAATTTTTTTATTTATTTATTTGGCTTCTTTCAAGTGGCAAAGTTAGGGTGCCATGATCAGTATTTATATACAAGTTAGCAATGTGTATGATGCACCAACTGAAAGATGACATGTCATCAAAGTCCGGGCCTTGTTAATAAACATGCAGCAGAGCAACGAGAGTGCGAGTGAAGGGACAGTGGACAGCTACGACCAAGGCGAGTGGTGCGGTCATGAGATCGGAGCGGCAGGCAAGAGCCTCAGCAGATGCTCTTGTCACCAAAGCCATATTATGTGCATCCCTAGTGTAGAGTAGAAATGTAAAATGAAGTCACACTTACTCACAAACTGGGCAAAGGGTTAGCCCGACAGATGACAGTGCTGGATGACAGCCGTATCACTTGGATTATCAGGATGGACCTCCAAGCAATAAAAGTACAAAATCGTGCAACAAGAGGTGCCTCCTGTTGCACGTCACACAATTGACTGCTGTTTCCGTGCTGCTGTCTTACGAGCCCATGGCCTAATATAACACACCCATCCCCTAGTTCCGGATCACCCGAAACTGAAGAGAGAGTACTCATCATTATTATTATTATTATTATTATTATTATTATTATTATTATTATTATTACCAGGCGATTTGGCCATGTGGTTAGAGGTGTGCAGTCGTGAGCTTGCATCTGGGAGATAGTGGGCTTGAACCCCACTGTCGGCAGTCCTGAAGATAGTTTTCCGTGGTTGCCCATTTTCACACCAGGAAAATGCTGGGGCTGTATCTTAATTAAGGCCATGGCCGCTTCCTTCCCACTCCTAGGCCTGTCCCTTCCTATCGTCGCCATAACACCTATCAGTGGTGGTGCGACGTAAAGCAAACTGTATTATTATTATTATTATTATTTTACAATTTGTTTTACATCGCAGGGACGATGGGATGGGAAAGTGCAAGGAGTGGGAAGGAAGCGCCCGTGACCTTAATTAAGGAACAGTCCCAGTATTTGGCTGGTGTGAAAATAGGAAACACTGGGCGAGTTGGTCGTGTGGTTGGGAGCACGCAGCTGTGAGCTCGCATCCGGGAGATAGTGGGTTCGAACCCCACTGTCGGCAGCCCTGAAAATGGTTTTCTGTGGTTATGCAGCGAGCTCTCAAACAGAACATCACCCAACCACAACAGCAGCAATAACCATAGCACCAGTACACAAATATAGACAAGTAAGTAGTTACCACCAAAAATCCAAATTCAATCAAATCCATAAAACCAAGACTTCATCATCTGCTTCAAACTTTTAAGTACAAGATTTTGTTTACAGCTCAGCCTCATATTGTCTTTGTTCACACTACTGGATCAATCAATGACATGTGTTTTTATTATAAGCATACATGAAGACATCTTTCAGTCAAACAGAACATTCTCAAGAACCCACACCACTGTTTATGAGCACAAAATCAACCGACATAAAAATATGCTCATAAGACTCTAACATGGAAGCCTGAAGAAGGAATACACAAGACATGAACTTTTAAATCCATCAAGTGTTTTATATACATGTTTTTAGTGTTTTTAATTGTTTAATGTGTACGTACAATTAATTTTTAAGCTTAAGTTAAGTTTTCACAATCGTACTTAGCCTCAAAAACAATGTCACTCTTACGGACTTAAAAATGAAATGACAACATAATCCAACTCATACCCGCATTAGACATCCGGATGTGCTAATGGATGATGACAATTTTTTAGATAAGTAATACGAACCAATGCCTTATAAAAGTAATATCATGATTTGTCAGCTGAAGATGACCAAACAGGGTCAAAACCGGTACTGATGTTAATCTATATTTACAATAAAAAGTATTGATAAGGTGGAATTTCTTTCTTATCCATATATGTTAATTTGTACCATACGTCAAATATATAAAACCATCACACCATACTTTTTACTCCTATATTCGTAAGTCTTTCTTTCTTTATTGACAACTTTTAGGTAATTTTGCAAAATTCTAGTTATGTTCATTAGATCTTGATTTCTGAAATGATAATCTGCTGCTCAGTATCTTTCACTCTGATAGTTACTTTCTTACTCAGCTTCTTTTCTTTGTTTTGAATCTCTGTATCTCAATAGTCTCCTATTCCTATTCTGTATAGCAACCTTTTCACCTTACTTTTTAGCTAGTGGTTTAATGTCACACTAACACATCGAAGGCTTTCGGCAATGCAAGGATGGAACAGGGCTGAAAATGAAAATATACCGGGCGAGTTGGCCGTGCGCGTAGAGGCGCGCGGCTGTGAGCTTGCATCCGGGAGATAGTAGGTTCGAATCCCACTATCGGCAGCCCTGAAGATGGTTTTCCGTGGTTTCCCATTTTCACACCAGGCAAACGCTGGGGCTGTACCTTAATTAAGGCCACGGCCGCTTCCTTCCTACTCCTAGGCCTTTCCTATCCCATCGTCGCCATAAGACCTATCTGTGTCGGTGCGACGTAAAGCCCCTAGCAAAAAAAAAAAAAAAAAAAAAAAAATGAAAATATAGTGGCTGTGGCCTTAATTAAGGTACAGCCATACAAGTGAAAATGCAAGTGTGAAATTTGGAAACAATGGAATACTATTTTCAGAGCTGCCGACGGTGGGATTCGAATCCAACATCTCCCAAATGCAAACTCACAGCCACGCGACCCAAACTGCACGGTCAACTAACCTGGTAGTGAAGTAAATGAGAATTTTGGAAAAAATAATCTCAATTCGAGGTAAGGATATAAACCTTAAGGCAACCTGGACTCACTCAGTCTTTTCACCTTTACTACCTAATGATTAACATGTAGATGACTCATCTGATGTTGGTATGCTGAATTCAAAATTTCCCTCCCGTTTCCCCTTTTTAATCTTGGCCAATATTGTATTGCCTTTCTAGCTAAATCTGCTTGTATACTTATGTCTTCACATAGGATTCTAACTCCACTATTAGCTGTACATTCGGGTAGAGTCATTATTATTATTATTATTATTATTATTATTATTATTATTATTATTATTATTATTTTACAGAACTTATCACCCAGTACATCTAGATCTTTACTGCCTTTTTCAATGCCCCATACAACGCTCTGGATTTTACAAGCCAATTTAGAATATTTTTCTGCAGCTTATGTTCAGTATTTGGCATCTTCCTCTCCAAATATCTCGTGCTAGATAGAGTGGCCAGCCATTTCGTTTTTGCTCGTCTTATTTGTTCATTCCACTTACCGTTAGATTTTAGCATAATTCCTAAATGGTCCTGTTTTGTTTTATTGACTAATTCTCCATCTTCTATCCACCAGCTTTTATTTCTTTAATTGATTTCCCTTTTTACATACAATTACATTCATTTCCTTAATGTTAATTTTTAATTCCACTTTTTACAATATTCAGCAGCATTTGTAATGCTGCTTTGAATACCAACTGATGTTAAGAGAGAGCAGAAGGACATCATCTGTGAAAACCAGGCCAGGAATTTCTTTATTGTTAAGACATCGGCTTGTCATATCCAAAATATTGTTAGTAAAAAGTAAGAACAATATAGGTGATAGTTTGCACTCCTGCCTAGTGCAATTTTTGTATGTATCTCTCCAACCTTTAAGTCTTCCTTTACTTTAGCCGTGCATTTAACCTCTGAATACAGTTCTTCTATGGCATTAATATGGTAATTTTATTTTAACATCCCTATTCTAGACAGTTTCACAGTGATTGCCCGTCTGCTGACAGAATCAAAAGATTTCCGTAAATCTATTGCTGTAATGTCTAATTTATCATCTTTTCTCTTTAAGTATTTATCCATTACTGTTTTAATGACAAATATTTTGTCTGAAGTTCTCATTCCTTTCCTAAATCCGGACATATATGCAGAGAGCATAGACTAATTCTCTGCCCATTTTATGAGTATTTTTGCTAATATCCCAGTATAAATATTTGCTAAGTGTGTCCAACAGAGTAATGCCCCTATATTTATTTGTACTAGGTCTCTCTTCCTTCCTTTTGTATGAAACATAATTCTGTCTTACCAAAATCTTGGGATTTTCCTACCATTAACAGTTTTGTTAAATATTATTTCTGTTATTCCCAACATATGACTGTTGTTACCCAGCTCATTCCAAAATTTGTGAATCCACTAATAGCACCTAATTTTTCCCTCTTTCCTTTTTCTATTATTGCTAATGCTTCATCTGTAGTTATTGGATCATCTGGTAAGGGTAGAGTGTTCTCCACATGTCCTGGTATACCAGTCTCATTTTTAGTCACTTTCCATCTATCATGACGCCATAATAATCCCTTAACCTACTCTATCCACTCATTGTTGGTTATGTTTGCTCGGTTCTTTTTTATTTTCCTTACAGTACTCCACCCAGTGCTCGCACACAACACGCCTCAATAGCACTCACTTAAATAGCACTAACTCTTTGACAGAACTCTACTCCAGACTTATCTGGCCATTTTTAAATAGGGATGCCAGTGGTTCCAGAATAGTCCCGAAGCTGGATATGCCCAGAACGCTCTCAGACCCCAATTGTCATGAGGTTTCCAGCAGTGGCTGGAGGCATCCTGGGAGATATCAGAGGGCCTCTCCTTTCACTTATATACCAGTCCCGAGTTGGGGAATAAATACCCACTTGTAACTAAAATTTCTTCTCAGGGTTCTTCTGCTCTTCACTTTGCCTCAGCTTCACTCATCGGGGAACATATGGATTCGATCTCGAGTCGTCTGGGTAATTGCTGGCTTACTGGCTATCAGGTACTTCACATACGATGATATGAAATTTTATTGGGAATGATAATACTATAAATAGCTCCCAAAATCTCAGAATAAAATGGCAGACACCACCACAATATGACAATATGTACGAATGGGTGCAAGCATTTGCAATTAGCACCTTATAAATTGAAAAATCATCAGAGCACTTACAAGGAAGTTTCAGAAACCTTAGCAGAAAAGTCATACACAAAATTCCTGTTTAATACCACTATAGCCTAGAACTGAAATAAATATGTTCTAACAAAAATATAAAAATCGAAGTGTGTACATGTACTAACCTGAAATTCAAGCAGTAGTAATATAGATATGCTATACTGTACATTAAAGATCTCATTGTAGGTACAGGTATACAGCATTAACTTTACAGCATGGACACAGGATTGTAGGAGAAGTATTTTAAATAATTAAATTAAGAGTGTTTTTTAAGAAGAGTAAAAGTTTGGATTAAGAAAACTATAATATATCACATTTGTCCAACAGATTCTTTGAATTATATCTACATTTCTATGACACATTTAATGTTTTATGGACAGGAGGATTAATCACTCTTCAATACAAAAATACCAAGGGAATCATTAAAAGTATACCTTATACATTTACATCCTGTAAGGAATAGTAATCTCTGTTACAAAACACCTTTCAAAACACCATCAGTCTTCTGGAGCACAACCTTAAGAACTAATAGAAACACTTCAATTCAGACAAGCACAACGCACAAAATAAATTAACTTTGCACTATGTTTTGATCTTGTCTTGACTATCTTTTTCTATTGCAGTGAATAAAGCTGTCAGTATTTGTTGATTCCAAACAAGCGCACCTCATGGAACTGTGGCAATTTTGGCAGTACCACTATCACCATTGATATAAAGTTGACAAGGAAGTGATCTGCAGCATACCGCGTGTAAATAGTTGTCAAAAAAAATCTGCAAAGAGAAATTACGACAGTAAGTTCAGCTATAAGAACACCAAAAAAGGAGGACGAGTTGATGGTGGTGATAAGGGCAAGGAAAACCTATTTCCAATTAATATGACTACAGCCCAAATTTGGGCATTCAAAGTTGCCAAAATAAGCAGGCAAAATATGGAAAATAAGCACTTCATATTTTTTTTAAAAAGACAATTCAAAACCATATTAATATTTACACACACTTACACAAGAACATGATGTATAAATTTATGTTTAGCAATGGAAGTATGTTGCCTTCACCATACTGCGTCCATCTCTACTCTGCATTTACTGGCAATTCATGTTTACAGAAAATCAAACCCTATAATAATCTATGACAGACAGGCTATTTTGGAACAGAGGCTTAGAGGGGAAAGGGTGATTGCGGGAAAAGGTAAGCAACATCCTATATGGAGTATTTACTAGACCATTAGGAGGCTCAGGTAGTCTTGGGAATACCAGGAATTTCTTTGTATTTACAAGGGATGAAAAACTTGTGATCTGCTGATATCTCACCATTACCAACTGTATGTATTACATTCCTAGATGAAAGAATATTAGAATACCACATTCATGTTCTGAAAAAGTATCATACCAAAATAACAGGGAAAAGTGAATACATAAATCAATGTACAGCTGCAAAAGGCAAAAAGAGGTGCTAAGTCTTATAAAATACAGCAAAGGCTAAATTAGGCAAAATAATAACTGGCCCTAAGAGCTGCCAGCCTCTCACTGCTGGGTTCTATGGTTCAAATCCTGGTCACTCCATGTGAGATATGTGCTAGACAAAGAAGAGGCAGGACAGGTTTTTCTCAGAGTACTCTGGTTTCTTCTGTCAATATTCATTCAAGCAACGCTCTCCAATATCATTTCATTTCAATTGTCAATCATTAACACGTTGGAAACGATGTCACCCCTTGTGGATTGACGGACACTCATACAAAATATCGTTTGTCATCCCTCATGGGGTGACACGGTAGTGCGTTCAGGCCTCACAACTTTAGGCTGTCGCACGAAACTAGCGCTACCATTTGCTGTTGTATTGCATTGCTTGTTCACGTAATGTGTTCACAGAGTGCACCGTGGTGCCCATTCCTTTCTCAGCATGCTGTGCATTGTGCAACAGAGAGTGGAATTTCTCTAGCATTTGTCACCCCGTATGCAACCATCAGAATTCAATTATTAACGGCAAGGAAAATAATGTGGACTGGAGTCTATTATTGCTTTATTCTTACATACTATTGTTACATAACTTCAGAAACGGTTATTATTAGATCAATGGAACCACTGTTCTAAGGAAAGTTAAAATTACAAAAGAAAACACAGATGAAGATATATCATGCTAGTCATTGAATTTATGACATAGTATAAGTGATATAAAAGGATAACAGTTTTTACAAGATACACATCACTTGTAAATCAACTCATAGTGAGGTTTGCATAAGAATGCTTTGTCCAGGCAATGTTTACAGTGTGTCGTTACTTTCTTTGCTTTCCTTGCAGCCTCTCAACCTCCAGTTTCGTTAAGCTCTTTGTAACATATGTTGCAATATTTCCTTCTCTTCCATGTGGAATTTCCAGCCTTTTCAGTTTCTTCCGTCTCCACAAGGAGATGGATACCACAGTTGTGACGAGGTGTTTCTACTTCATCCAACAAGCACATCAGTTCAAGAGCACATTGCTCCTTGAAGGTAGTGATGGACATTTTCTGCAGCTTTGGCACTGTTTGATAGTTTCTGAATGCAATCCATGAATTCACAAAGCTTGTTCCAATTAGTAGTTCCGTCACTACCATGTGATACCATCTGACAGTTTTCTGAGCGGATGTATTATAGGATGATAGCTGATCAGATACACCAATGCCAGGCTTTGCTTTGTTATAATCAATAACTACGGATGGTTTGAAAATTTCCCTGTTACTCTCATCATGTTTTCCTGAAGATACAAATTCTACCTGGTGCTCAGTGAGCTCTTGCTTGTCCATCCACTTCAGTGCTAGGATACCATTCTGTGATTCCTTAACAACCATTTCTCCTTTCTTGACTCTTTCTTTTAGACCTGGTGGAAGCTCAACTGTATTCTTCTGCAAGGTACCAACCAGGTGAGTGTGTCTAGCTAGGAGTTTCTTCACCAGATCAACAGACGTGTAGAAATTGTCTGCAAACAAAGCTGATCCACTGTCTAAATAAGGATCCTTAAGTTCCATCACAATAGCTGTAGCATGTGGTAGTCCAGGGTTAGCAGTTGTCCCTTTGCTGCAGTACACTTTTGTGGTGTAAGTATAGCCGTCTGTATCACATAGTTTGAATACCTTCACCCCCTATTTATGAGCCTTTTTTGGAATAAACTGGCAAAATATTAGTCTTCCCTGAAGGGGATCACAGATTTGTGAAAGATTAATGTTTCTTTGGCTCATTTAATTCTTTGAAATTCTTATTGAGCTTTAGAACAAGAGGTGCAATTTTATACAACGTGTCTTGACCTCTGTTCGCTTCACTGTTGAAATGCCAGAAACGCAAAATTAGTAAGCACTTTTCCCGCTTCATTACATGACCCCCAACATAGTTTTTATACAGTCTGTTCTTTCTTGACCAATAATTATGTAGTTTGGGAAACTGTGCTAAGCCCATCCACATCAATAAGCCTAAGAACTTTTCATGTCAGCACAATATTGATATCAGTCCATTGAGTGAATCTACTCCACCAACTCAAACATTTCCCTTGCAACACATTCCTTGCATTTTCATTGGTCTCATGCACCATCATATTGATGATATCATCAGTAACTACCGCACGATACAAATCAACTGACCGAGATTTAGCACTCAGACGAAATTTTAAATCAGGGCTACATGTGAATAAAAAATGTTTCTGCAAAACTGAGAACGTTCCCCAGTAATTGTCACTGGCTGGTGATATGGTTGAATCATCGCACGATGCAGCACCGGATTCTTTGCTAGTGTCCCTCACTACAGAAACTACTGTCCAATTTCGACTCAGAAAAGGTGGCATCGCATTGCAAATCTGAAGTCAACATCACTTGATTCTGCATTTGAACACTTTTCAGGTTCTTCTTCTATCTCTCTATCGGTAATCATGGCTTACTCAACACAGAAACACATATAACATGAATTAAATTCTTGTCACAAAACTATAAATTGCAAGGAACTCGTTGAAAGGCATGTAAATCAACAGCTCACAACACAGAGCACAGTGTTCCACGACAACAAAGGTAAAAATGCCGTGCTTTCCCTGTTGCATTGTCAACCTAATAAACATATGTCACTCCAATAGCGGGACACAAAAATAGTAACTTTGAACATAAATTATGACTTTCATTATCATCTATGAATGAAATTATGCACATCCGTAGCCCACAACAACCTGAAATATGTATATCACATTTCCGTAGTATACCACGAAAAAAGCAAATGTACATGTCAACGTTAACGTGTTAATCTTTAAGCCAGAGGAACGTGATAGTTTCGATAGCCAGTACAGTTCCTGTCCTCGGCGCTAGATGGGGGCTTCATTAATTTCATCCCTGACCTGGTCAAATGACTGGAAACAGGTTGTGGATTTTCAATAATTGACCCTGAAACTTCCAAATATCCAAGTTCTAAATATGACTACCTGATGCACAGAGCAAACAAAATCTATGAACAGAACCCATCATCTCAGATAAGAGATTCACAAGTCCATCACACTTCCTTATCTTTTCAGTTTCTTTCATATGAATTTCCAATTTACAATAGGACTAGAAAATAATAACAGTTAAATATTTTACTATAACAAGATTTTTGTACCAAAACAGCATACACAAGATTGTTAGTCACACTAATTTAGTCCATTACACTTCAATGGAGCATTTTAATTTCAAATGTAACAAAATTCAAAACTGGAATAAAACAAGGCACCCTCCTCAGTAGTAAACCCTATGCTAAACAAAACATTAAATTTTCTAATATAACCGAATTCCACTATGAGATTATTGCTACAAAGTATAACACCATATTTAGCCAACAAATGGAAAAAGCCTTCATGATGATAGCATGATAAAGTGATTAAATATTTTAATGATTGGGTGATTAATTTAACAATATTGTAAATTACTAATTACATACATACATACATACATACATACATACATACATACATACATACATACATACATACATACATACATACATACATACATACATTATCATTATCATTATAGACTGTTATGCCTTTCAGCGTTCAGTTTGCAAGCGTCTGTGAATTTACTAAACGTCGCCACAATCCTCAATTTGCAACTAGTGTTGTGGCCTCATTTAGTTCTGTACATCTTATCTTTAAATCGTTAGAAATGGAGTCTAACCATCGTCGTCTTGGTCTACCTCTACTTCTCTTACCCTCCATAGCAGAGTCCATTATTCTCCTAGGTAACCTATCCTCCTCCATTCGCCTCACATGACCCACCACCGAAGCCGGTTTATGCGTACAGCTTCATCCATCGAGTTCATTCCTAAATTAGCCTTTATCTCCTCATTCCGAGTTCCCTCCTGCTATTGTTCCCACCCGTTTGTACCAGCAATCATTCTTGCTACTTTCATGTCTGTTACTTCTAACTTATGAATAAGATATCCTGAGTCAACCCAGCTTTTGATCCCATAAAGCAAAGTTGGTCTGAAAACAGACCGATGTAAAGATAGTTTTGTCTGGGAGCTCACTTCCTTCTTACAGAATACTGTTGATCGCAACTGTGAGCTCACTGCATTAGCTTTACGACACCTTGATTCAATCTCACTTACTATATTACCATCCTAGGAGAACACACAACCTAAATACTTGAAATTATTGACCTGTTCTAGCTTTGTATCACCAATCTGACATTCAGTTCTGTTGAATTTCTTACCTTCTGACATCAATTTAGCCTTCGAGAGGCTAATTTTCATACCATACTCATTGCACCTATTTTCAAGTTCCAAGATATTAGACTGCAGGCTTTCGGCACAATCTGCCATTAAGACCAAGTCGTCAGCATAGGCCAGACTGCTTACTACATTTCCATCTAACTGAATCCCTCCCTGTCATTTTATACCTTTCAGCAGATGATCCATGTAAACTACGAACAGCAAAGGTGAAAGATTACAGCCTTGTCTAACCCCTGTAAGTACCCTGAACCAAGAACTCATTCTACCATCAATTCTCACTGAAGCCCAAATGTCAACATAAATGCCTTTGATTGCTTTTAATAATCTACCTTTAATTCCATAGTCCCCCAGTATAGTGAACATCTTTTTCTTCAGTACCCTGTCATATGGTTTCTTGAGATCTACGAAACTTAAATACAACTGCCTATCCCTCTCGTAGCATTTTTCATTTACCTGGCACATACTGAAAATCTGATCCTGACAGCCTCTCTGTGGTCTGAAACCACACTGATTTTCATCCAACTTCCTCTCAACGACTGATCGCACCCTCCCTTCCAAGATGCCAGTGAATACTTTGCCTGGTATACTAATCAATGAGATACCTCGATAGTTGTTGCAATCCTTCCTGTTCCCTTGCTTATAGATAGGTGCAATTACTGCTTTTGCCTAATCTGAAGGTACCTTACCAACACTCCATGCTAATTTTACTACTCTATGAAGCCATTTCATCCCTGCCTTCCCACTATACTTCACCATTTCAGGTCTAATTTCATCTATTCCTGCTGCTTTATGACAATGGAGTATATTTACCATCCTTTCCACTTCCTCAAGCGTAATTTCACCAACATCATTTTCCTCCTCCTCATGAGCTTGGCTGTTCGCAACACCAGCATGATGAATTCCTTTTACACTGAAAAGATGTTCAAAATATTCCCTCCACCTTTCCAGTGATTCCCTGGGATCTATTATGAGTTTGCCTGAATTACTCAAAAAACTGTTCACTTCCTTTTTCCCTCCCTTCTTAAGATTTTTTATTACTGTCCAGAAAGGATTCCCTGCTGCTTGACCTAGCCTTTCCAGGTTATTACCAAAATCTTCCCACGACTTCTTTTTGGATTCAACAACTATTTGTTTCGCTCTGTTTCTTTCATTTACGTACAAATCCCTGTCTGCCTCGGCCCTTGTTTGGAGCCATTTCTGATAAGCCTTCTTTTTACGTTTACAAGCTGCTCTCACTTCATCATTCCACCAAGACGTTTGCCTTTTCCCATCTTTACACACAGTTGTTCCTAGGCATTCCGTTGCTGTTTCTACTACAGCATCCCTGTATGCCACCTATTCACTTTCTATATCCTGAACCTGCTTACTGTCTACTGTTCAAAACTTCTCACTAATCATATCCATGTACTTCTGTCTAATTTCCTCGTCCTGGAGGTTTTCTACCCTTATTCGTTTGCAGACAGATTTCACTTTCTCTACCCTAGGCCTAGAGATACTTAGTTCACTACAGATCAAATAGTGGTCTGTATCATCGAAAAATCCCCGGAAAACTCGTACATTCCTAACAGATTTCCTGAATTCGAAGTCTGTTAAGATATAGTCTATTATGGATCTGGTACCCCTAGCCTCCCATGTATAGCGGTGAATAGCCTTATGCTTGAAGAATGTATTTGTAACAGCTAAACCCATACTAGCACAGAAGTCCCGCAAACGCTTCCCATTCCCATTAGCTTCCATATCTTCCCCACATTTACCAATCACCCTTTCGTATCCTTCAGTTCTATTCCCAACTCTTGCATTGAAATCGCGCATTAGCACTATTCTATCCTTGCTGTTGACCCTGACCACGGTCACTCAATGCTTCATAAAACCTGTCAACTTCATCCTCATCTGCACCCTCACATGGTGAATACACAGACACAATTCTAGTCCTAATTCCTCCAACTGACAAATCTATCCACATCATTCGCTCATTTACATGCCTAACAGAAATTATGTGCGTGCAATGGTATTCCTGATAAAGAGCCCTACCCCAGACTCTGCCCTTCCCTTTCTAACACCCATCCAGTACACTTTATAATCTCCTATCTCTTCCTTGTTATCTCCCCTTACCCGAATATCACTTACTCCTAGCACATCCAGATGCATCCTCTTTGCTGACTCAGCCAGTTCTACTTTCTTTCTTCCATAAGCCCCATTAATATTGATAGCTCCCCATCGAATTCCATTTCGTTCGCCCAGTTGTTTCCAAGGAGTCCCTCGCCTGTCAAATGGGAGTGGGACTCTGTTACTTCCATAGGTCCGAGGCTTGCTTAAAATGTTCTGAGCTCGGTAAATTCATGAAGCAGGATGCTACCCTACTTGCACATAGTCCAAGTGAGGATCTCTCCTCTAACGGGTTATGGACCACCGGTGGGTTGTATAATCCTAGCCGCCTGAGCACAAGGAGGACCAGGACTCAGAATATGTCCGAGATGCCCACTCCCATTCCATAGCAACTGGTATCCCGACTCTCAGGACCACTTACTAGGCCACTCAGCCGTTGCCCATGGTTCACGAACTAGGACGTGACTACAGCAATATTATGTTCAAAACACTAGAATTCTCATTTTTTAGTATAAGTTTCTCACAATTATAATGTCAAAAGTACCATATCTGTGATTATTTCCCAAAAATGTCTTCAGACAATTAGTTTCTAATAGAATGGTTTATTACATAGGACACAAAATAATTTAATTTTGCCAACTGCGAATATAAAAAGCTATTCAAGTATTTCAATAGTGCAATTACCAGCATTTCACCCCTGTGTGAATAGCGAGCTTGTCAGTTGGATTGCCACATCTTTCCAAGATGCTGACGGCTAGGTGCCACTGAGACATCTGCAAGGGTCCTTTTAGGACAATGCAGTGACAGGGCACTAGAGTAGATAGGTACCTCCACTTATATGAATACTTTTCTTTGACACTAGCTTGGAAAGGTGTCGCAGAACAACTTGTAAGCCCCGTTACAACACAACGGCAAATTGCCAGTAATTTCATGATTGAAATGACATAAGAGATTGAATACTTCTAATATTCTAATAATTTATCCAATTTTTCTTGTAAATGTATGCTTTTGATTTAATACCTCATGGAAATAGCAAATGTAACTTTTAACCATATCATTATAAGAGACACAATCACAACATGTAGTAAAACAAGAACAAGAAATCTTAAGTTATTTCTTCACATCTGTTCCACTTCAAATGCAAGATTTTACAACAATGATTTTAAATAGGCGTACTTCTACAACTCAAAAATTTGATATCTTAAAGGGATTTTCATCATGGAATATTACATATTTTATGTGCTATCTAATTTCTATAATTTGAAGTTCTATTAATTGAATTCTCTTATATCTCAAAGGGTATTTTATTCCCAGATCTAAATAATTATTCTGAACTCGAAGTTACGCAGAACATCATGCTTATGCGTACTAAATGATCCCCAAGTATAACTAGTTCCCTTAGTAGGAACCTAAACTTAAGTTGTCCTCTTATTTAGGAATAAGCATTCTCTACATTTTAGTCAGAGTATTGTTCGACTAGACACATGCCACAGAATCTTAATGGTACTGCACTTTGCAACTTTGAGTAACTGCAGCTTGAAACCCTACCTGAGGACACTTCACAACCTGCAGTAAGCTATTTTACAGTAGTGATGTTGAATTTGAATTAGGGAGTTTCTGACTCTCTGGATTACAAGGGAACGTCGGAAGTGGTTAAGTCTACGATCGCGATGAAACTTGGAAAACACATTAAGGTACACGTAAAAGATGTCAGCATCAATTTTGGATGCCGACATTCATTAGGGCGTTAACTAAGGGGCCTAAAAATTGCGACATTTCAAGTTCCGTGCGAATAGCGATGAATACCTGCTGATCAATGCTAAGCCTGCACACTGCCTGCCTAGTGCCACACCTCTGCACCCCCTCCTTTTGGTTCACCACGGCATATTTCCCTTCTCCCCGCGCCTGCCGGTCTGCATAGCTGTTGAACGGGCCCGCGCTATTCTTTGCGTACTCTATCAGCCTTCCTCATAGCTCTCCTTTACAATCCCCATTTTGTATTTGTCAGTTTACTTTTCCTGAAAGGTTTATAAAAACGCTTGTGAAGATTCCTTAAGCGTAATGTCGATGAGCATGTCAAAAATTATTTTTCATCTTTCAGCAAATCACGGAAGGCACAGTGTAGAAGGTCCGCTGAACCTTCGCGAGCTGCAGCTTTATGACGCGATTGAGGGTGAGCGTTAAGCAGTCAACTGTTTTGAAATAGGTTTTGACGCTCACGGGGTGATGTCACACTGCATAACATAGGCCGTAATAACGTAGATTGAAGCATGGTCTTTTGCGCTGCATGTGAAATTTTAGGTTTTAGTTTTCAGCACTGGACCGTCTGATATATAAAAAATTAACTTGTGTCCTTATCCCGAGGTGGTGCAGCTCTTTTCAGGCACACCCCCAATGGAGGTGAGCTGCATGTACCATTTCAACCACAGACCGGTCCTCCTGCCATCCTTAAATTTCTGGCAGTACCGGGAATTGAACCCGTGCCCCCGAAGACTGCAACTAATATCACTAACCGTTATGCTATGGAGGTGGACACCGTCTGATATGTCGATACCAATAACTCTCTTGTTTGTTTTTTTAAAACAAATATTTGTGTTTTCCGTTGTTTCCGTCAATGAATATACATATAACAACATGTATTTCAATTACTTTTATTTTATTTTTCAGAGCTATTTTAAAGACATAAAAAGAAGGTCTGGATCTGTAACCAGGTTTTGGTATCCTGAGGTACCGAATCACATTTCATTCATTGAGATCCTCTTCCTGGGCACGTAATATCTTTAAATAAAAAGATATTTAATGTTGTTTAAAGGTGGATGATTTAATTTAATTAATTTCATATGTATGTCCATTCTAAAGGACACTAAAGACAGCTTTAAAAATAGTTGTAGAAGTAAATAATCATTTAAGTGTAAGTCGGATGCGGTAACCCATCCCACGTTTGACCACACCCGACGGTGCTTAACTCGGGGTTGTACACATGAATGTGACAGCTCACCGGAATTAGCAGGAATGAAAGTATAACATTTGAATAAAATGTGGGTATATTAGTCTAGGTTATTTATTATCAATATATATGAAAAGGAACATTATTGAAAGGCTTTCAATAATTATTGTACGAGAAGAAGCAATGTATAGTGCCGGTCCCATTCAACAGCTAAGCAGACGGGCAGGCGCGGGGAGAAGGGAAACGTGCGGTGGTGAACCACAAGGGCGGGGTAGGGGAGGAGGTGCAGACGTGTGGCACTAGGCAGGCAGTGTGCCGGCTTAGTATTGGCCAGCAGGTATTCATCGCTGTTCGGGTGGAACTTGAAATGTTGCAACTTTTAGGCCCCTTAGTTAACACCCTAACAAATGTCTGCACCCAAAATTGATGGTGACATCTTTTTTACGTGTACCTCAATGTGTTTTCCAAGTTACATCGCGATCGGAGACTTAACCATTGCTGATGTTCCCTTGTGAGTAGAACCTGTGTTTTGTTCTCTTGTGTTGTATAATGTTCATTGAAATGGGCACAAAACTGTACTAATGAACAAAAAATTTGTATGCTTCAATTATGATGGAAGTATGACAAAGAAACTTCCAGAATTCATAACGACTTTAGTACGAGGTTTCTCGATGTACCGTTACCAACTTTACAACATATGAGAAAACTTTACTTCAAATTTGAAAGAGCAGGTAACATTAGAGATGCATCAAGATCCGGTAGGCTATGTAATGTCCGTAACGAAGGAAAACTCAATTGGTTGCTCATAAATTTGAAGCAAGTCCTTATAAGTCAACAAGGAAGGCATGTGCTCTGTTGGGCATATCTTGAAGGAGAATGCAGAGAATCTTAAAAGATGTAAAATTCAAGACTTTTCACCAAAACTTACTTCCCAGTTTTCATCAGGTTGATTATGACAGAAGACTTGAGTTCTGTGAATTGTTTGTAATCTGGAACGAAGCAGATCCAAATTTTTGGCGATCAATTTCATGGAGAGATGAGGCAATTCAAGTCAAATGGACAAATTAATCGCCATAATTGTCTTTATTGGTCCAACACAAACCACCGTCAGATAATGGAGAAAGAGGTCAATGTTCCAAGAATTGTTGTCTGGGAGGAATTTCAGGTATTGTATTAATAGGACCTTATTTATTTTGAGAAACAATTACTTCAGTAGCTTATTTAGAAACACTGCAGAACTTTGTACCTAGGTAGTACCCGAGCTGGAAAACAATCACTTTTGGCATTTCGTTTGGCGACATGATGGAGTTCCACCACACTTTGGATTGAACGTTCATAACCTTTTAGATAAAACATCCATAGAGTGGAACAGACATCGTGGGACTATTGATTGGCCACAACAATCTTGTGATGTGCTTTCAGTCTATAGGGGACTGTGAAGAATATAGTTTTTTTTTTTTTTTTTTTTTTGTAATGCCAAAAACATGTAGATGAACTGAGAATACCCATTGAAAATGCGTTTCATGCCATTAATAAAGATAAACCTCTTATGTCCTGTATGGTGAATAAGCTGTAAGTCGTTGCATGAAACGTATTGAACAAGGCACTTTGAACAATCTTTGTCTTAACGGTTGCATAGTATGTTAGGTGGAGCTGACTTTTGTGCCACCCAGTATATAATCATTCCTTACGATTATAGACAGAAAGGCGAGTCAATCATGGTATTACTCCAATTCTTGCAACCGAACAAGGGATGTTAGAATAATGTAGTAGCAGAGCTTAACACAAAAAACAAAACAGTATGGCATATGAAAGCATAGCATTGATAGCAAATGAGCTGTCTCTTTTATACTGCATCCTTGTAGAGCTACAGTGACTACTTCTGGTTCATGTTCTTGCCTCGGCTGCTACCTAAAAATATACTTACTGCAATGTTGAGAACCGAGCTCGATAGCTGCAGTCGCTTAAGTGCGGCCAGTATTCAGTATTCGGGAGATAGTGGGTTCGAACCCCACTGTCGGCAGCCCTGAAGATGGTTTTCCGTGGTTTCCCATTTTCACACCAGGCAAATGCTGGGGCTGTATCTTAACTAAGGCCACGGACGCTTCCTTCCCATTCCTAGGCCCTTCCTGTCCCATCGTCGCCATAAGACATATCTGTGTCGGTGCGACGTACAACAAATAGCAACGTTGAGACTCTTCTCAGTGTAGTAATCAGTTCAAGTCACCTTTGAGTGCAAATAGGGATTACTAAATCAAGGTTAACTAGCTACTAAATAAATATACTTTGACACAGACTGATTTTTAAATTTTGGCTATAAGACATTTTCTTCTTCTTCTTTCCGATAAGGCCTGCTAAGGACCACGTTCCAATTTCAATTCAGTTCTTAATACAATCAAAGAAAATGAATATGTAATCTCCCTTACTAAAACCAAGAAAATGAAATTATGACCAAATCAAATGCAGTAGCTATAAAAATGAAAATGTAGCTATGAAATTCCATCAGCAAATAACACTTGATTGTTTCATCTGTTGAACCTCCCATAGGTTACAAAAAAAAAAAAAAAAATTCTTGACAACATTATTCATTAAAATATTTAATTCCTTTCCAAATACATGGATCCCTGTACTCTGATGGTATTCAAACTTGACAATTATCACTGATCTGACATTTATCATAAACAGATAAACATTACAATGATAATGCAATAATAATAATAAAAATGTGTCATTAAAAAAAAAAAAAAAAAGCCACTGAAGTAAACCTTAATTTCTTACCATGTGTATGAAAAATTTGATTACTCAGAACATTCAAGGATAATGGAGTCATTTCTCCCTTTATAATTACTTTTGATTGTCATTTAAATTATTCAAAAATCATTTTTCAAATCAACCTTTTTACATCAGTGTAAAGAAAATTCATTCTGTAAAATTTTACAATTTACATTTATTTGCCAGAGGTTACTGAACTGCTTGAACTAAGATCTGTTAATTAACATAAAATTCCACTATTCATATAAAACTGAATTCACAAAATACTAGTTCAGTAACACACATCATTTTGTTGATGTTGTTGCTAGACACTGTTTTCTGGATTTTAAGCAAGTCATCTTCTTATCCTATTTCAACTAAAATAGAGAAGGTAACTCTCTCACTCAAACAAATTAATAAAGAAATTAGACTAGTGTTTACAATGGAGTCACAGTCAAATGTCGGCTACTATCAAAATCAAATAATATAAACACACCTGAAAAAACAAAGACATCCTATCTCTACTCTGCTCTCAATTATTTACATGCAAATTATCCACGCACATAACTGTACAATGATAATTCAATATCAGGTAGTATAGAAGTATATTTCAATGCAGCTCACTGATTTCAGTGTCCATGGATTATAAAATCACTAAAATCAATGCTAACCATGACCATAAATAATATTGATTTCATGGCTATCTTCAATCCTAGCAAATGTGACATTAAATTGCGTTACTGAATAAAAATGAAATAAATTACTAACAGCATGGCAAAAACATGTATAGAGCACTGTCAATTAAACTCAATTAATAATAATAAAAAACAATGTCATAATGAAAATCCTATCTTCAAATATCCTAATAACTCAACTGGGTATTTCGTGATACATGACATAAATTTACCACAACTAACGGCTTAACTATGTAATTTTAATAACTAGCGATGTTGCGCCACTCTAGGTTTCTGGATCTATCACTTGGTCTTTATTATTTATCGGTGAACACTAACTTGCCATTTCATCCCCCAGCTCATCGGCTGGTTCATGTACAGGTATTATTTCCCTCAGCTCCAAAATGCTGGTAAATAAATTCTTCTTCTTCTCCTTCCATTAAGATGATTTCCTACTATTAATCTGGACCTCTTTCAATACTTAGTAACCTTGTCACTCAACATCGTATTTTCCAACAAAATTAAATAATTCCTTTACACACAACATTGTGCAACTACCCAATTGGTTATCACGGATTATTTCTGTGAAATAGGAATATAACTGAAAAAACCTTTTGTCATCAAGACCGTAGAACAATAAAAGTTCCTAATTGACTCATATAAATATTACAATGCTCTTCCCTGGCGTGTTTTGCTGGTTATTTAAACATCAAAAATTATTATTACCCTGAAAATAAATTACAGCACACTCAATTCTGCCATCTCATAAAATATGTGCTTATGGCACCTCATTTATACCAAAAATAAGCCAGACATAATCATTAAAATTAACATTGTTAACCTGGATTGAAAATATACTACTACTACTACTACTACTACTACTACTACTACTACTACTAATAATAATAATAATAATAATAATAATAATAATAATAATAATAAATGTGCATGAATAACAAAAAACATCTCTCAAGAATATGACTGTGCTCCTGACTACATTAAATAAAACACTGACTAAACATTCTCATTGACAACTTGCATAAGTAAATATACAATTTCAGCTAAGCTACATCTTAGATTATTATGAATTCATGACGTACTCACATAGTCGCAACTTCATTCTCCCATCGTCAGCTGGCCTCCATTGTGGGTAAATTAGAACATAGTAAATGGAAGATTACACATCTCCATTATCTTGCAGTATCCAATCATGGCTTATATTAACTTAAATCTAACACACAGTTTGTAATCTTGACGCCTTAAATTTAACACACGATTTATAATCTTGACGTCTTAAATTTAACACACTCCACACTGATTACATACAATATTACGCACTTGTATTACAGTAGGTTATTTACACACTCTTCCCTCGTACTAACTCTCATGTGTTGTACCGCAAATGTTATCCTAACTGCAATACTTATTTGTGTCAGCTTTTACTTCTCCTCGTACACACACAGATATTACTGTTCCAAGCCTCTCCATCTATTTCGCCAAGTCGCCTTCTGCAGTGTTTTGTGTAGGTCGTTTACCTGTGCTTGAAATACCAACTTCCTGCCGCCTCTTGACTAAATACAACAGTAGCTCTATTGTTTGTTTATTGCCAACTCTCGGCTCGCCTCTTACAAATAACTGAAAGTGAAGTGTTAGTTGAAACTTGGATTCCTTCTCGCCTGTGAGACTGTTTGTCATTAACTGCTGAAGGTAGCAATAGACTGTAACAAGTTTCAAATTATTGTCATTACAAATGATAAAATCTCCAGTTTAACATAATTAGTTTCTGTTCCTCAAAATCCAATTTATATTAGTTAAGTAACTGGTATAAAATAGACAATGCTGTCTCAAACATAGCACTGCAGGACCTTGTCCCATACTTAGAACATGTAAATGTACTCTAAGTGTAGTATAACCGTTCACTTATGCAGAGCAATTTCAATTCACATCTAATACGAAGATAGATCTGGACACGACTGATTTGCGAAAAGCGTCTTGTCTGCTAGCTTGGTACAGTTCCGGCAGAATATCACATTACTGCTTTGGGATTCCTACTTTACAGAGCGTCACTTTACTACAATAAAGGTTGTATCATTTCACTGTCTGTCTCGTTTAATTAATAAACTCATGGCCTTTCAATTCATATGCTCTGACTGAAGAATCGACCATCAAATTCTGCATAATTATAATGGCTCGCGTAGTTATATATCCTTTCGCGGATTTGATCATGCGGTCACTATATGGTGGTAACCTTCCACACCTGTTTCTATATTGCGCACTTACTTGTGATTAATTATCTGTTATTCAATTAACATTTTTATTTGTTCCTAAATTAATGTGGTAAAATCTAGTGTCCTGTTCTCACAAAATCTTCGTTAATTAATATCAGATATAGCAGATTTGCTGAATATTACATCCCACTACTTTTAAAAATATAGCAATGGCGAATCATCATTCGCTGAGAGGTATTCATTCTTCATTTATCTGGATGGGTCCAAAACGAATTGAGGGGTTTCTGGTAGACATTTCTGTATCTTCCTTCTCTTTTTAACTTGAGTTTTCTTGTCTAACTCATTGGAAGTTTAAAATATACTGCAGTTTTAGAATTCAAATCAGTTGTAGGGCAATTCACATGTAATACTGAATAAAATTAATATTATTTTCCAAACAGGCTCAATCTGATGGGTGTAATATATGTACCCATACAGTTAGATAGAAAAAGCTAAGTATAAATTCAGACCATCTGCAGTCATCTTTATTTCTTTGCATCAGCTTTCCTTATGTTTATCTGGCTTCCTTATAAACCCATATCAAGATTAAGGATCCGTGAAGACGGCCCCTCAATGAATGCTGAAGCCCACCCTCCTGATAAAGCTGGTACGCAGAGACAAGCTTGTCAGGAGCAGAGAAGTTTTCACTGCTCTCTCTTCCGATGATGACCTGTCACTGTGTTTATCCTATTATACAATACTCGAAAATGAAATTTGGTTATGTGCTTGAATGTTCCTAACTACATTGTACAAAAGCATAGTGGGATGGGGATTGGACTCTTACAGCAATAACACATCCTGCTTACATAACAGATGGCTGCAGGGTCCCTTGGGTGCTTGGGAGATGTCAGTGTCAGTTGAAAGGTATGAATGCCTCAATTCAAAGTGTATGCGAAGGTTGGTCTATGTGGAGTGTAGTGTTTACAAAGGCACAAGTGCCTCAATTCAAAGTGTGTGCGAAGGTTGGTCTATGTGAAGTGTAGTATATACAAGTCATGGCTCATTGTGCAGACCAGTAGGTAACAGGAGAGGCAATTGTCATCAAATGAAGCCATTCATGCACTTACACTGCTTCAAGATGGCTACTCACAAAGGGTATATTGCCAGAATGCTAGGAGTTGCTCAGAATATGATCTGCTATTAGTGAAAATGTTTCCAGGAGACTGCAATTGTTGCCAAAGGAAAACAACCCTAGGGCAGGATTGTTTTTTGCATCTACAAGCAGCTTTTCTTTTTTTTTTTTTTTTTTTCTTTTTTTTTTTTTTTTTTTTTTAAATTTGCTTTATGTTGCACTGACACAGATAGGTCTTATGATGATGATGGGATAAGAAAGGGTTATGAGCGGGAAGGAAACGACTGAGGCCTTACCTAAGGTATAGCCACAGCATTTGCCTGGTGTGAAAATGAAAACTATCTTCAGGGCTGCCAATAGTGGGGTTCGAAAGCATTATCTCCCGAATGCAAGCCAAAAGCTATGTGACCCAAACCAAGCAGCCACTTGCTCGGTTCTACAAGCTCTCTGAGATTGCCATGTTATAGCACGAGCACTAGATGTGGACCTACAGCAGGCTTCTGGAGGAGGAGCTAGTGACCAAACAGTCAGAAAAAGGCTTTGCAAAGCCAATTTAAGATCCTAACACCTGCTCAAGTGCCTGCACTGCACAGATGACATCACAGGAGGAGACTGCAGTTTGCTACAGATCATGCGCATTGGCAGCTAAGAAATTGGCACACTGTGCTTTTCTAAGATTAACATTATATCATTCAGGTAATCATCTGCAAGTCTGGAGAAGAAGTGGGGAGCGATTTCATCGGACAACTATATAACCACCTTGAAAGGCCACATATGTAGCAATCCTGGCATGTAAACTACTGTACAAATTCTGAATGTTACTATGGGGTTTGGTATCCCATGTTCTCTTTACTTCTTGGCATAGCTGGATGATGGTCGTTGCCAAGGTTGGGCTCGACAGCGTGCCGTGGTGCCCCACATATGTTCAATGGGACCGAGTTCTGGAGATCTAACAGGCTACGGGAGTATGCATACTTGATGATGCGTAGCCCTAGGTACATGAGGATGTGCAATTTTGTTCTGGAAGATTGGTTCTTGCAGTGTGTCAAGGTATAACCGGGGGACAGGTTTGACTTCATGAATATATGATACACTCATCATGCTAACCCGAATGAATACCAGAGGCAATCACGATGGGTAGTGTATGGCCCCTTTTACCATAATCCCATGTGTGGATCCAGTAGAATGAGAAGAGCAAAAATACACAATGGACTGTTCCATCATTTTGTCCAAGACAGAAACAACCCTCATCCCTCTCCAATATACTCTCTCCCGACACCACTGAAGACGTTCACAATGATGAGCAGGTATTAACATGCCAGAGAAATGTGAGAATGTAAACTCACTGCCGACAATAGATTGTTTATTGTTCATGCAGACACAATGAGAGCCACACTGGCTCTGGTTGCATGTGTGGTTGCTATTCTGTCAGTCACCGCAGCCCAAAAGATCTATCTGTCTGCGCACTCATCGGTGCAGTGAGGTGGCACTAGGCAGCTGTGGGAACCTTCTGCCTCCTATTGACTCCACTACCAACGAACCCCTGACACATCACACCCTGAGTGACTGACAAATCTGTGGAACATCCAGCCACCCTTTCAGAATCCCACTATAAGGCCACACTCAAAATGACTTAACTGTCCAATTGGTGCTCACTGTTGTCTTCTAGCAATGCCACACTAGATATACAGGCCATGTTGCTGCTTCTGTGACATCACAGCAATACATGGTGCCGCTGGCTTCTACTTTGTTATTTAGCCCCCCTCCAATTATAGTTTTTCTTTCCTAGCTGTGATTAACTGTAAATATTAGTATTTTTTCTGCTTTCTTCTGGAAAGGTAAAAGCATTCATGAGCCCCGCATTCATGGTGTTGGTTTTGCCATTGCAAATGAACTTGTCCCTCACCTTGATGAACTTTCTTCTGGCTTAAATGAAAGACTCATGAGCTTACGCCTCAAGCTTACCAACAATCAACGAGTTACAGTAATTAGTGCCAATGCCCCGACCCTCACTTGTGAAGAAGATGAAAAAGAAGCATTCTATTGCCAACTTGACATACTTCTAACAAGAATACCCCAAGCTGACAAAATCATTCTCTTGGGCGACTTCAACGCGCAAATTGGTAGAGACTCAACGCTATGGCCGAAAGTAATTGGCAAAGAGGGAGTAGGGAATTGCAACTCTAATGGAACCCTTCTACTCACGAAGTGCTCAGAGCACAATCTAGTTATCACTAATACCCTCTTCAGACAAAAGGATAAATTTAAAACATCATGGCAACATCCACGGTCAAAACACTGGCATCTACTTGATTACATAATTGTACGCACCCGAGACCAACGCGATGTGTTAATCACAAAGGCTCTACCAAGTGCTGACGACTGCTGGACGGGCCACCGACTTACACGGTCTACGATGACCCTTCACATCCACGTGCAGCGAAGGAAACGGAGAAAACTTACGAGACCTACAATGAACACAGACCATCTCAAGGATCATAGCACTACAGCAAAATTTCAACAACTCCTACGTGATAAACTGCCGGATGAATATCCTGAAAGCACTGAAGAACACTGGGTAACACTAAAGACTGCAATACTATCAGCTGGTGAAGAATGGGTAGGAAACCTTAGGGTCTAACACCAAGACTGGTTTGATGAAAATGACCAAGAAATTCAGACTCTAATAGACAAAAAGAGAGCAGCACACAAGCTTGGCAGATCAATCCTAGTTCACTCTCTAAGAAACGAGAATATCAAGAAGCGAAAGCAGATGTTCAGAGGAAAACCCGTGTTCTGAAAAACAGTTGGTGGACGATGAAGTCTCAAGAAATGCAACATCTAGCAGAAACTAACAACACTAGAACTTTTTTCAACATGATAAAAACCGTATATGGCCCAACAGCTCAAGGATTAAACCCTCTTAAATCTAGGGATGGTTCTACTCTTCTGAAAGACAGCAATTCCATTAATGCATGATGGAAAGAACATTTCTATGAACAGCTGAACAAGGATCCAGAGATCAACATAGTAGAAATCTTGAAAATTCCACAAAAACCTACAAAATCTCACCTTGGCAAAGTTCCTTCCTTACAAGAAGTTGAAAATGCTATTAAACAGCTCAAAAATAATAAAGCTGCCAGACCAGATGGAATTCCTGCTGAATTTTTCAAGGAAGGTGGATGAATTATTTCTGAACATACACTAATGCTCATAGTCATAATATGGAACACTGAAACAATACCTCCTGATCTCAGAGATGCTCTGATAGTTACAGATCTTCAAAAAAGGAGACAGAACTGACTGTGGTAACTACCGTGGAATTATCCTTCTGTCTATTGCTGGGAAAATACTCACTCGAATTCTATCTAACCGTCTGATGCCTCTCGCTGAAGACTGCTTACCTGAAACTCAGTGTGGATTTCGACCCAATCGCAGCACAACAGATATGATTTTCTGTGCTAGACAAATGCAGGAGAAATGCAAAGAACAACATCTACCTCTGTACATGGCATTCGTAGATCTTGCCAAAGCCTTTGTTTTGGTTAAAAGAGTTGCCCTGTGGAAGATCTTAGCAAGAATAGGCTGTCCTCAGAAGTACATAAATATTCTTAGACTGCTGCATAATAATATGAAGGGCATGGTTCTTGTCAACAATAACCCTGGAGAAAATTTTGAAATCACAGCAGGTGTGAAGCAAGGTTGTGTGATAGCTCCCACTCTGTTCTCAATATTTGATGGGACTATACT
Organism: Anabrus simplex; assembly: GCF_040414725.1. Classification (NCBI taxonomy): domain Eukaryota; kingdom Metazoa; phylum Arthropoda; class Insecta; order Orthoptera; family Tettigoniidae; genus Anabrus; species Anabrus simplex. The sequence continues at coordinate 1,088,569,403 of NC_090266.1, read as the reverse complement.
TCATCTTGTTGATGGGAAACTACCAACAGGCATAGAAATTGAATACAGGACTGATGGAGGTTTATTCAATCTCAGTAGACTACGAGCCAAGACCAAAAATTCCACCACATCCATCATTGAACTTCATTATGCTAATGACAATGTTGTTCTTGCAAACTCTGAAGAAGATTTACAAGCAATCTTAAATGTATTTGATGAAGCCTATACAAGTATTGGCCTAAGCCGTAACATTCAAAAGATGCAGATCCTTTACCAGCCTGCACCCAACTTCACCTCCAAATGTCCTACAATCACAGTCCAAGGCAAAGTTCTGAAGAACATAGAACATCTCCCATACCTTGGCAGCCATCTCTCAGCAAATGCAAATCTTGATGATGAGATTCAACACCGCCTCAAATGTGCTAGTATGGCTTTTGGTCGTCTTCGGGTAAGAGTCTTTGATAATCATAATATCAGCACTCAGACCAAGCTTTATGTGTACAAAGCTACCGTTATACCATCTCTTACATATGGATGCAAAACGTGGACTACCTACAGGAGGCACATACGATGCCTGGAAAAAAACCATCAACGTTGCCTGAGAAGGATCCTGAGGGTGAAATGGCAAGATCGACGCACTAACATCAGTGTTCTGGAAGAAGCTAACTTCACCAGAATTGAGGCCATGATTATCAAGCACCAACTTCGCTGGACAAGCCACATCGTTCGCATGCCTGAATTCCATCTCCCAAAACAAATTATGTACTCCCAGCTAAAGGATGGTCATAGAAAACTTGGAAGACCAGAAAAGCGTTACAAAGATGCACTAAAACCAACATGGAAATGTGTCAAATGAAGGGAAACTATGGCACCTAACCGCACAGTCTGGCATCGTAATGTCTGGGAAGGAACTCAGCGCTTCGAGCAAGAAAGGTGGAGAACAGAAATTGACAAGCACAATGCAAGAAAACAGCGTAAGCTCATGAAGGAAAACCAAACTACACAGCCAGTACCTAACAGAACAAATGTGTGTCAAAAATGTGGAAAAATCTGCGGTTCTAGGATTGGCCTCTACAGTCACTTAAGATCTCACAAAAACTAAGTTCTTCAGGAAGACAATCATACTCGTTTACGAGGGATAGCCCATCATTAGTATTTTTTCTGCTTTAGCTGTATACAGAAGAAGGATAAAAATAAACAACCTTAAATTTTTAGAAGAATATTTACTAACTGTAGGATGTAAAACACAAATCCAATCTTCATTTATTCCTTATTAGCAAGCTAGTCCAATTTTCTCTTTTTTGTGACTTTTTTTGCCTTCATCACCTAACTTTTGCTTTATTAACTTACTACAATTGTTCAGTAAGACATTACAAAATGTAAATATCTAGTTATAAAACTTCTGCCAGTTTGGCCAACATAAGAGAAACCACATTCTGAGCAAATTAGTTCATAGATTCCTGAACTTTGGTATGTTGGCCAAACTGGCAGAAGTTTTATAACTAGATATTTGGAACATGTAAACGCAGCTAAACATAACAAATTTTCCGCAATGAGTAATCATATGCAAGAAAAAGGACACCATTTTACCACAATAGAAAAGGATTTAAAAATAATCAGAAAGGTCGATAAAGGAAAATTAATGAATGAGCTAGAGAACATACATATTTACCTAGACAAATACTTCAATAAAGATAAAAATCTGAACGATGAAATAGAAATAAAAAACCCATTAATAGAACAAATTCCGAAGTTAATACAAACATTCAAACTCAATAATACAAAACTGACAAACAATTTTATCCTGAATAACAATAACAGTCAATCTACGAATATACAAACACCCCTCCACACAAATTCTGAACATTCCCCTCCAAGAATCACGTCATTCGCTAGAACGCCGCCCTCTGTTACCTCCCCTCCCAATACCCTGCAGATACAGAGACACACATACAACACGAGGAGCACAAGTAGTCGTCAAACAGTTGAGTGCACAAATGTAAATACAGGCAGAAGTAGAAAGGGTAAGTGCTGATCCTTCAACATTAGCTTCTTCAACTTTGAATAAGATCTAAGATTATTTAACAAAATTATTTTCCTGTTACAGAGATGTCAACAAACTTACTTTCGTAAAATTCGAGTAAGTTACTAATTACTTATCATCATAACTGGACTGTCTCTATTTGATAGAATTCATGATAAAGTTTTGAAGAATTGCTCCACACCGGTAAAGTTTAAAAGCAAGTCGTGAATTTGAACAATTAGACATTAAAGATTTGAAATACGACAAATTAATACATAATAATCAACAGTGTGCTTCACTTTGTTAATTTTTGGATGAAAAGATTATTAGTCACAACCAAACTCAACTGTTTTGAGAGAGCACCAAGATTTTGCATTCATAAAGTACAAGATGTAGTAATGCTCGCGCCATTTAGCAAAAAGATTTTAATGTGTATCCAACTGATAGTTTTAAGATAATCAACGACTTCAACAGATTGTAAATGTATTTATATCTGACTAACTTATGACATTGTATTCAAATTTAGAACAAGATTTTTAAAATATCAAACACTACAAATAGTAATATTGTTTTAACAATGATGACGTAATATATAATGTTTTATATTCAAAAGTATTTTAATAGTTATTATGATTAAATTTGTTAGCAGTAAACAATAGTTGCAGGTTATTAGAATAGTATTACCGATTTTGACCTTGTTAAAAATGTATGTAGCTGAAGATGTTCAATAATTGAACGAAACATGTCCTATGTTTTTAATAATTTAGCAATAAAATAATGATGAGATCCTAATTTTATAATTGCTTGTAAAGTACTGAATAGGTGGAAATCAAACTTTTATTGTTCTACTTTAACTGAATTTCAATACGGAAAAATGAGGATAATATCATGCACAGTATCCAGTAATCGGGAGATAGTGGGTTCGAACCCCACTGTCGGGAGCCCTGAAGATGGTTTTCCGTGGTTTCCCATTTTCACACCAGGCAAATGCTGGGGCTGTATCTTAATTATGGCCACGGCTGCTTCCTTCCCATTCCTAGGCCTCTCCCATCCCATCATCGCCATAAGACATATCTGTGTCAGTGCGACGTAAAGCAAATAGCAAAAAAAAAAAAACATGAACTGTGTTCTATTCTTTTATTTCTTAAATCAATGCTCTCCGATTTCAATTTTTAAAGTGACATTCAATATTTTCTATCTGCAAGTGTCGAGTGAAGTTTTGGCACACTTCAAACTTTGTGTTGTGCGCCTACATCAATATTGAAGTCAGTCTTTGGTGTCAAGTGATTCTGAACATGTCGGGGGGACTGTACGACTGTGGACACTCGTATAAAGTTAACCACGAGTGATTGCCCCGCATCGAGATCGCAGCAGACCTTCAGGTTCGAGGTACTGGTTCGACTCCACGTTGGTGAACAGACTTGGGAGTACGAGTCCAATTCCATGATGACGAGAGGATCCTGGACTACGAGTTCAATTCCAGGGTGACGAGAGGACCTGGGAGTACGAGTCTGCCTGGAGAACCAATCGAGAAGGTGATTCGGGAGATGGCGATTCACTGCACCATGGTGATATAAATTTCAAGTTGCCTATAGGTTTGAATAAACTAACTTTTAAAAGAAATCTTCACTCACTGTAGATAGGACCTATCCTGCTGTACCAAAGCCTAGGTAATTTTACCTAGGAATTGCCCTGAGAACTTTTCATCCGTGCTCTTTTAAATCATCAGTTAGGTCGGGATATCTTTTACTGGTACAATACATAAGTAATTTATGACACACACAGCCTCTCCTATGTACATAATGCTGAAAATATAATTTTTGCTTATGTGTACATTATCGAGTTCATGAATAACTCCTTCAAACCCGGACATATTATAAGTCTTTTATTTGTATGTCAGAATGTTTAGCAGAAAATGCCTTAATAATACTAATTGTTTTCAGTTTTTCTCTCGTTCATCACTTGTGCAGCTGAAATATTATCACAAGCTCCACTCATCTGGCGATACTATCCGAACCTAGCCTTCAAATCATCTGTCTGAAATTCACTTAGCAACACGTAGGCCTATATGAAATTTAACAAAGTTAATAAATACTCAACTATTTCTAGTACAGTACTAACAATATGAATCAAATCTGAGTATCTGATTTGAGTTTAGTTTCTTTTCCTTGACTTTTCACCTTCTCCTGGAACTACAACATAATTCAACTTCTCTAGCCATAACAAAATGTTTCTCAAAAATAAATAATTACCATGAACCACAGATGTCACTGGGCAGCAGTAACTGTCATTAAATCTGCCCCCTTTAAATGCATGATTTATATTCATTATTTTCCACGCTCTAGCTGACATTGTTTGAGGGCAGCCACATCTCTTTCATCAAAAACACTGGCACATTCGTTCACATTTTGCCTTTACAAGGAAGTCGGGAATAATTCTTTTTATCAAGAGCAGGTGCTAATTTAATTTTAAACGATCAGTTTAACAATTAGCACAGAATCACCAGACCACTTAATGGAATCTTCCCACACTATATACTTTTTTCATCGAAATGTTTATGCATACCTTTGATGAATTAGTAACTTTGTAATTACTCCTGTGGATAGCTCTGAGTCTAAGCCATATTTGAGATTTAGTGGGATCTTTAGGAAACAAAAATACACTGACAGGATTTCTAGAATCATAGTTACTTTTACAACCTCCGACGCAACAAGTAGATGGGATATTCTGTCACTGTTGTGTAATTCACACTCGGATTTAGCGATATATCATATATGATCAAGAAATGATTAACCACATCAAGAACAGGATGGATTGATTGAAGGAACAGCACGCAAACAGCCAAGATTGCTGACAAAAAATGAAAGGGCATGAAGCAAGGCGCTCGCTTGTACCATCCACAATGGTGACGTGGCATCTCAGGTGGTGGGGGAGCAGCACGGCCTGTATATCTAGAGTGGCCTTGCTTCCAGGCGTTGCAAACAACACTGTGATACACACGCAACTGAATCACACAGCCAACAGCACTTGTTGGCAGTCAGTCAGACAATCTGTGACAAGACATTTGGTCTCATGATTGTAGACCAGTCCAATCACAGTTCCCTCTACATACCAACAGTTCATGCTGTAAAACCTGTTTGGACTGGACTGTGTTTACATGTTGTTCTTCAATGCATTTTCTTTAATGTATGTTCTACATCACATCTACATAAATAGCAACTATAAATTTCATATGCACTGTTCTCAATGAATTCGGTGCAAGTAATATATCTTGCCATTTTATACTATACTCTCAGAGATATGCTTATGTTTTGTCTATAACCTGGAAAACTTTGTTATAAAACAAAGTGATTTTCACATAAGCATTTATAAAGAAACTTCAGTAGCCAAGAGTTTGCTAAAGAGGCAAGTAATATGAAGCAACATTATTTATTACAGAATAATGTTGCAGATAACAGGTAAGATACACAATCAAAAAAGTTTGGTTAACAGAACTAAGGCTTGCATCCCCAAAGGTCAAATAAAATCAGCCTTACATTGACTATATTTTGACCAATTATTTCCTCACTTGAATGTCCTGGATAGAGTTACATTTACTCACTAATATTCAATGAAATTAACATTCATGTCACCATTCTAAACTTTTAAATAAGAACAATATTAGCTTCAAACAATAAGTTATTAACTACAAAGATAATTTTGCCATAAGCTATCACCAGAATGTCAGACAATGTGATGTACATGCCAATCTTGGGACCCCAGCTTACACCTGCAACCAGTCCAAAGTTTTTATCTGACCTCTCTCCGTCAACCCTTAAATTTTTCTTGAGATTTTACAGTAGAATATCTTTTTAAACAAATTTATCAACTGTTCTCTCAACAACGAGTTCTCTCACTCAAGACGCAGGGGTAAAACACCTGTACCCGGTGTGCGAAAGTGATGTTAGAGATCCAACACGGCGTGACTCGGACGACATCACGTAACACTCAGCAGGCTTGGCAGCTTATGCATTCTTAGTGACCAGACCATTGGGCTGGATGGGTTAGGTCTGGGGAGCAACCAATCCATTGCTCTGGGTTGGTTAGGTCCGGCTAGTGACTAGACCATCGGTCTGTTGGCAAGCAAAGGGGTCTGGGGGCATAAGCCCCAGGTTAGAGCCATGAAGCGGCCCTTAGGCTTCTAGTATCCCGCGTGACAAAACCATTGGTTTGGATAGGTTACGGTAGATTAGTGACAAAACCACTGGTCTGTATAGATTAGGATAGGTTACTGACAAAACCACTGGTCTGGATATGTTGGACAAAAATTACAAGAAGTGAGAGTGAAATTGATGGTTCTCTTACTTTTAGCGAATATGGCAGCTCTGTACTTGCACACGATGCGAGCTCTATCGGAGATAATACGAAGCTTGGCCGGCAAATAGAAACACAGCACAAACATTGGCCGACCAATTAGTGCTGGGATTGGTAAGAGCACAGCGGAGCAGTTGTTTTCGCTCTTTCTGCGGAGACCTTCGGTAGTCCTCTGATTAAATTTACTAGAGGAAAACTGCTTTGTAAGCACGACCTTATGGTATTTCCAGAATGTGCTTTCCCTTACGGTCACTGCTGAAGCCCAACGGCAAAAGTCTAAGGTAAGAGGGGTGGCAAACGTAGGTAGTTGTCACGCATGATAGTGTAGGGAAATATACCTAAGAGTAGGCATAGCCACATTGCAAAGTGGAAGGATGTTTCCATTGGTGGCCTAGTGGACACCATTAGAATCATTATTTTTTAATGTAAAACAAAACAAATATTGCATCAGCAACATTAAACTGTTTTCAGAAATTTCTGGTTGTAAAAGTTGTGGAGTAACTATAATTTCTGAAATCATCTGGTATAATATTAAACAATCTAAGATCAATGTTTTAAGAATTCAGTGCGTGGGGGCGATCAGTCTCGCAGGCACCCATGAACTGTGATAAAACACAAATGGCTATGCTACCAAATATTAGATGTTGTAGGCAGAAAACAGTACTTGTTTACTATTAATGCAAAACAGTTAAAGGATTTAAATGTTAAAACACTTTTGAGATTTTGATTTATGATCTTTAACTGTGCAGTTTCTCTATCTGTCAAAACAAATGCAGGATTAATCAAATTAGTAAACACTCGAGAAAGAAAACATTTAATAACAGATTATACCAGAAACTGGTATCATTTAATTAAAAACAGAAGGACATGTTTAGCTCTTTACGCTTTTAATTTTTATCATCAATATTTCTTTAAATTTTTAAGAACTGGTGAGTTTTATAAACAAGTTTAAAAACATTTATCCCAAAATTCTGTGTACACTTTCCTAATAATTGTTGAAATGTCTGAACTTATCTTAATGATGTACTCCTATTGTGCTACCTCTGTCCTCCTTGGTCCAACAAGGACTACAATGCGTCATCCCTAGTGTCTCGCCAACTGGCTTGTTTACCGGGTACTTTCCATTAGGCCATGCTCAATTCTTTTTAAAAATTAATAATGATAATAATAATAATAATAATAATAATAATAATAATAATAATAATAATAATAATAATAATAATAATAATAAAAAGTGTGTTCTGATAGATGAAACATGTCATTCAGTTTTTAGTTAATGAAATATCTTTTTCAGGTATAATCTGTTAATAAATGTTTTCCTTTTCAGGTATTTTCCAAGTTTATTAACCCTGCTTAAGCTTTGAAAGACTGAAAAACTTTCCAGTTACAGATTGTAACATGTTCATATTACAACCCCCAGAGCTGCTATCAATTACAATTGACGTATGTATATTTGATAAAATAGCATATCATTATCTGATTATAACTATTATTGTATGTGTTAGAACAAGTTTAAATACTGCAGTTGGCTGCAATCAGATGGCATATTATTTTTGTATTATATTTGTTAGGGGATAGAAAATGTGCAAGTTGTTGTATTTTGGTTTGAACGCTTGAGTTATTCTATGACTCAGATGGAAAGTTTGTTTTCTACAAAGAGAGTTGCAATGAACGATTGGGTTGCACTAACTAGCTCTGAAAACCTAGGGCGTGGCTGAGCCTATAAGGTATAAAATGGGGAAGATGTAATCCGGAAATGACTTATAATATTACAGCAGTGAAAGAGTGAGGTTGTGATGTTGATCACACAGTATATTTTTCTTTATGAAACAGCGCAGCAAATGTGAGGCAGTGATTATGTCTAAAAGCTATTAACATGTTAATTAATATGGTCCTTAAAGCATCTTTACATATAATAAAATTCCAAAATGTGTGAATTAGTTAATTGCTAACAGTTTGCAAGTACTGAAATGTATAGTGTAACAGCAGTGTTAACAGCATTCAGTACTATTCCATTACTCTTCAAGATTAAAGCTCATTTTGGGACAGCAATCAGTATATTATTGAGTGAGCTCAAATCAAGATTATAAACAACATCATTGGAAGGAGAAGTCGGCTCTCATGTGCGTTCTAGCATGCAGAGAAGAGGAAGAAGAAGAAGAAAGTTGTTCTGAGTCACAGAAGTGGAACGAGATACCAACTCTCACATATCTGGCATGACACACAACTACTAGACAACTCAAATCTAACTAAATAATGAGAGGTGTGGGACAACAAATGTGGGCCTGTTAAAATGTCGAATTAAAAGACATCAAGGTATTTATGATAGAAGCATACGAGAGAAGTGTACAAACTGTACAAATTGTTAGGAATGCTGTTCTAATCAGATTATTCTTTATGATATGATGTTTTGAAATTATTATTTCAATACATTTATTTTTCCAAGTTTGTTTATAAATTCTTTGTGGTGAAATCTTTATGGTATGCTATTCTTCCGTTCTATAGTTTTCAGAGGATATTACATAAGGCCCAGCAGAATAACAGATTGTCAGTTCGTGAAAGCGACCTGTGATGAGCTCTCTATTTCCTCAACCACTATTATTATTTAAATTTGAGGGATCCCCTTGTGAACTCTGGTACCCATTTACCCAGATTTTCAGATTATTAAGTAGCATGGGGCTAATAAAACTTCATAACAGATATTAGGTTATTACATAACTAGCTGATGTACCCGTGCTTCGCTACGGGATTCTCAGAAAGACTGACTTTGTGGTTTTCCTAACTGAAATCAACATAGGTCATTACAAAAATGTAAGTATGAATGTAGCGATTAAAAGCAATGCTATCATATAAAATACTCGATCAATTGGAAAGTTGCACGTTTTATCACTTTTAACGAACAGTCTGCGGTTAGATTGCGGTGCCAATCTAATAGTCCAAAGTTCCAGAGCTGGGATGACCAGGCCGCAGATTGCCATGAACACTCATCTGTCATTATTCCGCTAAATATGCACACTGTTAATTCCAATCAGTGCCTCAGAGTAGGGATTGAATAGCCCGAATGCTATGATGATCCAGTGTGTTACGTACCAGTAGTATCAGAAAATGTATAAACCAGGGGAATGGCATGCTAAAGAAGAAAGTTATCTAATTGCCCAGCTACTTCCCATCAATATTCAGGCAGGCTGTACGACTGGGCGAGTTGACCGTGTGGTTAGCGGTGCGCAGCTGTGAGCTTGCATCCGAGAGATAGTGGATTCGAACCCCATTGTCGGCAGCGCTGAAGATGGTATTCCGCGGTTTCCCACTTTCACACCAGTCAAATGCTGGGCATGTACCTTAATTAAGGCCTAAGGCACTCCTAGCCCTTTCCTATCCCATCGTCGCCATAAAACCTATCTATGTCGGTGCGAAGTAAATCAAATAAAAAATACTCTGTACGCAGCAGTAATCTTATCTACCAGAGATGAGGGGCAACAGAAGACACAAAGCACATCACGACAAACAATGGTCAATGTAGTGTTATTGTTGATCAATATTATGAGCTTTCTATATTGTAGGCCTACACATTTAGTTTTCTTTCGACTCTGTGATTTGTAAAATATTTTATACCGTAAACTGTAGTTTCTTATTCTCCGACTTTACATACCGATTTTCATTAAATACTCTTTACCCATTTTCTCGTTACTCTGCGCTGATTTGGACTTAGTAACAAAAATCCAAATTCATGAATATCTTTGTGATCATAGCCAGTACGGTAACAATGTATAAGACATGAATAATAGGAAATTTAATACTATATAACCTTAGTTATGTAGCATTCATCGGTTACACCTCTATTAAAAAATATTTGAGAATTAAATTTTAGGCCTTCCCCTAAACTACCATTTTACTCAGCGTGAATAAAATAACTTACAGTCTAGACTATAGCAACTTATTTCCTGACTTTGCATACCGATTTTCATCAAGATAGGACTACTAATAACAATATTTGAGAATTAAATTTTAGGCCTTCCCCTAAACTACCCTTTTTCTCAGCGTGAATACAATGATTGATAGCCTACATTGTAGCAATTTATTCCCCAACTTCGCATACCCATTTTCTTTAAAATACGACCACTAATAACATAAATAGTTGAGAATTCAATTTTAGGCCTTCCCCTAAACTACCATTTCACTCAGCGTGAGTAAAATGATTTATAGCCTAGATTGTGGCGGCTCATCTCCCGACTTCACATACCGATTTTCATTAGACCGCTAATAACATAAATAGTTGAGAATTCAATTTTAGGCCTTCCCCTAAACTACCATTTCACTCAGCGTGAGTAAAATGATTTATTGCCTAGATTGTAGAGGCTCATCCCGCGACTTCACATACCGATTTTCATTAAATTCTCTTCAACCGTTTTCTCGTGATGCGTGTACATACATACATACATACATACAGACAGACAGACAGACAGACAGACAGACAGACAGACAGACAGACAGAAATTACGGAAAAGTAAAAAGGGCATTTTCTTGTTACTATGGACATGACCGATACAGAAATACCATTATTTTCAAATACTGAGCAATGTACAGACAAAACTCTTATTTTATATATATAGACTAGCAAGATACCCGTGCTTCGCTACGGTATTATACTGAAATTTATAATTGAATGCATATTGTTTTAGATATATAATCCGCCGAAATTCGCGGTCTGACTCGTTTTCTGCGAGAACCCACCAAAATTCCCGATCTGACTCGTTTTCTATTAGATTACGGCACGTTTCCTCCCAATTTTCAATCTTCTTTTCCAGCAATCGATTTCGTACTTCCCGGGCTAGGCTCAGGTATTCCTCCCGGTCAGTTGGGTCCGTAAATCTTTGCCATCTTTTCCTATAATCATTTTTAATATGGATAAAATCCTTCAGGAGATCCGGCGTGGTGTCATATTGGGTGCCTAGAAGGCACTGAACCCGCGGCCGGACTGCATTCTTAGTCATTACCCGTCCAGGAGCCGTTTCCAGCGCGGTCCGCACATTTGACGACGGTCCGGAACATTATTATTATTATTATTATTATTATTATTATTATTATTATTATTATTATTATTATTATTTGTTGCTGGAATGGATGATGACAGGAAAACCGGAGTATCCGGAGAAAAACCTGTCCCGCCTCCGTTTTGTCCAGCACGAATGTCACATGGAGTGAACGGGATTTGAACCACGGAACCCAGCTGTGAGAGGCCGGCGCGCTGCCGAGGATCCTTATAAGTACATTAAGAACAGTAAAATCAATTGGTCTCACCTCCTTCTACACCCCACCGCCGTTAAGTTTATTTACCGGCACCCCCCCCCCCCAAAAAAAAAATTAAAAGAAGGCTTGTTTCTTATGTTTAAAGAAGATTTCAAACACCAATGTTCACGTCTATTACCTTCAGTTTTGAGATATAAGTATCCCCATAACAATAATTTACTTTTTTCACTTCATTTCACACTACTCCCCCCCCCCCCCAAGTGAATTTTCCCGTAAAAAATACTTGTTTCTTTAATAGTAAAGGATCTTCTAAATACCAATTATCACGACTCTAACTTCATCAGTTTTTGATTTATGTGGCCTCATGAAAGGAATTCAACTCCTTTACACTCCCGCCCTCCAAGATGGTTTCCCCCCAAAACGCGTTTTTCTTTGTTTTTAAAGGAGATCCAAATACGAATTCTCACGTCTGTAACAACTTTAGTTTTTATTAGATGTATGTATTCTCATTCAATTAATTCAATTAATTTTTCAATTCTTTCACCCCCCCCCCTTTCATTGGATTTTCCGAGAATACGTGTTTCTTTATTTTTAAAGCAGATTGCAAATATCAAATTTCACGTCTGTAACATCTTCATTTTTGAGATATCAGTAGCCTAATTAAAAGAATTCAACACCATTTTCAGTCACTTTTACCCCCCCCTCCCTCCACCCAAGTGGTATTTCCGAAAGCTAAAAATACGCGTTTCTTTATGTTTAATAGAGATAAAAAATACCATTTTTCACTTCTGTAACATGTTAAGTTTTTTGAGATAAACTGTAAAAATTCTCATTTTAAAATTTCACCCCTTTTGAGTTCCCCTTAAGTGGAGTTTCCAAACACAAATCACCTATGTTTCTTTAGATTTACAGGAGATTACAAACACCCACTTTTTACGTCTGTAACATTTTACGTTTCCAAGATATTCTGTAGATATAGTCTTTCAAAAATTCACCCAATTTGTCACTCCTGTTTAACCGCCATTAATTGGATTTTCCAAAACTAAAAAATACGTGTTTCTTTATTTTTAAAGGAGATCCCATATACAAATTTTCAGTTCTGTAATATCTTTCGTTTCTGAGATATATGTATCCTCATTAAAGGCATTCAACCCATTTTTCACCCTTTTACACCCCTCCTATTGGGATTTACAGGAAACAAAAAATACGTTTTCCTTTATTTTTAGAGGAGATTCTAACTACCAATTTTTACATCTGTAAATTTTAAAGTTTTAAGATGTATACACACTCATTTTAAAAAATTTACCCTCCCCCTTTTTAACCCCCAATATTTGGATTTTCCAAAAACGAAAAAATACGTGTGTTTATTTATTTTTAAAGGAGATTCTAAATACCAATTTTCACATATATAACCTTTAAAAATTTTGAGATAGATACACTCATTTTAAAATATTACTCCCTTTTCACCCCCCCCCCCCTAAATTGGATTTTCCAGAAACAAAAAAAATGTGTTTCTTTATTTTTAACGGAGATCCCAAACACCAATTTTCAGGTCTGTAATATCTTCAGTTTCTGATATATAAGTAGCCTCATTAAAGGCATTCAACCACCTTTTAGCCCCTTTTCACTCCTCCTATTGCGATTTTCCGAAAACAAAAAATACGTGTTCCTTTATTTTTAATGAAGGTTCTAAATACCAATTTTTACATCTGCAAACTTTAAAAGTTTGGAGATATAGATTCACTCATTTTAAAAATTCACCCCCTTTTCACCCTCCCATTAATTGGATTTTCCAAAAACAAAAAATTACGTGTTTCTTTATTTTTAAAAGAGATCAAAAGTATCAATTTTCAGGTCTGTAATATCTTCAGTTTCTGAGATATAGGTACCGGTATCCTGATTAAAGGCATTCAACCCATTTTTCCCCATTTTCACCCTTTTTCACCCCTCCTATTGGGATTTTCTGAAAACAAAAAAATACGTGTTTCCTTATTTTTAAAGAAGATTCTAAATACCAATTTTTACATCTGTAAACTTTTAAAGTTTTGAGATATAGAGCAACTCATTTAAAAATTTAACCCCCGTTTTCACCCCCTTAGCGAAGGAATATCCAAAAATCCTCTCTTAGCGAGCACCAACGTCTTAATATGAATATATCCCCAAAATTTCATCTCTTTATGTCCAGTAGTTTTGGCTCGGCGATGATGAATCAGTCAGTCAGTCAGTCAGTCAGGACAAGTTATTTTATATATATAGATTAACCTAGTTGAAACTGAAAAGTAATGGCCTCCACTACAGCAAACTTTTGATGGTAGGTAAAGTATGTTATTATGCTTCTTGTTTGTTGTATAAAAGGTAAATAATGAAATAAAATAAAATAAAATTTGAAGCATTACTCCTAACTAGCAACAATCAAATGAAAGAAGAAAAGTAAATTTAATGTAGACTTGTGCCTCAAGCCCTTGTCATAGTAAAAATTCCCTTCAATGTACTTGAAAACCAACATTTACAGAAATGATGTTCCCACAGCATTCAATCAGAATCTACATTGAGAAAACTGTCTGGACATCTTACATGAAGATACACTGAGAAGAAGAGATGGCTGATAAGATAACTGATAATTCCTATTAATGGAAGAGATGAATTGTACTACCTGTGTCGAAAAAGTCATGCCAAATTTTGGATTAACATTTGTCTTAGTTAACTGTACCATCATTATAAACGGTATTATATGTAATCTAAAATATTCCTGAACATATATGAGTGTATCCAGAGTCCTACTGGCTACCTTCATTGGAAGGCAGCTTTTCCAAATACAATTTTCAAACAATGTCAGCAAATTCAACCTTTACACACACTATTTACTTTTCTTGGTTGTGCTGCATATGGCCAACAACCAACCACCATGAAACAGTTGCCTAGTTTGTCAATAATAACCTCCAACTACATGTATTTATTTATTTATTTATTTATTTATTTATTTATTTATTTATTTATTTATTTATTTATTTATTTATTTCCAACACTAACCAAGAGAATAAATTACTAACAATCTATAATGATCCAATCGCCTACATAATTGCTGCTATCAAAATGCTGAGGATATTTTATCCTGCTTTGCTCTATATCTATCTTGTTCATGCAATAAATCATTTGGCTGAGATATGCATCTTAAATTACTGAGCGAGTTGACCGAGCAGTCAGGGTCATGTAACTGTGAGCTTGCATTCGGGAGATGGTGGGTTCAAATCACACCGTTGGCAGCCCTGAAGATGATTTTCTGTGGTTTCCCACTTTCACAGCAGGCAAATGCTGGGGCAGTACCTCAATGAACCTTTTCGCTGCTAATATTGTGAGTGACTATTCGAACCCTCCATGCTGAATTATTTTTATAAAATATAATGCCTCAAAATTCATGAAAAATATGAAAATTGTGCAAGATATTTCACATGAACTGGCAAATAATTCCAGAACAGCTTTCAGTTTTATTTTTTCCACAAAAGTTAACAACAGAAAAAGATCAGGGTTGTCCATGTGAACCAAAAATACACTCTGCTATAAAAATTTCTGTATTCCTCTTTCACAAGTGCTAAATTCTCACCAAATTGCACAACGTTCTTTCAACAATTACGAATGTGAGACATTTTAGCTATTTTTCAAATCAGGGTTGTCCATAATAGTCAAAGTACTCACTGTCATCGCCTTGAGTAGATCAGTTATGACTTCCTAATAAAAAAAGCAATCAAAGAACATTTGATTATTACAGTAATGTAACAAAAATTAATTTTTTTTTTTTTTTTTTTTTGCTAGGGGCTTTACGTCGCACCGACACAGATAGGTCTTATGGCGACGAAAATTAAATTTAAGCCAGGGTTGGCCAAAATAAGAAATGTAGTGAAAACACAAAGTTCTAAAATATCAACTCACCTAATTAACACCAAATTGTTTCATAATTTACAGCAGACACTCCAATGTGCCTGTCTTCAAAACTTCACTAATGTGTGGTATATTTCGAAGCAGGGGTGAACACAGAGGGCCATGTCACATTTGATGCACATGTACCAGGTTTCTCGCCGCTTATTTTCGTGAGTTGTTGTGTTGGAGCAGACATGGCAGCATCTTATAGGAAATTTCTTCTTTGGAGTAGGTTGTACAGGAGATGGGAAATGTCTCTACATCAGTCTGAGTGGTTGGTCACCAAATGTAGGACGTCCTCTTTTACTGGTTTGTCTAAATACGTGGTACTTCTGGAAGAGTTCCCTTATAAGCTGTAGCTGGAAATCTGCTAAAGATATGTTCTGTCCAGTTTTGACATTGCAGAGGGCATGAGAATTTAGAACAGTGATGTCCAGCTGGTGGAAAAAGAACTTTCAGTACAATTTCATTGACTTCCGCATACACTCGATAGAACTGATCATCCTGTCTGACCGTTCAGCAGGACCCATGTACTTATTATAGTCAATAACGTAATTGGGTTTCTTTACAGGCAGTCTTGTCTGTCTGTCTGTCTGTCTGTCTTCCCTGTAGGTATCATGTTGTCTGTATGTCGCGTGGTCAGCATACAAACTTCCCTACGATCGAACCACCTGATGGCAATCATGTTATCTGTAGCCTTTGATTCAGTTTGTCCTTTCTTCAATTTTGTAGTAAATTTCGGCATACCCCTCCTGTTTTTCCTGACGGTACCACATGTGTTGGTTTTGTTTTTGTGTAGGTGATCGTACAGTTGTGGACTTGAATACCAGTTATCTATCCGCAATGTATGTCCTTTCTGCAAGTACCTTTCAATTAGCGTCAAGACAACTGCATCTGTTACCCCAAATTCACGTTCAGGAATTATTTCTGTAGTTGACCCTGTGTAAAAAATAAAATCCAGCACATATCTGGTCTCACAATTGCAGATAACAAATGTCTTTATTTCAAATCTGTGTCTCTTAGATGGGATAAACTGTATGAATGAAAGCCTGCCTTTGAAAAGCGTCAAACTTTCATCAATGCAAATGTTTTCAAACGGGGTGAACATTTCTCTGAACTTGTTTCTGAGATGGTCAATTACAGGCTTTATTTTATACAGCCGGTCACCTTCAGGCTGACTGTTGTTGTCATTGAAATGTAACAACCGCAATAATAAGAGATACCTGTCTCTAGACATGAAATCCGAGAACTGCGGGGTCATCATTAGAGGATCAGTTGATCAGTATTCAAGAATTGTAAGTTTCTTCATTCATGCCATAAGCATTGTCACGGCGAAAAAAACGTACAATTCTTCAGGTGTGGTTTCCCTCCATTTCTGTAGCCTTGAACTTGGAGACGGTGGCATTGTTTACGTAAAAAAATACAAAGTACTTGTTTGTTTCAACTGCTATATGCTCCATAATTTCTCGTGAAAAGAAGCACTGAAGCCGCTGGTTCATCATGAATCACACTGAATGATATACCCGCTGAACTGTCCTCAAAACAGGACTAAACATATTACTCATGCCCCACTGAAATAAATTAGGTTCGGAACGAATTCTTTTCCTGGTTTGTGGAGCCGGTACTTGAGGCTCAGCACTAACACTCTCATCACTGTCACTAGGACTGTAATCACTACCCAAATCACTGATATCTGAGTACTTATCTTCCGATTCAAAGATATTAACATCTTCTGACGTTTGCATCTACTAACAAACATATGAAAGCACACGTGTGTACAGTGAAGCCTCATACAGTATCATATCATATTAAAAAATTCTTTACAAAGAAGAGCGTCAAAAGGAGTGCAACAGATCTTTGTCCCTTTACAGCTGTTTTGGTATGAGGGCTCCATGTCAAAAATGAGCTACATTGGCACAGACTACGGACGAATAAATGTTGCCAATATTCCTCCTACAATTTATTTATTAAAAGTTCACCTTTCTGGTGCCAATCCCCTTGCATGGTACAGAAATAACAGCACAGAATATCCAAGACTTGCTCTGCTAGCAAGAAAAAAAAAGTCTATTCCAGCCTCCAACGCAGCAAGCAAAAGAAATTTCAGTTCAGTTGGTAACCAAATTAGTGACAAAAGAAGCTTACTTAACCCAGATAGAGTAAATGGGGCCCTCTTGATTCATTCTGTGCTAAGACAAAACAATAATGGTAAATGTATGGGACGATGTGAAAGATGGTACAAGTTAATGTTCTGTGTCTATTGTGCAGCGGTTAGCTTGCATTTGGGAGATAGTGGGTTCGAATCCCACTGTAGGTGGCCCTGAAGATGGTTTACCGTGGTTTCCCAATTTTTTTTTTTTTTTGCTAGGGGCTTTATGTCGCACCGACACAGATAGGTCTTATGGCGACGATGGGATAGGAAAGACCTAGGAGTTGGAAGGAAGCGGCCGTGGCCTTAATTAAGGTACAGCCCCAGCATTTGCCTGGTGTGAAAATGGGAAACCACGGAAAACCATTTTTAGGGCTGCCGATAGTGGGATTCGAACCTACTATCTCCCGGATGCAAGCTCACAGCCGTGCGCCTCTACACGCACGGCCAACTCGCCCGGTGTTTCCCATTTCACAAGAGGCAAAGGCTGAAGCTGTACCTTAATAAAGGCCACGGCCGCTACCTTCCTAATCCTAGTCCTTTCTGTCCTAGTCCACCACCGATGTGTTAGTGTGACGTTAAACAAGTAGCAAAAAAAACCTACTAACATAAAAAGTTGAACTCCCAGTGTTTATAGTAAGGCTGTAATCTTTCACCTTTGTTCTCTGTAGATTACAACCGATCATCTACTGAAAGGTATAACGTGGCAGGGAGGGATTCAGTTAGGTGGAAATGTAGTAAGCAGTTTGGCCAATGCCGACGACTTAGTCTCAATGGCAGATTGCACTGAAAGCCAGCCATCTAATATCTTGGAAGTTGAAGATACACTATCTGACAAAAAAACTGAAGCACCCAGAAGAAATGGTCGGATGTCAATGTAACTTCGTACACATACACACCATCAGCAGGTATGTAAATTATTATAGTTGTAATTCTCTGTGACAGGTAGAATGACCAATAGAGTATATTAGTGTTGTTACCAGGCATTGGGTTTTACTTCACGTCATGACTGATGGTGATTGAGGGAACTCTGACGGCACAACGGTAGCCCATGTCACTGACATCCTGCATCCTCATGTGTTATCTTCCATGCGACAGTATCGTGATGCCATTTTTCAACATGACAATGCTTGTCTACACACAACACATGCCTCTATGAACTGTCTGCATAATGTTGAGGTACTCCTGTGGCCAGCAACATGCCCAGATCTGTCTCTGATAGAACATGAGTGGGACCAGTTTGGATGTCAACAGTGTCTCAGTGCCAGTATTCAGGATATCAAGGACTAATAACAGTTGTGGGCCAGCTTGCCTCAGGAGAAAATACAACGGCTTTATGATACCCTTCCCAACCGAATCAGTGCATGCATCCTGGCCAGAAAGGGTGCAACGTCATACTGATAAGCGGGTGTGTACTGCCAGTTCTTTGTAAATTTGACTCGATTTTGTAATCACTGAAATAACATCACATACTCTCTCAACACATAAAGTTTCGTTTCATTTCGTTTCCTCCTCCCCTACTGGGTGCTTCATTTTTCTTGTCAGGCAGTATAAGATCAACGAGTATGATATGAAAATTAGCATTTCAAAAACTAAAGTGATGTCAAGGGTGTTCCCCACAAGCTGCATATGGTTCTTCACCTCCTGGGGCTACTACAAGAAATAGATGACCCTTGATCCAGATCCAAAATGAACTTTCATTATTGGAAGTAATGAGTTAGGAGTGCCAATACGATGCACGGAATTAGTGTAAAAGAACTACTTTCTACCAACTTAGATGTATGGAGCTGAAACTTGAGAAACAACAAAAGCAGAGGACAGTAAAATACAGATAACATGAAATTCTTAAGAAGTATGTTGGATAGGATAGG
The DNA here is from genome assembly GCF_040414725.1 of Anabrus simplex. Classification (NCBI taxonomy): domain Eukaryota; kingdom Metazoa; phylum Arthropoda; class Insecta; order Orthoptera; family Tettigoniidae; genus Anabrus; species Anabrus simplex. Next base: position 1,088,549,869 of record NC_090266.1, on the reverse strand, counting down.
ACAGGACCAAGTAAAAAATATTGAACCATTCTGTTCATGGGAGCAATTGTATTAATTTGAGTATTGGATAGTGGAATAATACTAGGCCACCCACGAAGCCGATGTCTTACAGTATATGTCATAAAGGGGGCCAGAAGAAGCGTTCTTATGTGAAGTGAGTGCGAGCGTCATTATGAGAAATCTCCAGAACCCATTAGAAGGAGTTATGTCCAAAGCGAAGCCTCTTGATGAAGCTTGGGGACGCTCTTCCAGTTCCCGGCTAAACTTATTCTAGGAGGGAAGAATGAAATAAATTAATATCTTTGGTTACAGAAGAGTTGCATTGGATTTGAGACAAGATTGCAACCTGTATTATATCTGCTTTATTTTGATAGGCATTAGGGCTGCATTAATTAATGCATTCGCTAAGTTGCGCTCATGATAATTAATGCGGGAAAATTTTCCCGGGCACGCTAAGATTGCACGCAGCCAAGTGGCTTGATGACGCCACCCGGAATTATAAATTAAGGCCGCCAGGGCATATCAGAGTCATTCGTAGACCGAGAGGCTGCAGGAACGAATCGTCATACGGCGTGTTGGTCCTGAGAACAACGCTTTGTCTTCAAGCTACACCGACTACCTGTACTGCTATTTCTGCAAAGATGTAAGTAATCAACTTGAATATCCAGATGAATTGAAGATTTTATCTGTGAGATTATGCTATGGGGAGATGAGGTACTGCTTATAAGAGACTAATGAACTAGGAGCTTCATATTTCTGGGAGGTCAAAGTATGACGGACGAAATGCTAGTATTAATATTGGCTCAGGTTAGGAATTCTAAAACTATATGTTGTCCGTGTGATGGGGTGAGAGAACAGTGACGGAGAGTAGTAAAGAAACTCTTATGTACCAGGTTAAAACTCTGAACGAGACTTGGTCAGTGTAACGTGTGAGACACGCTAGTAGTGAAGACAGGCATCAAGTTTGGACAGTCTGTAATATATGAATTTATTTTCAGTTACCCCAGCATCAAGTCAGAATGAGTGTTTGACAGCATCATTCCAAAGAAGCCACAACCAGGAGCTGAAGCCAACACAACAACGGGCATCGAGCCAGGAACATTGGGAGCACCTGACCAGCACAACATCGAAGAGGACACCTTCCGACTACAGAGGGAGCTGTACGAAGACGCCACACCAGCAAGAATGTCTCCAAATGGTCAACAGTATCTGATGCAAGCCCGGCAGTCTATCAGAATGTGGTAGATCCAGTGGTCCACAGGGATGGCCGCTCCGCTATGTCTTCTATTTTAAGGTCAGAGCTTTCCAATTCTGTTTAAAGCATGTCATTTAAATTTAGATAGGAATATGGGGGCCGTCAGTCAGCATATTTGTGTTAATAGGAGAGTTTCCCTTGTAATATAGAGCTAGGCCTCAAACTCGAACCCCGTACTTTAAGGAAGATGTTATTTGTAGAGTCCTTGTTAGCGAATTTATAGTTCATTTTGATTGCGTTATTTTGAAGTACATGTTTGTGTAAGGGTCTGATCGAACTCAGTTGGGCATAGGAGGTTAGTCTACAGATAGGTACTTTTATTAGATCACATTCAGGCATTTGTTTCTGCAGACGTAGAAGTGTTTAATTATGACCAAGTCGTGACCAGTAATTCACCCAGATTCATTGATAGAGCGAGCGAGTCCAGGTATTAAGAGATTGGAGCCCATAAGAGGCAAAAGTAAGATTTGCAGTCGGCCTGAGAGAGCCCAACCATTGAGAGTTTATTGAGTATATTTTGGAAATGCCAAGTATGGCAATGTGACGATCGCTTAATGATTAGTGTTTTGTAGCACCAGGATTTAGCCCATGAGAGGCATAAGTAAGATGAGCGAGATTGCTGAAGTATGGAGACAAGGGCAGATAGCCCAGGTATATTTAAATGAGGGCTTTAACAGCTGACTACGTGATGTGTTCTTTGAAAGGCAAGACTTTAGCCTGTCTTCCCGTTTGAGCTCGTAAATTAGGGAACTGCCGCAATGTGGAGGGGTGAGAATGGAGGTCATTGAGCTTGACGTCACAGGCGGGTGTGCAGTATTTCAAGTGTGCTAAGAGGGGAAGAAACGACCTTCTTGTTCTGAAAGCAGAGAGAGATTTGTTTTATGTCCTATTTGTTTACGTAAGATTTTAACACTGGCCCATTTGATACTGACACCCTTGTATGTGTTGATTTGATCTTTGATATTGTTTGCATAGGTATCTTGGACACCTTACCTGTCATAGGACTAGGGTTCGTGACCGTGTCAGGTCATTGTAAATTTTGTGGTGATTTTGTTTGCACCGGGGTTCGACGGCGTGAGGCATTGTAAAATTTTAAGGGAATCATTGTTTTTGTGTCATTAAGCAGATATCCATCTTTCTAAACTTCGTGACTTACACTATGGTTACATGCTTGTTGCAGATTCACGTGTTTTTGTGAAGGAAGTGAAATGATAGTCATCGGCTCAGCGTCATTTTTCCATCTCATATTGAAATGATCTTTTATTTGTATATAATTCAAGTTTATGTAATAAATCCCTATTTGTTAAAATTTGAATGCAGCGGTGTTTTCTGTTAGATATTTATTTTAATTTTTTATTTAGTCGAATTCTTACCTGAGTAGGCACATGTCCTAGTGTTTGAGCTTTATGTTGCCCCATTATACCCATATTATCCCTGAGAAGAGCGCTCTACCGGCTGATTGAAGAGGACAGTGTTCAGGTAAGACTATGTGCACCAGCTCACGTCTGTGAGAGTTCGTTCACTACTGTACTCTAGGTTCGAGACCGGCCTTCGCCTGGACGGAACTTTATAGTGCAGTAGGGCACAATATATTACAAGACACAGTAGGTATAGCCCAAGGTTAGTATATAACAGGTTGCCCAGAACAGGGGTTTCTGCGTTCGGAGGGCTTTGGCTATGCTCAGTTATGATGTCAGCCAGTTACTCACTGCAAGGTTAGTAACCTTGACCGCCAGTCTCGCTAAACCTGTGGAAGCTCTGGTTAAGAATGACAGCCACGAAATTAAAGCATGCCACAAAATTGATGTCAATCATCTAAACTGTAGGGGCACAGAAAGGATGAACATAAGAAAAGCTGCAGAATTAATGTCACACAGTGTAGCTACAGTTCAAATTAGGAGATGATGCAACTGTGGCTGAAAGCATGAGTGAATTCAATGAAAGTGTTAATAATTGGTACGATCTCACAAATTCCTACAGTCCAGCAATTTCTAAAGTCCCTAGCAAAAATGTGCATGGACTTACTAACAGTATGACCTGCAATGGGGAAAAAGTTAAGCAAGTGTTCCAGAAAGCTATCCTTGTGACTATCTCCTCCTTGAAATATCTGATCTCAGAAGTTCAGAATCTAGGAATGAAATACATTTTAACCCACCAACTGAACCAAGTGGAGGATTATACAACCACCCTACACCGCTGAACACTCTTCTCGGAAATAATCCCCGTAAAATAGAGAAACACGAACAGAAACCTCTGACGAGTATCTCTCATCACAAATGCTGAGGAAGTGCGGAATAACGTGTCGTGAGTTAGAATATTCTCCTGCTGAAAGCTATTATGAAGAAGGCAAATATGATACTGTTCCAACATTTGCCGGTGAAACTGACACTGAAATGGAGGTTGAAGGTTTGAATTACATTGCAGGTTGGATACCTAAGAAACATGACAGCACTCATCCTCACTTAGGTTCCCAAACCGACATAGGAGGAACATACAACAGTAGGTATTGTTCGGGGTCCTGGGTTCGAAGTCTGTTATACGGTGGTCTCACAGAGCCAACAGCTGAGTGGTCACAAACTATATGAGATATGGAGAAACGTTTCTGTTCTTATCGTGGACTTACAGTCCAAAGAGGGTTGGGAGTAATACACAACCTAGTTTCTTTAATATGTGCAAGTGATCCTAATTTAAGTAGTGATATGGTAGCCATATTTATGAAAATAAGGACATATGCTCATATACATTTTTTAAACAAACGTGAGGAAAAGGGAAAAAATGGAAACAAACGTGTCAACGTTATGGAGGTGAAAGTCAAGAAGATAAAGAAAATGAAGAAACCATTTAAGGTAAGATTCACTTTATCATAATGGAACTCTTTCTTCATTCTTTTGTTCGCTTGCTTGTTTATTTGTCATATTAATGCTCAGTTTTGTTTAACTCAGAATACTTTAGTGGATTTCAGAAGCATAGTGTGGCCACTAAAATCCTATTAGCAAAAACCATGGTCTTGTGACATGATTAGCTCTTGTATTGTACATTATTGTGTTTATTATCTACTATTTACAAAGTCAGTTTGAGCAGGTATAGGGGACACACAAGCTAATAACTGTTTGGTTAAAACATATCACAATCACTAAATTCCTTTGGAAAGTGCTTCTGTGATCAGAGAGCAGGTATCAGTGTGACGTCATGCTCGAATAGCCAATGACCACAAGCCAGCCGTTGTGGGTAACCTGACACTATGTGGAGTGGGAGAGAGTGTAGAATGATCAAGAATGATGTGGTATGGGTATGTGAAAAGAATAGGAGGAACAAGTATCCCAAAGTCGATGCTTGAACTGGAGGTTAGAGGGAAAAGGCAAAGAAGTAGACCGAGGAAACAACGGAGAAGACAAATTGAACAAAAGCCAAGGAAGAGAGTGGCAAACTTTCAAGACATCTTTGATGAAGAATGGTGGAAAGAGAGAGATGGAGATCAATGATCCCCAACTGAACCCAAGATCATACTCAAGGGAAACTATGATGTGATGATGAAACATATAGAAACCTGTTCCTGTCATACCGTGTATATGATGATTATGAATCAAACAAATATTGCCAACTAATGACATTATTTCTGTATAGACACTACCAAAAGTACTATTGAAATAATGTAATGGACTGTAGTAATAACCTACAGGAATATCTCCAATGAAATGTTGTACAATACATAACATAATTCAAATTCTGTGGAATATGTAGAATAATAAATGTATAATGAAATGAATAAAATTAAAGTGTATTTTACTAGCCAGTGTACTATTCTGTTGATGGCAGAGCAAGTTCTTGGTTCAAGATACTTACAGAGATTAGGCAAGGCTGTAATCTATCACCTTAGTTGTAGAGAGTTTACATGGATAATCTACTGAAAGGTGTAAATTTGAAGAAATTGATTAGCGTTATAACTGTCATTATTCTGGAGATCGTCGTCACTGTTAGTACCAGTGTCAGAATTCGTATCAGTGTGCAGTCACCTATTTATGTCATGATCACTACTATCACTCTAATTATGACCTTCCACTTCCTCCTCGTCATGAGTTGGAGGAATGAAATCTTCACCTAAATCAATATAATCTTTGCATTCACTTAAATTATCCACAAACTTAGCCAAATCATTGTCATCAACTAAATCACTCTAACTGCCAGTCATCACATGGCCAGGGAAACACATGAAATTCAGAAATTCATTGTGCGTAAATAAATGTATGAGTGCACCGCCTAGTGATAAAATTAGGAACTACGTTCCTCAGTGAATGGAAATGATGTAAGATGTTGCCTATCTGCTGTCCATAATTGTACTAAATGCAGATAGAAAGAAACACTGTTCAAACAATATATAACTGTTCACATTTTATGTACAAGTACCCAACAACTATATATCGTTGTCTGGCATTCTAAACATTAATGGCAGACTGTTACGAAAGCCTGCAATCTAATATCTTGGAACTTGAAAATAGGTGCAGTAAGTATAAGAAAATTATCATTTCTAAGACTGAGGTGATGTCAGTAGGGAAGAAACCTAAGTGAACTGAATGTCTTGTTGGGAATACTAAACTGGAAGAGGTAGATCATTTCAAGTATGTAGGATGTGCATTCTCCCAGGACGGTAATATAATAAGTGAAATTGAATGAAGATGGTGTAAAGCTAATGCAGTGAACTTGCAGGTGCATTGAACACAATTCTGTAAGAAAGAAGTAGGCTTCCGGACAAAATTATGTTTACACGGGTCTGTTTTCAGACCAACATTGATGTACGGGAGTTAAAGCTGAATGGACTCAGGACATGTAATTCATAAGTAACAAGCAGGAAAGTAAAGAGATTGACTGATAGTACAAACAGGTGGGAACAATGTCAAGAGGACATTCAGAATAAGGTGATAAAGGCTAAGTTAGGAATGAACTCAATAGGTGAAACGGAACACACAGTCTTCGGTAGTGGGGTCGTGTAAGGTGAATGGAGGAGGACAGGATGCTTTAGAGAATGATATACTCGATCAGGAAGGTTAAGAGGAGGAAACCAAGACAACTATGGTTAGGCTCAATGATTTAAAGATAAGAGGTAGGGAATTAATTGAGGCCACACAGCTAGTTACAAATAGAAGATTGTGGAGATGTTTAGTAAATTCACACAGAGAATGAATACTGAAAGGCATAACAGTCTATAATGAAGATATATGAATGCATGTATGGACATGTGTGTACTACTATTCTGTTTATCTACTTCTTTACTACCCTGTATTTCAAAAATGTCACATTATTCAGAATGGATTTACCTAATGTTTAGATGAACACAGCTATTTTTAAGCCAAGATCACATCATAATAAGAATCCACAGTACTTCTAAAATGTCTTTACATCCTCTACAAATGGATTTGCTCGGAGGAAGGGTTCAGATCAGAAAGAAGAAAAAAAAGTAATTTCTTTCTACACAAACACACACTTTTCCCTTTGGTTTTGTTTTCTTGCATCCTCTGATTCTCCACGATGATGATATGTTGATGGTTTTATGTCCCACAAACTACTTTTACCGTTTTCAGCGACACTGAAGTGTCAGGGATTTAGTTCTGTAGAAGTGCTTTTACGTGCTGTTAAATTTACTGATACAAAGTTGGCACATTTAAGAACCTTAAAATACTACCGGATTGAGCCCTGATTGAACCTGCCAATTTCATCCATGATAAGGCCAGATTAAAAAGTTCCTGAATCCTGGAATAAAGCAACAACACAGAGTATGTATGGAACAGAATACCAGATGCTACAAATAACTCAACACCAGAAATTACTGTTGTAAATAGTGCTGTCAAGATCCAATCAAATGACTAGAGTGAGAAAGGAGAAGAAAGACCACCAATCTGGCATGGAACATTTAAGACAACAGAGAAATTCTTATAAGTATTACTTTATTTCTGTAACACATTTTATTGGTGACAGTACAAAAGGAACTAGTCCCATTTACACTACAGTGCTACACAGTCACACTACCCTGAATACAACAAACAACATTATAACCTAATACCACAGACGATCACAATACTCATTATTTATGTTATACACAATTACATCTCATCTCTCGCCAGGACTCAATTTATTGCACCATTAATGCACTATATGCACACTCTTTTTTTCTCCCTATCTCTCTCTCTTTCTCTCTCTCTCTCTCACACACACACACACACATATATATACATACATTTATTACAGTAACATTATCATACACTGTAGCTTATTTACAAAATTCTTTCAGACAGCCTGTTTGAAACCTGTAGGGGGTACAAGTTTTACATTATATGGGGTAGGAAACAATTCCAGAGTTGAGCAGAATGACTATAAAATACTGAGAGGTATGCTGTTGAGTGAGAAAAGGAGCAAACAAGGATTACTCCCAAGCCTCAAGAGGTAGAACAAAAGGTGAATGAAAACCAATAAAAGGAGGGAATTCAACAGTACCATTGAACAGCTTTCGAAGAAAACATAAGTCTATTTCTTTCATAACCCTGTTAAGGGAGGGAAGGTATGGCAGTTCATTTTTGTGTTTTTACCAGTGGTATGCCATATAAGAGCACTTATCTTACAACACAAAGGTATGCCACTCCCAAAGCATCTGCAGGTTTCTTTGTAGGAAACCAAGAGTTCTGTTGGCCTTACTTCTAACCTTTTCTGTCTGTGTATTCAGTTTGAGGTCTGATGTGACACAAAATCCTAATAATATCAAAGATTTAACTGAATGCAGGGCTATGATGTTCAAGTTGTAGTTACTGTCTAAGGAGGTTACGGGATTCGGCTGGTATGATATGATTATATTTCTCTTAGCTGAACACCATATTTAAAGTGACTATAGGTCTTCCTGAAATGCTTGTGTGTCATTATGATTTGCAATAGGTCTATATATTACAAAGTCGTCTCCATACTGAGGGTTGGATGCAAATCATGCTACCCGGAAGGTCGAGCATGTATATAGTAAAGCATAAAGGTCTAATAACACTGCCAAGGATAACACTCTGAGTGAAAATGAAATGAAATGGCGATGGCGTTTAGTGCCAGGAGTTCCGAGGATCGGCTCGCATGATGCAGGTCTTTTGATTTGACGCCCGAAGGTGTCCTGCGCGTCATGATGAGGATGAAATGATGATGAAGATGACATACATCCAGCCTCCGTGCCAGTGAAATTAACCAATGATGGTTGAAATTCCCAACCGTGCCGGGAATCAAATCTGGGACCCATGTGACCAAAGGCCAGCACGCTAACCATTTAGCCATAGAGCCGGAAACACACTCTGAGTTACTGCTCTCTTTGCTGACTGTGCCCCACCAAATCCAATATACTGAATTTGTCCTGCTATATATGACCTCAACCATTTCAGTATTAGACCTCTAATGCCGTCATTCCTTAGTTTTAACAAAAGTCATTCATGCTTTGCTCCAGTCTAGGAAGACATAATCAACCCGTACAATTTCATATTGCTCTAATGAATACTGCCACTCATCAATGGCTTTAGTTACAAGAGTGGTGCAGAAATATCCTGGGAGGAAACCATGCTGATTTTCATTCAGCATGTTTCCCTCTCTGAGGAATCACAGTATAATTGCAAGTGACTTAGATGAGTGATACAGGCTTATAATCATCCAAACAAGATATAATCCCCTTCTCCAAAAATGATGATAAACTGGTAGTTTTCCATTCCCCCTGGCAGAGTCCCAGAATACAGCATAAGATTGAAGAGACCACACAGAAACAGAATTACCACAGCACCACAGTGAAGCAAGATATACCTGGGAATTCCATTAGTACCTATTGCTTCTTGAGGGTGTACATATTTTAGTGACACTCATCAGAACTTCTGTTTCTGAAAAGTAATAATAATGTTATTACTTTTACATCCCACTAACTACTTTTATGGTTTTCGGAGGTCGTGAGGTGCTGAAATTTTGTCCCATAGGAGGCCTTTTACATACCAGTAAATCCACCGACACAAGGGTGGCATATTTGAGCACCTTTAAATACCACCGGACTGAGCCAGAACTGAACCTACCAACTTGGAGTAAGAAAGCCAGCCCTCTCCCACCTGAGCTACTTAGCCTGGTGTTTCTGAGACGAAGAGCAGATCAGTGGGAGACGGGACTCTTACTTTTTTCGTACTTCTGGAGCGTTGTTGGCCGATGCACTAAAATTCTCTTTAAATTTATGACTGAAGGCTGCAGCTATGTCTTCTAGTTTAATAAGTACAACATTCTAATGAATGAATTTGTAACATGCAGTATTGCCACACTGCCTCAATAAGAACTTCCATATATCCTGAGCATAGCAAATAGAAGGGAAAGTGTGCGCTCTTCTCTTCTCTTCTCACTCACAAGCCAACTGAAGAGAGTGGTGGTTCTTCCACCAGCAGCAGCACAATTGCCTGAGTCGCCAGCAGATGAGACTTGTCATCACTGCAAGTTACATTTAAGTTATCGGAATTCATATTCATCTCCATTGTCACTGTCAAGATGTTTAGGCAGTTTATATTATTGGTGTATTCATTACTAAATAGTGCGAGTTGTGTTATGTCTTATAAACAGTAGGGTACATCACAACTGTGCTTGAAGACAGTGCGGAAGATACTACCACAACATGCCCACGTGTTGCGTACCTGGATGTGGATCTGGATATGACTGATCGTCTCCAGGGAGGCTTTTCTTTAGACCCACTAAAGAGAGCAGTGTTCTCCTGAAATGGGAGAAAACTGTCCAAAGTAAAGACAGAAAACTGACTCATAATTGTTTCATGTACAAAATTAATTTTTGTGATAAATTCTTAATAAACATATACTCCTTTATGGTGAATGGTGAAAAACCAGAGATATCAAGACAGCGGAAATTAAAACCAGAATTTTTCCCCCATATATTTCCTAATCTATCCGAGTATCTCTCTATGACAGTTAAGAAATGTAACTCACCCATGAAGAGGGTATCCACGCAAACAGATGTCTCTACTAAAGGCCCTAATCAGAACATAAATGTCAATGATCAGCCCGTATGTTTAGCTGTTGAAGATAGACCTGACGCTGAAAATGGTAGGAAAACAATTGCTTTGTTAAAGAGAGGATTAAAGAATCAGAAACATAATTTCATTAGAACACAGAATAGACTAAATGTTGCTAAACCTAAAATACAATTGCTTGAAGAAAAAATTTTAGGTATAAAATCGAAGGGCAGTTTCACACAATCAAAACAATTTGCCTCTCTCAGCAAAAAAAGCAGAAAGTTATATTCGATACAATATTAAAGAAATGTCAAGAGAAAAGTAAAGTAAGGAATGAGATATAGTGATGAATTTCTCTTGTAGTCCCTTCTTTTAAAAATAAAGTCTCCCAAAGGTTATCGGCATTGCTTAAATCAAAGTCGACAAACTTGACCATGGAGGGAATTAGATATTTTTCCACCAACAGAGCATATCAAAAATCTGATCAAAAATTAGATGTTGGCTTTTCCGGCGTTTGCTCTATTAACCAGCGTTTCGTCTTAGGTCTGACACTAGACTCGTCAGAGTGGGATGTGTCAGACCCTACCCACTGACGCTGGGTGTATGCAGGTGAACTTATCAGAAGCCTATTTAAGAGGCACAGTCTGATAACTGCGTACGGGAGATAAAACTCCACAATGGAATTAATGCCCGCCTAGCAATTCCAAATGGAAATTCTAAGTTCCCATGGAGGGAACTAGATATTTTTCCACCAATACAACATATCAAAAATCTGATCAAAAAATAGATGTTGGCTTTTCCGGCGTTTGCTCTATTAACCAGCGTTTCGTCTTAGGTCTGACACTAGACTCGTCAGAGTGGGATGTGTCAGACCCTACCCACTGACGCTGGGTGTATGCAGGTGAACTTATCAGAAGCCTATTTAAGAGGCACAGTCTGATAACTGCGTACGGGAGATAGAACTCCACAATGGAATTAATGCTCGCCTAGCAATTCCGAATGGAAATTCTAAGTTCCCATGGAGGGAATTAGATATTTTTCCAAGATACCAAGCAGATATCAAGAGAGAGGGCTACTTCCAAGACAGCTAAATCATCTCAGCCGAGCTCTATAGCTGCAGTCGCGTAATTGCAGCCAGTATCCAGTATTCGGGAGATAGGATAGTGGGTTCAAACCCCACTGTCAGCAGCCCTGAAGATGGTTTTCCATGGTTTCCCATTTCACACCAGGAAAATGCAGGGGCTGTGCCTTAATTAAAGCCACAGCTGATTACTTCCAACTCCTAGCCCTTTATCATAGGATATAAACTTCATGGTTTTGATTCATATTGAATTGTGATCACAATAAGAATTATTAAATTAATGTTGTATGGTCCACCTCTTTCAATACTATATTATGCAATATTATTGAATTATATTACTAAACTAGGGACTAGTCTCGGCCTTGGCAGACCATCTTCAGCCTTAATGTAATATATCTAATAACTAAACACATGTAAAAACACACAAATGACAAGAAAAATAATGTACAAACACACAATTAACATTACAATCTGTCACTTGAGTGACATGAGACACCAGGTAACCCCCACTAACCATCCAAGAGCTTTGGGAGGCTTCAGAATATGAGGATGGGCTTCATACTTACTGCAGGACAATCTTGTTCTTAACATGATAGTCTTGTTGTTCTGATCATATTGTTGACCGCAGTGCTCCTTCATTGTTTTGACTCTTTACCACAGTATCACACATCAATCATAGGGTATGTTGAACATTATATGGTCTGTTATCACTGAAAAATCTTCACGGATTAGTTCCATTACGACTGATGTGTTGTATAAAAAGTCATACTTTACTGCTCTTCATATCTGTGGAAATGCACGTGCTAACATTCCTACTTCTCAATGCTTGCATATGGCACCTATGGAGTATTGCTTAAAATTGGTGTGTATGAATATCAAGTCATGGACAATAAATTTTAAAGTTTACTACTTGCATACCTGGCAACTTTTAAAAACCAAAAATAGGAAGATTTTTTTAAATTCTTGGATTTCATCACATATATTCCACCACAGTCTATGTGAAAAAAGGTCAGGATAAAAGGCATACATATCTACAGTTACAATGTGAATTGTCCATTAAATTTAAAATCTTCAACTAAGAAAATATAAGAATGGTTTCAAGAAAGTACCACCGAATCACTCTCATTTATGACACTTACATACGAATAATAATATTTATGTCACAACAAAATGCGTAATACCGTATTTTCTCGCGTAATTAACGCACTTTTTTGATGAAAAATACAGGTGAGAACATCGGGTGCGTAAATTATTCAAGGAATTCAGATCTTTACAAATTATTTACAATTCATTTACATTTAAAAGATAATCAAAAATAATATAAACACAATTGGCTCAGCTCATTTGTGGTTATCATCATTTGGAGTAAAATTCCAGCATGAGATTTTTTCTGAAAAGTCAAATAGGGTACATCAGGTAAGTTAGACACGTGGGTATGAAGCACCGACACTAGAAAATATTCTTCTCATTACGAGCTGACAATATGACCTGAATGACATACCGGCAAAAAAAAAAAAGAAAACTGTCCAACACGAGAAGGGCCGGGCATCGAAGGAGGGACCCTGCTACATTACCCCAAACTATTTGTATCCAATCTTGTACGAGTGACGTGTCCATCCACCCTTTTTCTTGAATACGAACGTGGATCACTCGCGGAAATTTTGCTTTAGGCATTGTTTTTCGTTTTAGAACAATGTAAGGTAGAAGCATTCTGCCATCAGCTGTGACAGCAAGCATTGCAGTACTGGTACATCGTTCCTTTTTGCTTCCTGTAGCGCTCACGATAACACTGTATGTTCCTTTCTTATAGATTGTTCGACTTTGTGATTATGGAAACTGGTTGGCGTCTGACCTGCGGTTCCTATAAGGGAGATCAAATATTCCTTCATTTTATGCTTCTCAATCACAAAACGATGAAAATGGTTGAAATCATTCGTAATTTTTTGGGATAATGTTGTTCTTCGTCGAAGAGAAAGTCCATTTCTCTTCATAAAATTAATCAAGCCTCGGCTAACCTTCAAATCCGAGACACTGATTCCATGTGCCGCTGCTATTTCTCATTCTTTAAAATACAGCATTTCGTGAGAAACGGCTTATCCAACATTGCGTACTTGCGGAAACCTGCCGCTTTTTGGTCCGCGAAATGCTTTGTGAGACTTGTTGGCCGCTTGAAGTGCACTTCTGTTACCACGGTAGCGCACGTTTGATTCGGACACTGAATACTTGCTGCCCGCTGCTCTATTCCCGTATGTATCGACGTAAATGATCACCGCGAGTTTGTGTGATGCAGTATTACTCCAATACTGTGGACTGACAATTTTGGGATCACAGAATGTCCCGTACCCGAAACAGTTGTCGTAAAATTAGTGCAGTGGGATTTCCTGACAGCTAATAACAACACGTTGCCCAGTGTTTAGAATGCCCGCTTCGCAATAGGAAGCCTGCTACTTGAGTAGTTGACATCTTTATTTCGAAACGCATCCGGAGCTGAGTGATGGATGTTCAAAGTTGTGGGTGCGTCAAATACGCGAACATTTCCTTTTCTCCACTTTGGACCAAAAAATACTGGGATGCGTAAATTATGCAAGGGCGTTAATTACGCGAGAAAATGCGGTAGTTTCCTTTATCAGACGGTAAAATTAATGGAAATTTATAGGTATCCCTGAATACTTGGAGATAACGTTTGTTACATTCTTTGGCCTTAACGTGAAAAGAAAATGCCAGAAACTGTCACCGACACAACACCCTTAAAAAACATTCAAGTCATTAAAATTATGCACTTAAATACGCGAAACTACCACATACAAAACAATTCAATATGTCCCATACATTTTTTTTTTTTTGCTAGTTGTTTTACGTCGCACTGACACTGATAGGTCTTATGGCGACGATGGGAGAGGAAAGGGCTAGGAGTGGGAAGGAAGCGGCCGTGGCCTTAATTAAGGTACAGCCCCAGCATTTGCCTGGTGTAAAAATGGGAAACCACGGAAAACCATTTTCAGGGCTGCCGACAGTGGGGTTCGAACCTACTATCTCCCGAATACTGGATACTGGCCGCACTTAAGCGACTGCAGCTATCGATCTCGGTCCATACATTATTAACATACAACTTTGACAGAGGGGGAAAGCATAGAAATGTAAGAAAAAACATGTGGCCTACAACTCCGATGAAACTACGCACAGAAACGATGTTAACAGCGCGAAAAACACAATAACAAACTCATACTTTCGTCCCGATTAACTGAGTCGTTAGTGCGCGCTAGCCTCTTGCTCGCAGGACGACTGCCGCCCCAAATCCCCAGCTGTATCAAGCGCACACACTGCTGTGGTGAGCGGGAAACACAATAAACACGAAGGCAACGGACGAAACACTCACGAAATAAAGTATCAAATAAATACGCTTGAAAATGAGGTTTCGTAAATTACACAAGCACATAAGAATTTATCCTTTATCCTAGGGGAAGAGTATTGGCCGTACTAGAGGTTAGTAAAAAATAAGAAGAAGTAAAAATAAATCGGAAAATCGGAAGACGAGTTAAAAACCGGAAAGTTTCCGGGTAAATCGGAAGGGTTGGCAGGTATGTACTTGCTATATGTGGCATGGATTAAGCCATCATAAAATGCTGTAAGAATAGCGCACATAACTCAGCTTGGAAAACTGTTGAATACATCATACATTAGAGGGAGAAAAAAGTCAGAACGCTTCAAATATGCTACAGTACAATCATGTTAACAAATTCTTTGGGAAATCATAAGCTCACTGGACAAAAAATTAGTCAACTGGAGAAATCATCACAGGCATCATTTAATACCGTGTTGCTCCACCTCTCGACCTGATAACTGCCTGGATTTGGTTAGGAAGAGAGAGAGTCCACAAAGTTGTGCAGGTACATCACATCCAGGTTAACCCCTCAGCGTCGCAGCAATTTAAAGAGCTTCCTACCCCGCGGCCGGATGAGGTTTCAACTATGCGCGACTGAAATACATTGATTCACTTAAAGTGTTACTACATGTATAAGAGTAGCCCGATATTCACGAAATTTGGAATTCCTTATGATAGAACTATGTGCATGCAGGTAATTACATAATTGTTTCATATTTCCTTAGTAATTTAGTAATTTAGTTTCGTGTGATAGAGTTCGAAGCACTCTTCGAGACAGAGACCCAAGTCACACTCCTGGCAGGAGTACACCGACGCCTTCTTTTCGCCGTGTTTTGAACAGACGATACACCGTGTCTGAGGTTTGGATTTCTCACTCTTGGGTGCTAATTTCCTGATAAAATGTCTTTCCTGCAACCTTGGAACTGTATTATCTGATGCGCGCCAGCCTTGAATATTTCGTTCCCCGCCCGAGCGAGCGTATTTTGTAAACAAACCTTCCATCAGCTAAACCCGATAAGGTAACTGCTCAATGTTTGTCCCTGTGACTTGCCTGAATATTATTAGAGAATTTAGGAATCAGAATTCACTCTTGAAAACTTCCCTTTGACCTGTATAATTATCTATAGTCTCCTACACGAAATTTCCAACTACTGGTTCCTCCTCATCGTCACTCTCATCATTTACTACTGCATCTGACACAGCCACATCATCTATTTCATTATCACTGCTGCTAATACTGTCACTACTACTTTTGACTAAACTTTCATCTGAATTATACAATATTTCAAGCACGTTACTGTCAGTCAAACCATGGCTGGGGCTAGCCATTGAGTGCGGCGCGTCACAAGGACTGATGAAGCTGCAGCGAGACCGAAAGCAGCAGGACGAAACTGAATGAGGGGAATAACATTTATGACGAAACAAACCAACTCTATACATATTTCAGATAAAAGGTCGAGACATCTTTCAAACGAGATATATACCATGCACAACTGGTTCTCGTATCGCATGACAGAAAGAAGCACTAACTGATGCCTACACAGAGCGCTTGTGGAGAATTACGAAAATATTACAAGCCGAGAAATAAAGACAAATAGAATTAATAAACCGAACTTAATATAAAATTAGAGCAAAGAACATCGCGCGAAAAGACAAACTTCTCAGATCATCATTTCTTTATTTTATTCTGTGGGAAAGATTGAAGCAAACAGACTTTTAAAAAAGCAGAGATTAGTGCTGAGACTTATTTGACAAATAATTATCCTTGCAAGAACAACTACATTTTAATGATTTTCAATTCTTATTTACAACACTGATAAACCTGAAAATGTCTTCTTGGAAACAAAACAATTTGCATATCCATAACTCTTCGCGCTTTTGCCGTAAATGCGAAACCATGTATGGGTCTATACCACGTATAGAGGTCGGCGGCTACAGAAGAAAAGAGGGTCTATACCACGTATAGAGGTCGGCGCTGAGGGGTTAAGCACCTTGCTGAGGAATTGATCACACAATTCCATCAAATTGCGAGAATGGTAATGTCGGTGTTTTACCCATTGTTCCAACATGTCCTACAGACTGTCAATGGGGTTTAAGTCAGGTAATTTTTCAGGCCAATCGAGATGTGACAGGGTGGGGGAGTGTTCATAAAACCAGTCACATGTGTGTCCAGCCCGAATGCTTCATTTGGATTTGGTGCACTTAACGACGTGCGTCATTGGAATACAGGCAAAATCACGAATCGTCAGACCACATTATGTTCCGCCAGTCAGCTACTGTCCACGTTCAATGATTTCTAGCCCATTGAAGACGTGTAGCTTTATGTGCCTGTGTGAGCAATAGCCTCTTGCGAGGTGACCAAATCCAAATGTTCTTTGCACGCAGTTCCCGTCGCAATTTTCTCTCGCTAACAGGTTGGCATGGACCTTCACTCACTGACTGCAGCAATTCCGGTCGGTTTTGGAAACTATTTTGGTTCACAAGCCGTGAAATGCGTCTCCGGTCCCTTTCAGTCAGGACCTTTTTCCGACCACAATTCTGACATCGTGCTTCATGGCCACATGTAGTACACCACTGCTTGTAGACCCATTGAACAGTCCGCTGTGAAACACCAACAAATCCAGCAACTTCATGCACAGTATGAGACCATGGGCACGACCAAACACGATTGCCCCTTTTTGCCACTCTGTCACATCCTTAATCTACCCATGCTGATGTACACTGTCCGCTTGAAACATCAACATCTCACTGATTGCTACTGTCTTATGCTCACGTAGAGGCAGTGCGGGTGCAGTTGAGCACGGGACTCGTTCACTGCGCCATCTGCACAAGCTTAACGATCCGTATGTGCGTGTACTAGGTTGACTAATTTTTTGTTCGGTGAGCTTATTACTTCACCTGGATTACAAAAACAAAAACATAAATAAGATAAATTCAGTTCAAGTATACTTACAAAACAATGGGAAAAATGATGAAGAACTTGCGTGTAGCTGTAAACTGTTGGCCATTGTCTATCTGCTCCCAGTGTGTGAGCACTCTACAGTCCCCCTGATCTTGAGGTATCCATGGGGTGCCTTTAAGAATGTGCAGGAAGAACAAATGACACTGCAAAATGAACAAATATTCTTTTCATACCCTCCATAGTTACAATTGGCAATTCTGTAATTTTTCACAGATATATATATACATACCATATTATGTATGATGTTCGTCAAAGTCCATGCCATAGCAACACTCAGTAAGGGTATACTGAGCAGAATAAGGTGGAGAACAAGCATTCCAATGATATAACTGAGCCACAGACCACGGCTGCGCAACCAACTTGAGTTGGGATTAGATTCCCCATGTCCTCCAACCAACATATCTGGAAAGAACAATACAGCATGTCACCCACAATTGTATTTACAATTACGAGACATGTCCAGAAAGTAAGGTTACAACAGCCATTATCAAAAAAAAGTATTAGACAAAACATTCAATACAAATTATTAACTGGTATTTGATTTATTTTTCAACATAATTGCCGCCATTGTCCAAACACTTGTTAACTCTGGGTACTACTGTAACTTCTGTATCCCGTGGTCATAGAATTCAACTGCCTGTTGTCGGAACCCCATTTCCACTTCCATCTTGATTTCTTAACCCTGCAAGAAACAGTGGAAGCCATATGAATTGTTTCCTCAATTCTCTGAAGGAGTTCATCCATCATCACAGATGGCCTACCACTTCAGCGTTCATCACAAACATTGGTCCTGTCTTCTGAGAGTTCATGGTACCACTTCGTTACATGCTGTCAATTCAATGTTTCCATAAACAGCAACAACTGCTCTGTGAATATCCACAGTGCATGCACCTCTAGTGTGGAGGAAATGTATGGCAGATAGCACTTCATATCAGGCGGGATTCTGAATAGGTGCAGCTATTATTAATATGTGTTATTCTTATTGTCAGAAATGAGGAACAGCGATGAGAGGACAGCGGGAAGGATGAAGGTCAAAGTCTGTATGACCAATGTTTGCACTAGAATGCTGTGTTGTCTGCTTACCTGTACAGGCTGTAACATTACATTCCAGACACACCTCGTAGCCTAATATCAAAGAATAACTGCAGAGCCATTTAGTACTCTGGTCTACAATGAACCTCAACATGAATGATCAGTAAATGCCCTCTGTATTGGATGGCCTCTTTGGCTTCTAGAAATGTTTACATAACATTTCTCCAAAACAGAATAGAAAAATAAAATTACACTACTGGAACAAGAAACATCCAGCAAACAATGTCACCAGAACAAAATATGCTGACCACAGGCAGAAGCCAACAGTATTAATGATAATTTGATTTTTATCTGTTATTTTAGCATTAATAGGTCCTTGTTAGGTTTTCTCAATAAATCTTCTGTCAACATCCACTTCTTTAAATCTTTTATAATTTTACTTCTCCTTTAGCTGTATCATGCATTTTTTAACTTCCAACAGAAGAATACTAGCTGCCTGAAAAGAAAAGTGCTAAAAATATGAATAGGAATTTATTTATTTTACTAACATTAAGTTTTATTTATATGTTATATTTTGCCATGTTTGGCCTTTTCCTCAAATCCAAGCAACAGACCCATTACTTTCTGTCTACAGATTTTAACTAAAGAAATTAGAAAGAGTATTGGAAGGAAGACTGAGGAGGAAGCTAGAAGGAGAAATGGAAGAAGAACAGTATGGTGTTAGGAAACACAGATCAATGTTTGACCTGATCTTTACATTAAGACATATGATGGAGAAAGGATGGGAGTTTGGAAAAGACATAGTGATGACATTTATGACAGTGTGCCCAGACAGTTGGTATGGGACACACTAAGGAAAAAACAAGTTAACAGAGTGGAAGTGCAAATGATAAAAGCTATGTACAAAAATTGTGTCAGTAGTGTGAAGACCAGTATAGGAAAAACAAAATGGTTTAAAGTTGAAACTGGTCTCCGACAGGGAAGTTTACTATCCCCCAAACTATTCATCATAGTCATGGATGAAATTCATAAGAACATTAAACAGAGATTGGGAAGACAGGCAACAAAAGCTATGTTGTTTGCATATGATATAGTGATATGTGGTGAGGATGAAATGGAAGTGCAAAAACAATTAGATGTATGGAATCAGGAGATAGAAAAATTTGGGATGAAAGTAAGCACAGAGAATAGTAAAACAATAGTGATGACAAGCAGAAGGAAGGAAGAGGAAAGATAAAACTAAATGGTAAAATTCTGGAAGTGGTTAAAATTTTTAGTACTTGGGAAGTGAGATCACAGAAGATGGAAAGATAACCGAGGAAATTGGGAAAAGAATACAAAAAGCAAACAGCTTCTACCAGAGTGTAAGGGGTATTTTGTGGAACCAAGATGTCCTGAAGAAATGTAAGAAAGTATTATATTCAACCTATTACGAACCCATACTAACCTATGCAGCTGGATCGTGGACTACAACAAAACAAGAGGAGAGAAAAAACAGGCAGCAGAGATGAAATTCCTAAGAGATATCGAGGGCAAGACTGGAAAGGATAGAATTAGAAATGAAGAGATAAGGAAAAGGACAAGAATCTTGAAACTTCAAGACAGGATAGAAACAACAAAGCTAAAGTTGTATGGGCATATGATGAGAATGGGAGAAGAGAGAGTGCCAAAAAAAGCTTTTTCAGAGAAGTTAACAGGAAAGAGACCACTAGGAAGACCCCAAAAGAGGTAGACAGATTCAGTGTGGGAGTGCATAGAGAAGAGGGGAGGAAAACCAGAAGATATATTTAAAAAAGGAGAAAAGTGGTGGAGAGACAGGCAGCAATGGAGTCCATGATCCACAACCCGACCCGGGAAGCTGAAAACGTGAACTGAAGATGATGATGATGATATATCATCCTTTAAATATTACACAAGGGCTGTATTCCGCAATCTTTTTTTAAATTCACGACACATTAAAACATTATTCCCCTCAAAAACATATGATATGAAACTATTAATATAAGTACATAGAGATCCGTGAACATTTTTAATTTTTCCACCTTTCTTTGAATGTTAAGCTCATGACTGACCTATTTGATCCCAAAGTATGTTTCCTGAAATGCAAAATAATGCAATATCATGCTAAATTGCGATTTTTTAATGTGAATTCTGTACTTGACTTCGGAAACATCCTTTCTTATCATGCCAACACACTCTGGCAGACACGTAGTAGTTTGTGAACACAGCCTGTCTCATGGCACCACCCTGTTTTGGCACACATTCTTTGTGCTATGAAATGTAGTAGTGTTCCCAGTATACCAGTTACGTCATTAGGTAAGACCTCATTAAAATTATTTTTTCAGCTATAACTTTTACAATATTTTATTGCTTGACTTAGTATTTAGCAGTTTGAAATCCCTATAACAACAGAAATGAGTTTCTCAATGGATAACATTGGAATTCTTCAACATTTGTTCCGATGCGTTACAATTCTTGATACAAATAAGTTGGTAATGTTTCCCGTGCCAACTACACAAACTGTGCCATGCCTCACTCCGGCATTCACCAAGACCATGGAGACCATGTTGTTCTTTTCAGTTTAATAAATCTCGTTTTCAGTGACTGGTGTGTTGAAATTGTAAAAAGGAAAGAAGAAACGTGACTAGGTGCAAGACCTAAGACTAGTGTTACAGTATATTCACGGGCAAGTGAGTTCAGCTTGGAGGGGTTTTACATGAATGATAAAAAAAAGATTTAAAAAATACTGATGTGTAAATACTATGACACAAGGCTGGAGTTCGAAAGGTGGAACTTGGTGATCAAACACATTGCTTGTGATAAACCACAAGCACAGAAAAAGAAGGGATTATAGAGGTGGGAGAATCACTCACATAGGTGAAGAAGGCAAAAGAAGATTAAAATGGATTTATTATTGAAGAAACTGAGGCATTCTTGAGTGCTGGGATTAGTGTTGAGAAGTTAGACAACACCAAGATGCGGGAATGGTTATCCAAGTAAAATGGTAGTGGAGATTTGCCGTCCGTTGACCACATTCGGGAGCATTACATTCCTATCATATGAGATAAAAAGCAACAAGAGTTGAAGATGAACATTTAAAAAAAAAAGTTTTGTTCTGTGCAACGAAACTGCAGACAAGTTGGGAACTGTGTTTTTAATGTGTTGTTTCACCTTTTGGAAGTGGGAAACAGCCAGAATGTACATATAGTTGCCGGTGTGGTGTTTGATAAAGTCACGTGCCGCATGCTCATGAAGTGATGTGAACACCTCGAACAAGTATGACGTTAGAATTGACAACGCTTAATGTATTAGTCTCTGATTCACCTCATTATATGGGTGCATGTGCAAGTATCTAAGGGTCTTGTTGGGGACAGCCTTGGTCATGTACAATGTTAGGCTCACAAGGTTAACCTTGTAGGCCATATCTGGCAGTGCAACCTCGATCAAATTAACTCAGCAGTTGTAAAGTCCACTGCAGCTTTCTTAAACACTAGATGAAGGAAACATATGAATCTTGAATTTCTTTAAGAGAGATACAATGATGCAGGGAAGATCAAACTGTTTTCAAAGGCTCTGAAGACGAGGTGGAATACTTCATTTGAGTCTGCGCTCTATATTCATGAACATATAAACGGCATTTTGACTTTATGGATAAGATGAGTGAAAAGAACAATGGTGTTGTATTTTTGAAAAATATAAATAGCAATGAGCTGTCACAAGAGCTCAAGCTCAGCTTATAACAGACATCTGTAACCAAATCGTGGATTTAATTATGTTGTTGGAAAGTAACAGCTAATATATGGCTCATACTGTGTATTCTAAGTTCAGAGTATTGCAGATCGTGCTGGACCTATTGACTAGGGAAGTGCTTTCCGCTGAGCTTAATGCCTGCCTCAATGAAATGATGGCAATTCACAGAGCTGAAGCTGTGAACACTCCAAAGACAACAGCGCAGAAGATTTTGACAAAAGTATGTCAGTTGATGGCAGACAACCTTCAAAGGCTATTTTTCAAGCCCTTGGAAACTTGTTCGCCCCCAAAAATATATGCAACACTCTAGATGGTGTAGAGAAAGAACTGAGAAAATTGTCATTTGCAGCTCCAATTACTCTGCAAGCATTCTTTGAGTGCTACAATGGCTTCAACAAAATGGTAAAAGAAGAAATGTCCTGGTCAAATACCTGACCATTGAACATTTGCAGTCTTCTGAAAGAGAATTATCCCAAATTTATGACTGCACTACAAACTGTGTGATACTCTATGTTAAATGTGGATGCTGAGCGCTCTATCTCACGTTATGGTGTGGTGACGAGCAACTGCAAGAGACGGCTGAAACCAGAGAATGCAGAAATTCTCAATTTTTCTGGCAGAAATCTCACCATTGGTATGAATTACTTCTCTTGAAGAGCTGTTTCTGGGAGACTAAAGAAAATATATCAGCATCGGAAGAAGTAGATGCTGCTGATCCCTTTGGTCCCAGGATAAAGAGAACTAGGCTATGTTTGAGTACGAACACTTCTGGACCTGGCTGTATGGTTGACCACAAGTTGTTTTTTTTTTTTTTTTTTTTTTTTCCCCCTCTGAGACACAGCTAACAAAGTAATATAACATGATCACTTATATCATCAGAAGAAACAGGAGAGGTCATGTCCATATTGGAAGTTCTGGTATCATCAGAGGAGTCTTCTGAAGTACTCGTTCTTCAAAGTATCAGGCGATGTTGTTTTATTGGTGATACATCTCCATCTTTGGTTTTATCACTTATCAAGAAATCAGGGTCACTATCACTGTCCATTAAGTGCAAATCGTCCATCTCCAAATCATCCTCCTCCCCACTCCCTGAACAGGATCTAACACCATCCTCGTTCGGACAATCACCATCTTGCAATAATTTCTGGATTGTATCAGCATCATCTGTATATTACAAGTTTTCCTTTTTTTTTTTTAACCATTTGCTTTATGTCCCACCATCGCAGGTTTTATGGCAACGATGCTATAGGAAAGGGCTAGGAGCAGGAAGGGAAAGGCTGTGGCAGCCCCAGCATTTGCCTGGTGTGAAAACGGGAAAGCACTGTAAACAACGTTCAGGACTGCCAACAGTGGGGCTTGCTTTACGTCACACTGTCTTATGGCGACGAGGGGATAGATAGGAAAGACCTAGGAGGGAAGGAAGCGGCCGTGGCCTTAATTAAGGTACAGTCCCAGCATTTGCCTGGTGTGAAAATAAGAACCCACTATCTCCCAAACGCAGGCTGACAGCTACGTGACCCAAACCACACAGCCACTCGCTCAGTACAAGACAGTACAATATTTAAAAGGACAGTGAGTTTACACAGAAACCAGATTAATATCTCGTGACTCACATGTTTAAGGCTCTGCCCTGAACTATGGCACACATCAAAACAAAACCTATCACAGACCATCACACAGTAGGAATATTTTCATGCTGACTTTTTTAAATTTTGCATGCAGAAGATTTGTAATTCGGGATGAGAGTCTGGAGTGATAAAGTCCTAAACACTCCACAGTTTACTTGAATACAGGACTTTCGAACTTGTGACATAAGAATGCAAAATGTTAAATGTTTCTTCATTAATGTCAAACCACCTAGCATTATCTACCCGTTCTTTTCTTATGGGATCTAACAACTGTTTATTAGTGTACCAGTAATAATGAATTTCATGCACAATTACTGTACTGAAATTATCAAGCACTGTTCTTACTTATAATCTAACAATACTGATAGCCTGGTGGACAACAATCCTCATACTCTTTCTGAAGCATTTCACACACTTCACAGTTTCCGGTGAATGAATAAGTGTATGAACAATTGGACTGCTTTCCCCAGCCATCCATATCAAATCAGCTTTGTCTTTCATGCTCGTTTTCGTTGTGCCTACACAAAATCAACTGTAATCTATCACTTTCGGACAATGAGCTCACAAACTCAGATCAAATTTTTATTCTCAAGCACACTCTCTTCATACTTATGCTCCACCATCTAAAACTATTTCAAGCAGACTTTCAATGCAGTTGTATTGACTATCCCAAGCAATTATGAAGGCATGTGAACTAAGGGAATACTGCTGTTAGCTCCAAGACTTCAAGGAAACAAAAAATAATGGTGCATGAGGGTAGGATAGCAACATCCCTGAGTTATTTACAGTACATTAAGCGTCAAAGGTACCTGCAAGGGTAGCCAAATTACAAGAAGAAATATTGCACTTCTACAGCGCTCAGCGGGCGAGACCAGTTATCCAAGCTGAAGGCGATCAAAGATGCGGCGAGCCTGCCTTGCCACCCAAGGTGAATGGGTTAATTGACATTAAACTACCTAATATAGGAACAAAATTTAATGTTTCAGGCATCACAAAAGTATTTACAATTTAACTGATAACATATTAAGCAACTGTAGTTTAAAGTAAAATATAATGCTAATATTGAACATCTGCACCTCAGATGATGGTGATGCTCTACTAAAAAAATCAATTTAACTGACCTCAACAATGAGTCCTGCAATACTGTTGTCGTGAGGGCCAATGAGGGCACCGAGTGCCACGAATCCCTCGCAAATAGAAACATTTTTTTTTTTTAAGTATGTGTGTAGTCTATCAGACAAATGTTGAGTAATTAAGGATTAAATAATGAACTACAGCTTATTACCATAACAGTCCATCAGAAACACTCTACGTCTAAATACATTATATAACATCTTGAATATTTCCATCGCTAATTAATAGAAAGGAACTCTCTTCTGCTCCATTTAAAATCTTATACAGATTTTTACATAAGTTTTACATAAGTTTCCTATCATTAGGTTAAAACTGTTTCATTCTTTCACAGAATTTTAATTCTGAGATGTTTTAAAAATGAATTTCACAAGATTTCATTAAAATAGTAAATAATA
Organism: Anabrus simplex; assembly: GCF_040414725.1. Classification (NCBI taxonomy): domain Eukaryota; kingdom Metazoa; phylum Arthropoda; class Insecta; order Orthoptera; family Tettigoniidae; genus Anabrus; species Anabrus simplex. Next base: position 1,088,524,249 of record NC_090266.1, on the reverse strand, counting down.
TCACTTTCTATTCTCAAACAAATTTCCCTTCTATGTGGATGTAAAATTTCAAAATGAGACAAACATAATTATTTGCAATAAATTTTCTTACCTTGCCATATTCAGTATGTCACGTACGATCATCTCCACGAGTGAACTGTACGGAACTGCGAAGCAGACTCAGTGACGGTACATTAATCGCTAACTAACATACCTGTCTTCGACAGGTCAGTCATATAAGTGATTTAGGTAAATGGAGAAACACAATCTGATTCGCAGTTGGAGTGAAAGTATGAATATGGCGGTCTATCTGTTAAAGGGCAGGCTCGTTAGTAAGTAAACTATTAACCTAAAAGTGAGAGATGTCCAGAAGGTGCAAAATACATTGTGGGTGCTAGCTTAAAAATATTTCTTTTGTTAATGGAAGGTATATACTTCTACTGAAGAGCCTCAGTATGAACAATGTATTGGACCCCACCACCTGGGGCATTTATAAGAAAAGAATTAGAGGACCCAACTCAAAATAAAGCAATGTGCAAAAATACAGTTTCACCCCTTCCAGTACCTGTTAAAATACAGGGCTCAATGATATTCCTGTGTAACACCCTTACTCTTAGGTGAGTACTGTAGCATAATTTCAGTGTGTTTAATTTTCACAAAAGCACTCTCGGCAGTCCTCTCCATTAACTTAATTTCACATGCTAGCAGACCAGGTGCAGAAAAAGAACTGAGGAACTCAACTGAATGATGAACAGGATTAGCGTCGTTCATGATCGATATAAACAACATATATTTTTTCTTTGCCCAGAATTTGTGCCAAGATATTTCCATTTATTTCCATGACTTCATATTTTGGAGCTGAAATAGGCTGTTCATAAAGCCATATATTTCGAGCATCATGGATATTGTGAATGTCTTGAAAATCACTGTATCATCGCCATAAGACCTGTGTTGCTGCGACGTAAAGCAAATTCTTTTTTTTAAAAATCACTGTCAAATTATCCTGAACAATGTTAGCCAATAATGCAGAAATGGTAATACAACCTGTGACAAAGTTTGGTGAATGAAGTCAGAATGGTCGATCCGGCAACACTGGTGACATGCAACGCTGCACCTGCGTAGCAGCAGGTTTCGACCACCTGCTCCTAACGTTGTTAAGTTGAGCATCGTGTGTGTGCCATGTAAGACCTGTTTGACAGAGTGCATGTTTAGAGCATTGGTTCTAAACCAACATGAACATGAACATGAACGACCAAAAGATCAATGTACAGTTTTGTTTTAAGCTTGGCAAGACACCGAAAGAAACGCATGCAATGCTGGTACGTGTTTATGAGGATCAAGCACTGTCCTTGAAGTGTGTGTACGAGTGGTTCGCCCATTTTCGAGGAGCCTGGGAAAGTGTTTCTGACAACCCCCGTAGCGGAAGACCAGCGACCGCCGTCAGTGACGAAAACAGTGAGAAGGTAAGGACATTAATCACAAACGATCGGCAGTTAACTGTGCGCATGATAGCGGATGAACTGCTGATTAACCGGGAATCCGCATGACAAATCGTTACCCAGAAAAGGAAAACGTGTTCTCGTCTTGTGCCACATCACTTGACTGACTTTCAGAAGCAGGTACGACTCAAACTCGCTTTAAAAGGAAAGAGATTTGATGATATTCCTGACATCCAACGAAACGTGACGAGGCTTTTGAACACCATCCCAAAGGAAGCCTTCTTGCAAAGTTTCCAGGGCATGTATCGCCGATCTCAGCAGTGCGTAGTTATGGGAGGGGACTATTTCGAAGGACAGTAATGTCACTGTCGTGCAGTGTTCATCTATGTTGATAGTACAGGACTATTCACCGAACTTTATTGCCACAGGTTGTATTATCACTATTAACCTAGAAGTAAGAGAAATGCAGAAGGTGCAAAATGCATTGTGGGTGCTTAATCTCCAATATGCATCTGCTTACCAGCTTTGTGAGAGGACAAACTATCTTCAGCTTAAAAATATTTATTCTGTTAATGGAAGACATATACTTCTATTGGAGAGCCTCAGTATGAACAATGTATTGGACCCCTTGTAATGTTCAATTTCCAATTTTCTTTAGTACCTCACTGAATTGCTCCTATCTCTAACTGACAAGTTGTTCATGTATGTTCTTAGTGATGAAAAAGCCTCTCGATTGACAGCCATAAGCAAACTTTGTTCAGAGAAGCTTGCACTTCGCCCATTCTCATTCTAAGTATCATGTTTAGTACCGGGAATTTCCATTGCAGGCAGTATCGTCACTGACCCCCTCTCGATTGCTAATCGTCTAGCTAGTCATTTCGCAGATATGTGTGGCTCCGGCGATTACCATTGTGATATCCTCACTCTGAAGTAGGAGGCAGAATGTCATCACCTCAGTTTTGCCACTCATGCTTCAGAGGACTATGACTTGCCGTTTATGGAGTGGGAACTCTGCAGCGCCTTGCCGCTTTGCAGGGACACACCTCCTGGATCAGACAATGTCCTTAACCAGATGTTGAAACACCTTGGTGAGGATAGTCTTTTATATCTCCTTCATGTGTTCAACTGAATCTGGGTAGAGGGCGAGTTTCCATCACAGTGGCAAGAGGGCATAGTAATTCCTGTCCTCAAGTCTGACAAAAATCCTACATATGCAGGAAGCTACAGACCTATTTGTCTTACAAACTGCCTGTGTAAGTTTTTTGAGAGGATGGTGAATCGCCGACTTGTGTGGTGCCTGGAGAAAAGAGGACTTTTGTCCGAATACCAATGTGGTTTTCAAGCCGGTCACTCGACCACTGGCTGCTTGGTACGCCTGAAGAATTCTATCCAGGACGCTTTCCTCCTAAAACAACATTTGGTGGCTGTTTTATTTGACTTAGAAAAGGCCTATGACACCTCATGGTGATACGGCATCCTTTTAGTTCTGCATCAGTGGAATTTCCGAGGTGACTTGCCAGTCTTTATTGCGAATTTTTTGGATGCCGGAACCGGAATTACATTTACGTGGTTCCCAAGCCACATGGGTGTAGTAGAGGGAAACAAGTTAGCTGATAAAGGCTGCCAAGGAGGATGTTACCTTCCCCTCGTTGCCTTACAAGGTTCCAGCCAGTGACATTCGCTCTCAGCAGAGACATCTGGTTATGTCCTATTGGGAGATGGAATGGCAGGCCACCCCTCTCCCAAATAAACTGAGAGCGATAAAAGGAACTACGGAGGTGTCGAAGATTTCGCTTCGGGCTTCTCGGAGAGAAGCAGTCATATTATGTCATGGCTCGCGGACAGAGACGGGCACAGGCGCTGGGGTCTGGGGGCCTAAGACAAGGCTCTCTCTTCCCATCTGTAAATATGCTACTGTTTTCCAGGCCGAAGTATATGCAATACTGGCCTGTGCTGTATATATATGGAACATGCCTGAACATAGAAGATGCATCACCATTTGCAGTGATAGCCAGGCAGCGTTAAAAGCACTATGCGCAGTTAGAACAACATCAAAAATGGTACGGGAGTGCCAAGGGATGTTAGATCAACTGTGTGAACTTAGCTCAGTTACCCTATTATGGGTCCCTGGGCACACAGGAATCAGTGGAAATGAAGAAGCTGACAAATTAGCAAAACAAGGCTCAAAAGGTCCTTTCATAGGACCAGAGCTCTTCCTAGGAGTGTCACTCCGAAGTGTGAAACTGGTAATATCCCAGTGGACGAACCAGTCTCACCTAGACATTTGGAAGAGGTTAACCATAGCAAGGCAGGCACGTGAATTTATCAAAGGGCCTAGCCAAAGTTATAAAAAGGTCCTGATAAATTTGAATAGGACCAGAATGCGAATGGTAGTTGGACTGTTGACAGGCCACAATACCTTACAGAGACACCTACACATCATGAAAATCAGTCAGGATCCGATGTGTAGAAGATGCGGTAGGGAAGAAGAGACCTCCGTGCATGTGTTGTGTCAGTGCGAGGCTCTTGCAAGCACTAGACATCGATATCTTGGCTCACATTTTGTGAGCCTGGAAGATATCAGGAATGCCAACAACCAGACACTGGTATCCTTTATAGGAGCACTAGGGCTGGACTAGGCAAACCCGTTTAAGGGACACAAAGGGTCTTCACAGACCTACGTGTGGAGCCCTGCGGGCTCACCCATTCCTTATCTATCTATCTAACAGTGTCATAGTGTGGACTAAAAGACAGAGTGTTAGATTATGAGCGACAAGAAGCTCTTAAACCTAAACACTATCAATATCAACATCTACACGTAGATGACAGCTCGACGTCCATCCCGTCATCAACAGGCGGTAAGACTAACGCCCAGAACTTCGATGAACCATGGAGGTGGAATTTCTTCCTACGAGGGAGCGCTCGGGTTTAAGGACAGGCGTACCTGCTGGCGCAGACGCATACCCTCCAGATGGCGGGCATGATTTCCCCTTCGCAGGAGAGTACGGGAGCGCCCGGTAAGGGCTGGGAGATAATTTATCAGCCCTAGTCAGCGATGCCACCTCCACCGGCTTGGGCACGGCTTTCGCCGACCTCTTGGTGGGGGAAAACCTGGCCTTACCCCTCTGCTGTACCAGTTTAGGACTCCCAGCCAGCACAGATTTCTTGATGGTCGAAGGTTGGGAGATCCCCCCTTCAAGCTTTTACTCTTTGCAACTTTGCTGCTGCTAGTTGTTTTACATCGCACTGACACAGATAGGCCTTACAGCGATGATGGGACAGGAAAGGGCTAGGAGTGGGAAGGAAGCGGCCGTGGCCTTAATTAAGGTACAGCCCCAGCATTTGCCTGGTGTGAAAATGGGAAACCGTGGAAAACCATTTTCAGGGCTGCCGAGAGTGGGGTTCAAACCTACTATCTCCCGAATACTGGATACTGGCCGCACTTAAGCGACTGCAGCTATCGAGCTCGGTGCAACTTTGCTCTCAGGAGCAACAGCCACCTTGGCGCAGCGATCTTAACAGGTAACGATGTCGTGAATGAAGAACCTGGGAGACTCTGAGCTATCATGCTGTAGTCTAGTGTATTGGCAGGTATATTCGTGGAATTAAACTCATGGCGCGCTTCCTGGTAGGAAAGACCATCCAGGGTCTTGATTTCCTGGATCTTCTTCTGACTCAGATATGTCGGACAGTTCCGATCTCGAGGAGAATTAAGACCAGAGCAGTTAGTGCATCTGTACAGAGTTGTGCACTCTTCCGGGCCGTGAGCTGCTCTTCCACGTGTACCACACACAGACTGATTCGAGCAACGAGATACCATATGTCCGAATCTCTGGCATTGATAGCATTGCATAGGAGGCGGGATGTATGGCCTCACATCGCAACGATAAGTTGTTACCTTGACTTTTTCTCATAACACTGACAACTTGAAAGAGACAATGAAGGCACCAGTGACAATGTCTTCACCTTTGACTTTCCGCGTAATGTGCCGGACGTGTGTCATGCCACCGTTCTTCATGTCTTCCATCAACTCATCGCCAGGGTTCAAAACAAGGTTGCGGTGCAAGATGACTCCACGAACCAGGTTCAAGGATTTGTGCTCCTCCACCTTGACGGGGATTTCGCCAAAGTGATCACACTTAAGCAACTGATCGGCTTGCAGTGCTGTGCAAGTCTTCAAAAGCAAACTACCGTTGTGCATTTTCTTGAGATCCTCAAGTTCATATACAGTAATAAAGTTTTATTATGAACCCACCTGTTCAATACATTATAATGTTGTCACATTTAAAGTAACTTCATTAGTTAAAAGTCATTATTTACGTAAATAACAATTATTCGAGATTCAGATTTGGCTGATGATGTTCTATAAAGGGGCGAAACGTGTCCCATATATAACTTTTTAACTAATGAAGTTATTTTAAATGTGACAACATTATAATGTATTGAACAGGTGGATTCATAATAAAACTTTATTATTGTATATCAACAGATTTCAATACGGATTAAAACATGAGATTAGTCACTTGCAATCCTCAAGTTCGCCGTAGATGCCTTCAATGTGTCTACTAAAAAGGATCGATTTAACCAGCATAAAATCGAGCCCATCGGTTCTGGTAGCAACCAAAAACCCATGGAAGATGGATCCCATTCCTTCACGCTGCACATGTTCCCACAGGGTTGAACCCCTCAGGTAATCAAAAGTTAAAGACTTCAGTGGGGGACCACTTTGCACAGGCCGAAGACGTTTCGAAGCCATGCCCGAAATCATCCTCCCCGAATGTCACCCATTCCAATCAGGGGCCTCTGTAACCGAACCAAGCAGACAAGGCAATACCCAACTGGTCAGAGCCGGTATTGCCCGGGGTCCGATGTTGGGTGATGCCTAATATGGAAAGACTGAGGCAATGAGCACTAGGACTCCCTTCCTCCAATCACCCGCAATGGCATGTACCCCATAGCGTGTACAGAGTAATAAATAGATGGAAAAAATAAAAAACGATTAATAATAATATGTCCTACTGGCATTTGGCTGTGCGGGGACCTTTGTTGTCAGGCAGATACTAATGCATGGGTACATGGCGCTCCCACCCCCACCCGCAGGATTCCTGGGCGGTCACGAGCGGGCTTTCGGGCGTAATCACACAGGTAGGAGGCCCATTTCCGAGCAGCATGCACACCAATAATTTTGAATTGGTCTACAACTAACCCTAAAAAAAAAAAAAAAAAAAGTAGGGAGGGCCGATAGCCACATGACCCTTTTCGTTGCCTTCTACGACAGACAGGGATTACCTATGAATGTATTCAGCCCCTCCCATCCACAGGGGGTCCAACACATAATACCAAGTCGCAATCCATGTCCGCGCCAAGGTCGCCACTTTTAGTCACCTCTTACGACAGGCAAGGGATACCGGGCATGTATTCTACATCTGCGCCCCCCACCCGCAGGGGTACATAATATAGTATAAATATAATTATGGTTCGTGCATGGTTATCAAGACATATGGTTGCCTGGCCTGCAGTTGTATGCAAATTGTTACAGAAATTTGTCATGAGTAAACTTTAGTTTGTAGAAAATAGCATGTGTACAGTAGGCTAACTTATTTTTGAATGTATACAGTTGTCACTCTTCATGACATGTGAAAACTGTAGACAATAGGCTATCACATGAAACATCCAGTAGTTTTCATCTAGCTGTAGGCCTAAAATGGATGTTACATTTCATGCCTTATTTCTTGACTTATAAAATGTTATAACCCCAGATCAAACATTTTGTACTTGAAAAGCTATTCCATAATTCCTTTAAAAGTTAAACAAATACATTTTTGTGTACGAGTGAAATCCGAGATCTCTTGTTAAGGTATTATGTCATAGCAGCCACAAGGAGCAGTCAACAGCTGTTCGTTTTTACACTGTGAGCCGCTAGATAGTGCTAGTGGTGCTGTCTCATCGGAAAGCTATGCACTTTCAAATGAGTTTCCGCTAATATCTCTACAACCTATTTGCTTGCACCATACTACTTAACTCTACACAAACAATACTAAATACACACAACACACAAAACAATCATCAACGATCTGCAATTATAGCTGTCGCTCAGGTGGCAGATTCTCCATCAGTTGTTTACCAAGCCTTTTCTTATAAGCTTTCAAAGAACATGGAAATGTATCAAACATTTCTCCTGATAAATTATTCCAATCCCTAATTCCTCATCCTATAATTGAATATTTGCCCCAATTTCTCCACTTAAATTCCAACTTTATCTTCATATTATTATTATCTCCCCCACATTTACTAATGTCAGTCCACACCGTCTCTCCGGTGACAGTTCAGAACATGCTGCTTCGTCAAGTATCTCACCTTCTTACTCCCAAGTCTTCCCAACCCAAAGTTTGCAACATTTTTGTAAAACGACTCTTTTGTCAGAAATCACCAAGATGAAACAGAACTGAGTTTCTTTTTTCTAGTTCTTGCATTAAGTAATCTTGGTGGGGAGTCCCATACACTGGAACGATACTGTTATCTGGGTCTTACCAGAGACTTATACACCCCCTCCTCCACATCCTTACTACAACCCCTAAATACCCTCATAAACATGTGAAGAAATGCAAGCAGTAACCAAATATTTCACATATGGCACTGTATGCCAACCCGTTGCCTTTAGTATATCCCCAGAAATCTTATCAATTCCAGCTGCTTTTCTAGCTTTCAACTTTTGTTATCTTTTTATAAACATCTTTATTGAAAAAGACATTTCTTAGTAATTCACCAGTATTACTCACCTCCTCTACCTGGACCCTATCCTTAAATCCAACTACCATTACATTCTGCTGACTGAATACTTCTGTAAGTCCTCACATATATACCCCCCTTTTTCGTTAATGATCCCTGGAATGACTTTCCAGGAACCTGTTTCTGTCTTAAAGTATCTACACGTATCCTTCCATCGTTCCCTAAAATTCCTATGACTGACAATTATGTTCACCATCATGTTATCCTTGCTGATTTTTTTGCTACATTAATGTTATTTGTTTTAAAGTCCCACTAACAACTTTTATGGTTGTCGGAGATGCAGAGCAGCCGGAATTTAGTTCTGCAGGAGTTCTTTTACGAGCACCTTCAAATACCACCAGACTGAGGCAGGATCGAATCTTGCCAAGTTGGGATCAGAAGGCCAGTGACTCAACCATCTGAGCCACTCAGCCCGGCTTTGGTAAATTCAAACAAGTTGATTAACAATGCACCAACACAGATAGGTCTTATGACGATGATGGGACAGGAAAGGGCTACGAGGGGGAAGTAAGTGGCCAAGGCCTTAATTAAGGTACAGCCCCAGCATTTGCCTGGTGTGAAAATGGGAAACCACAGAAAACCATCTTCAGGGCTGCCGACAGTGGGGTTTGAACCCACTATCTCTCAAATGCCAGATATTGAACATAATTAAGCGACTGTAGCCATCGAGCTCTGTTTTGCTAAATTGAACTTCCTACAAGTTCCTTCAATCTCTCCTGAGTTCCACAATCATTCCTACTGCTATGTGCCAGCCCTGTGATAACCCCTTTTAGTACTACCTGGAAGGGGCTAGCAAGTCACACGAATGGGGAGTTATCACCTGGCTTGGAAAGCGGACACAGCCCTTCTGTGTATTGTTCTCTTCGGCTGGTTTGCCCGTGAGTTCCTGGGAGATGCAACGAGCATGTTTCGTCTCTAGCCACATCACCAATATTCTGGTACACATTACCCAAGCTATAAAATGAATACAATTTTACAATTTTTGCTTTATATCGCACCGGCACAAACAGGTCTTATGGCGATGATGGGATAGGAAAGACCTAGGAGTGGGAAGGAAGCAGACGTGGCCTTAATTGAGGTACAGTCCCAGCATTTGCCTGGGGTGAAAATGGGGAAACCACAGAAAACCAACTTCAGGGCTGCCGACAGTGGGATTTGAACCCACTATCTTCTGGATGCAAGCTCACAGTGCGCACCCCTAACCACACGACCAACTCGCCCGGTCTATATAAAGGAGGCTAGCTGCGGGCAGTCAGTCAGTGTTGGTCTCCAGGGTGGAAACAGTGTGGGACTCCGTGGTGGAATCAGTATATTGGGGTTCAGTGGCTGGACTGGGAAGACAGGGTATTAGATGTCACCAGTGTCCAGCTGAGGTCTGAATGGGGAGTGGTTGCTACGTGGAGTGTCGAGCGAGTAGCTGGACTGAAGACGACTGTTTGGCTGCTGTCAACAGGGTATCGACGGGTACGGGATGGGGAAATTTGTGTGTATTCGAAATCTCGGAAAGGAAACTCAAAAGTATATTGAAAGTCTTCCCTTCACGTGACAATTAATTTGCTAATGACTAAAAGAAAATTTAAAATACAACTCATCACATACCGGCATCTATCAAACTAGCAACACGCTGTCCATATGCGGAAAAAGAAACAAAAACAAATTGGCAGAAAACAGTGCCACCAACATGTTCTGTTCTGTTCGTGAAGTTGATTTGGGCTCGCTATTTCACCCAGACACAATACTGTATTGGCCGTCTCAGCGGCTTCTACAAAACATACACACCGGGCCAACATATAAGGGACAAGCAAGAGAGGGCAGGGGAACGACGGAGGGGTGGATATTGCTTGCTCGCTTGCTGATGCTTATGGGCTGTGTCTACGACATTTCACCCAGTCAATACTCGCTTACTCATGTAAACACACTAGTATAAATGAAAACTTCAGTTCAACAATAGATGCTTGAGCTTGCAAGTAGAAAACACAAAACACTGATCTTCACTATATCACCTAATAATCTTAGTTTGCTAGAGCAGACTGTTCTCATACGGGAAACTTCCAATCTTGCAATCACACTTCTTCTAAAGCTTCACCCACACGAATAATCCAAAATAGCACTCTCAAGTAATACACTAATGATATGAGGAATCACTCAAATGGAACCTTCAAAAGCATGAGCAATTCTCACCCTATATTACAGACAGAATTATAACACGATATTGGTTTCGTCTAGAAACAAATTTAGCACTCTAATAATCTCGACTGTAGGATTACAGAGCAAACAAGAAACACTGGTTGGAAAAACCTGCTTGAGTCGCTTGAGATTAGTCATAAGTTTTTTACGGGGGTTAGTATATAAAGAACATTCAAATAAAATGTGGTTGGAGTCGCTATTACTAATATTTGTACCACACAAACAGTTTGTATCCTGCGTTAAATGGAAACGTGATCTATATTGTGGTGTAAGGGCATGATTAAACCGTAACCGAATGATGTTAATAATATGTCGTCTAGTATATGATCCTCGTATAAATCAAGGTTTAACTAAAAGTGTTGGTTGTAAATGATAATAGAAGTTACCTTTGACTTGTGCAGTCTGTCTCCAGAAATTCTGCCATTCTTGACGCCCATCCTGTCGGATAACAACTACATAATCAGAAGCAGGAACAATATTGTTAGTATTCGGAACAGGAAGACGAGAAGCTTGTTTTGCAAGACAATCTACTTTTTCATTGCCCTCGATACCCACATGACCTGGTACCCATACTAAAGTTATGTAAATACCGACGTTGTCAAGCATATAAAGGAGACTCTTGACATTGTATACATACCAATTATAGGATAACTCATACGAAACCAAAGATTGTAATGCACTCAGCGAATCCGTATAGATTGTAACTCGCGTATATCCCTGTCGCTGAACAAAAAGTAAAGCTTGCTGTATAGCGAATAACTCCGCCGTAAAAATCGAACAGTCACTAGGCAAACCATATTGTTCTTTAACATTTAGAGAAGGTATATAATAAGCGGACCCAACTCCATTAATGTTCTTTGCCCCATCTGTAAAAATGTTTATGCTTCGTGGAATATTAGAAAATTTCACTCTTTTAACAGGACAAATCTCGGTCCCCTGCAGACAAGTAACGTTAGTAGAGCCATTACGTATAAGCCATATTAATTGAGGCTTATAATAAGAAACCTGATAGGGTAAGGTATAGGGTATTAAATTAACACTGTGTATTAAGGTATACTGTTTCGACTTCAATGTAGCAAAAGCATGAAACAGTACTGGCAATCTGCGTAAACCCTGACGCCGTACGGAATAATACTCCGAGAGTAACTGTAACTTCGGAATTAAAGGATGACTTTTTAAAGAAAACTTTTTAAGTAAATATTTCGTCGCAAGTATTTTTCTACGTACTTGTAAGGGAGCTTCGCAGGATTCGACTAAAAGTGCATTGGTAGGTATGGACTTTAAAGCTCCAATACAGGAGCGTATTGCTTTATATTGACAAGTGTTAAGAATATTCAAGTAAGTATACGATGCCAAGTCAAAAATATGTGATCCGTAGTCCAATATCGATCTAATAGTGGTTTTGTACAAAGATAGCACCACAACGGGATCTGCCCCCCATTGCCTACGGGTTACAGTTTGTATTACCTGAATATACCGTTCACTCTTCGAACGCAAATATAAAAAATGATGTTTCCATGTAAGTTTTTGATCGATAAATAACCCAAGATATTTATGGTGACTAACCACTGGTATTTCATACTGATCAAAAGCAAGTGGCGATCGGTCATAGGTTCGGTGATGTGTAAATATCATCGCTCGACATTTCGCTATGGAAAGGTTTAACCCATGGGCCTCTAACCATGTTCTACCTTCATGAAGCGTGAAACTAATATGTTGTCTACAGAGCTGTAAATCTTCATCCGTCTTACTAATAAAAAGTCCTTATACAGTTGTTTAACTCTTGTTTAGTTAAACAGTGAATAAACCCTGTATAAGCGTTTTACATTTTTCTTACTAATAAACGAGGTATACGCATTGTATTACTATACAGCACGTATACACTCGTTTCAAGGCGTAGGAATCTCTTCCTGCAGTTCACTGACGTATTTCGCACATTCACCGCCTTTATGATCGCTTCTGCTGGTTATCTACGAGCAAAACTTTCCGGAAAGTCGCACAGTAGCACGGCATATCGAAAAGGCAGTTGCAACACTAAGTGAGACAGCTGGAAATTGGCTTATACTGATATCAACATTTCTTCAGCTTGCTTGTGTAATGAACGCCAAAAAAAGAAATGGAATGGCTTAAGAAAAGATCAATAGCTCCTAACTGGGATAGTAAGGAAAACGCAAGCAATTGTAATTGAACTGGCGAGTTGAAAAGTGTACCGTACACATTCCAAAATCCTTACTTTTCAGGAGAAAGGAAAACCTATTTTGTAGCTAAACGAAAGGTTTGATCAAAAAAGTTTCTATTAGGGATTTATACATCATATTTCTGCGTATTCAACTACAAAGTATGGAAATCATATTACGTATGGTTTTCAAGTTATGCCATTTTTTATCTCGAGGAATATGTCCCATTTTATAGGTACTCAAGTTTGAGAAAGATCTTTGTAGGGGCAGATAATGTATAATAAACTCGCAATTTCAAAGGTCTATTAAGCAGTAACACATTATTACACAAAAATACGCCCAACCATCATTTCTTTTATAACTTAGTTATTCATTGTCATTCCATGAGACAGCTGGAAATTGACTCATATTGATATCAACATTTCTTCAGCTTGCTTGTGTAATGAACGCCAAAAAAGAAATTGAAAAGCTAAGATCAAAAGCTCCTAACTGGGGTAGTACGGAAAACGTAAGCAATTGTAATTGAATCGGCGAGTTGAACAGGGTAGGCCTACACATTCCAAAATCCTTACTTTTCAGGAGAAAGGAAAAACTGTTTTGTAGCTTAAAAGAAAGGTTTGATCAAAAAAGTCTCTATTAGGCATTTATTTGTTATATTTCTGGGTATTCAACTACAAAGTATCGAAATCATATTACGTATGGTTTTCAAGTTATGCCATTTTTTATCCCGAGGAATATGCCCAATTTTATAGGTACTCAATTTTGAGAAAGATCTTTGTAGGGGCAGATAATGTGTAATGAACTCGCAATATCAAAAGTCTATTAAGCAGTAACACATTATTACACAAAAATACGCCCAACCATAATTTATTTTATAGTTATTCTTTGCCATTCCGTCTCTTTAAAGTGTTTTACTTTACGAAGATGAGCGTCCATAACCTCTGAACGGTGTATGTCTTCTATGTTTAAAATATCGTGAAGATCAACGTTATCGTCCATTCTTTCAATGTTGAATGGATAAGTCGAATATTTCACCTCGACAATAAATACCACGAAAATAAATTGCTCACTCGTTTCGTTTTCCGCTACTCGCTGCTATACAACGCTTATACAAGGGTCCTGGTCTGTATAAGCAATACAATGAATAACTATAACAGATGTATACACAGGAGGCTTATATACGGTTTATTAGTAACGAATTTCACATAATCGGTGTATAAACCTTGTATAAAAATTATACACCATTTATTAGTAAGACGGCATGTGTATAATAAAGCAAAAAATCGTCAGCATACACCTGTAGTCGAGCATGATGTAAAATGACCGTTTCGAAATCTTTCATGAAAACACCGAAAAGAATACCACTCAGAATATCGCCCTGTGGCAACCCATTACTTACCTGCCGGGGCTGGATTGTATAAGATGTCGATTTAAATCTGAGTGTTCGATAAGTCAGAAGTTGTCTGAGAATGATAATAAATCCCTCAGGAATCTTAAGAGTTGCAAGTTTTTCCCATAATATGTTCAAAGGTACGGAATCATAAGCCCGTTGAATATCAAGGAAAACCGCTATGGTGCTATGTTTTCTATGACGAGCTAATAGTAAATCGATAACAAAACTATTAAATGCATCAGATGTACTGCTTCCCTTAAAAAAGGCATATTGATATCGAGGCGTCAAGTTATAGTATTCTAATACCCATATGATTCTTCGAAGTAAGATCTTTAGAAAGACTTTACGGAGGCACGAACCGAGTACTATACCGCGATAATTACTAACCTCAGTGGGTAACTACTTATTTTTAAGTATGGGGATTAGAAAACAGTCATTCCAACTAACAGGTGTACTATGATTGCGAAAAATATCATTATACCTGTTTAATAATGCCTTCTTTGCTCTAATAGGTAATAATTTGAGCATTTGATATGATACATTATCTGGACCTGGGGAGGAATTTGAGCACGATTGGAGTACTGCCTCTAATTCCTGATAATCGCAGGGTTGTAGCAATACGGAAAAACGTGCGTCTAGTGGGTCTTGGGAATGAACATACTGTGGTACAACAAAATCTGGCGTCTCTCTAACAAGAAAATCAGATAATACCTGACCTGAGATGGTCTTGGCAGGGGAGTGCTGCGTAACTCGTGTGATTGCCCTGATGGCATTCCACAAGTCTGCAATTGGAACCTGACGCGTGAAGGACGATATAAACTCCCTCCAAGCGACACGACGTATTTGATGGAAAATTCGGCGAGTTTGTGCTATGTGTCGTTTGAGCCGGAAGTAATTTTCAGGTGTTGCGTGCTGCCTATATTGTCGAAAAAGTACTTTGCGGGTTTGAATCAGCAAATGACATTCCTCGTCCCACCACTTAACATGCGCAGGTTTCCTAGAAGATAAAGGGGGTGAAACGATGATGGGGTGGTGAAGATTAATATAATCTGTTAAAATCTGCAGTAAAGTTTGATATGAAAAATTATTTTTCGGTATTTTTTGTAACGCATCCTCAATGTAAGCGGTATATATTTGCGGTTTAAATCTCCTCAAAGATCGAATCATGTTATTTTGAAATGTGTGCTGCGGTGGAGAAAAGGGTCTGCCTACACCATAATAAATAACAATAGGGAAATGATCACTGGAATAAGTATCACTCAAAGTATGCCATGTAGTGATAGACACCATATTTCGCTTACACAATGTTAAATCTACTGCGCTAGGAGGGGCAGAAGGCGCAGTCAAACGCGTAGGAGAGCCATCATTCAAAATAGCAAGAGCATGGTTATTTACTGCATTAAGGAACTGTGTACCTTGAAGTGTATCCAAATTTCCTCCCCACAGTGTGTGATGAAGATTAAAGTCCCCAAAGATAAAAACATATGGTTCGGTAGTAAATTGTTGAGAGAATTGGTTCCATTGTCTCTCAGTAATGGAAAATTCAGGAGGACAGTAGATATTCACAAGTAAAATATGCATATAATATAATCCTATAACATATGTATGGGGTATGGCCTGAATATTCGAATGAATGCGATATGTCACGGACGAGTGGACCAAAAAGGCAACCCCACCGTAACCGGGTCCATCATTATGTAAAACTTTGTAATTAGGATACTTAATGCGAGTCTCAAGATTAAACCAAGTTTCTTGTATAGCTAAAAAGTGAGGTACTGTTTCCTGAATTAATTTAAATAGCTCATGACGTTTGTTCATGAGACTTCTAGCGTTCCATTGAGTGATTCTGATCATAGAATTGAATAAAATTGCAAACCATGTCCCTTAACTGGAATACATTATGAGCCAACGCGGGGTGATCACCCAATAATTGTACCAATTGCTGAATAGATTGATAAAGACCACTTTGAAGATATTCTCTTTGCCTATGAAATGACGAAAGCTGTTGCGCCATTGAGGCGCTACTCGTGGCAAGAGGTTCGTCCAAAGGTGCCTCCATCCGCCGGCTTGCGCCATTGGAAACAGGTGTAACTCTTGAAGCTGCCATCTCCATGCGGGGAATCTCTCGAACCAAATTTTGATAACCTTCCTTATCATATCCTGGGGCTGGTACTGGTCTCGGTGATTTTAAAATTACTTGTGTGAATTTTCTCTTACGGGGATTCGACTGTGTAGGAGTCTGCTCCTCCCCAGTTAAAGGGGGAAAATTTTGGGAATTGTCTACTACATTATATTCACTAGGTTGGACTTTTTGTACAGCGTCCTTGAACGATAAGTTCTGATGGCTCATGATCTTTTTAATGTGGACTTGCTGTTGGTGAGTTGGACAGTCAACATCTCCAGTTGAATGGGTGCCGCGACAATGCACGCATTGCAGGAAAGTTTCCGTACAGTTCGCCGTAGTATGGTGCAATGCACATTTCCCACACCTTGGACTTGTCGCTCTGCAATGCTTATCAACGTGACCGTACCGTTGGCATTTTTTACAGATGATGGGAGCAAAAACATATGTCTCCACCTCTAAATGCACCTGATATAATGACACATACTGTGGAAGTTTCTGCGCACGAAAAACCACTTTTATAGATCCAGTAGGGACGTACTGTGTTCCTTCTTCGTTAACAATTCTACGGTTCAAACGCTTTACCGATTTTATAGCAGCAGGAGACTTTAAGTGCTTTAATATAGCATGCTCTTTCAAGGTCTTCGCTACTCCCCTGATAACTCCTACCCGCAATACATTAGAGCTACGTATGTATGCCCGTAACTTAAGCTCAACTAATAAAGGGTGTTTCAAAAATGAATTTGCCTGTACGGCATATACAAATTTTATTTATACCCTATTTCGTCCCTTGCGGGCCACTGATTTTATACCTGGAATATTTTTCTCATAGAAAATTCTACCCAGGGTCATAGGATGCATGTTACCGACATTGCCTGTTGCTGTGGACTCCACAAAAATAATGAAAGGTCCATAATGAGTACTAGGATAAAGTTCCTGCGACTCAGTCTTCGAAATCGAAGCACCAGTCTCTTTATTCACCACCGCATTTGGTGTATTCGATTTACTCACTGTACCACTATTCTCACTTGGACTATCATCCTCATCCTGGTCCATTTGAACTGTCTCTTCCCGAGCAACTGTGAGGGTTGAAGGATCAGGAGACTCCACACCACCACTTTGCTCCCCCATAACGTACTAATTACACTCGTAGAATCACTACTCAATACCGTCCACGCTACCTCTTCACAGCGACTGTCCACTCAACTGCACACTAGCACTGCTAAGAGGGAACTGGAGGGCAAAGTGTCAGTGAAATCGTAAACAAAAGATGAAGAGGGGCGACAGTGTGTTGATATGAACATCAATGAAAATGTACACGCGATCGGTGGAGGAGGAGATGAGAATAAACGGTAGCTATGTGTCTTGGTTGAAGAGGAGGCGTTAGGGAGGGCGGGAGGCAAATGAGAATATGATGAAATATGTAAGGAGTGTCAATGTATTGTGGGAAAGTGGGGTTAGAGTTGTAAATTAGAGTGATCTAAGAACTGATTTAAGATACGTATGATTGTGGGAGAGGGCTTGTAGACGAGACATGCAATTGACGAGGGGAGTGGATAATTGTATTGTATTAAGGTGGAGTACAGGCATCGGCGAGGAGAGTTGTACAATGGGCATTGAAAAAAGAGATGATTGATATCAGCATCTACAGATCCACAATGGCATAGGGGATGCGGTTGTAAGCGAAATCGAAATTTATAGAGAGGTGTAAGGGAATGATTAAAGCGAAGAGTGCCACCAACATGATCTTCTTCTTTTGCTTCTCCTTCTGCTTAGGATTTTTTTGGGCGCTGCTGAAAAGCCATTACCCAATCACAACACTGAGGCCCGGTTTCATCAACACATGTTAAATATATACTAACAAGTAGTTAGTTAATACGGAGTTAGAAATTTAACATCTTGTTAGGTTTCTTGCGTTTCATCAAACTTTTTTTGTGAAATGTTAACTAATCGACTGTTAACTCACCCAATATTGCGAACTGGTGCGAATCAAGGAGGCAGTGGTACGAAAATGCTGTTTTACAACGCGCTCCGATGCGCTTTTGTTTGAGCACAGCTGTAAAATATGGCGCGTGAAGTGAAACGGAATCGTAGTTCTAATTTTTCCTCCTTCGAAAAAGACTTGTTAATTGAATTAGTAAATGTATATAAGTTATTGAGTGCAAGCGCACAGATGGCTTGACGATAAAATAAGAGGACGAGGGGCGGGAAAAGTCCGTGAGGGTTTCAATGGGGTAAACAGATAACTTACTTTTTTTAGTGGGTATCCGCTGTCACCTAACAAAATCACTTCGTTAATTGTCCCACTTCAAACTGTGCTCCGATAGGGGAGTTATTAAATATTGTATTGTCGTGTGCAGAACCAGACCACCTAGCAAGTATATCCCTGATTTGGAGGTTAGGCTCACTAAACACCTGAACATTAACATTAACTGAGAAATATCCCTTTCGATTACGATATATTTCGGCCCAATTGCCTCCAGGTGATTGGATTCTTACATGTGTGCAATATATTGCACGTAGAACAAACACCGGGAAAACGGCTTATTTCATAGAAGTCGCGGATAATTTGCTGACGCTCTTCTACTGAAGGGAATGTTAAATACCTCCTTCTCATGGATGCTATTGCTGCAGACACTCGACAAACAACTCTATTAACAGTGGCTTTAGAAATTCCAGCATTGTCCCGGCCATTATGCGAAAATAACCAGTAGCAAAAACTCGTAATATTATCAGTACCTGCAACTTTGGAGAAAGAGGTAAGTTTCTCTTCGTAGGATATTCTAACCTCACTTGAATTTCGTCAACAACCTTAGCAAGGACTGTTTTCGATAACCTGTATCTATGAAGAAATTTCGGATCCGTCAAATTTTCAAAGTTATTACGTCGCTGAACTCTTCTTCGATCAGGATTGTTTTGTAAAAGATCTAAATAGAGCAATTCCGCCTCGAAAGCGAAATTCACAGCAGCCATTTTGGAATAGGTTGCTAAATGCTAATGTTAGCCATTTAACATTGGAAATGGCTGATGTTAACTTTAATACGCAGTTTAACATTTGTTAATGTTAACATTTGTTGATGAAACGCAAATTTTCTTAAATCGTATGTTAAAATGATTTAACACCTTGTTAAGTACTAACATGTGTTGATGAAACCGGGCCTCTGAGTATCGCAAATTTTCAAGAGAAACAGACTGAGTTTTACTCGTTGCCTACGTTATAATACAAGGCCTGGAAATAGAGCCCGTAAAACGCTATGGAAGTGGTTACACTGAAGTTCAATGCCGGGCCGCTAGGATCGCTATCTTGACCCTGTCTACCAGGCTCGCGCCTTTAAACGTGTTCATTAACTGCGTTGGTTGTGAATGTATTATGTATTTGTCTGATGTTAAGCATTCGCAGTTCCAGTCATGGTTTATTCACGAGAAATTAAAGGTAGTGGAATTTCGTTTCACAAGTTTCCAGTGAATGTTCAATGTTCGAAACATTATACAGAGGAAGTATTACGCATGAGATACGACTTCAAGCTGATCGAAGTAGGCCTTTCCTAAGTTTTGATCCGAGTTACTTCATAAGAATCGGGCGATCCCAAAATTTGTCACTGGACTTTTTTTAAACTATGCTACCGTGACCGGCAATCATTTGAGAGGCATCTTCAAACTCAGAAATCTTAAATTAGGAAACCAACGAGGAAAATAATTTGCCCAACAAATTTCACGAAAATGAATGTAGCAAGAGCTAAAAATATTGTATTTTCCCCTGAAACAATCTCTGGTTTGTAAAGTGTGGAGGTGGTTTTGTCGTGAGAGCATAAAATACAGTTTAAAATAGGTCATTTGTTTTATGCAGCATTTTATTAAATTGTTCAATGCGCATAATGTCTGCAACACCTCACATGGGACATATTCAGGAACGAGAACAAACGAGCATCTTTTAACCGTACGGTTTGGGGCGCGCGGCTGTGAGCTTGCATCCGGGAGATAGTGGGTTTGAATCCCACTGTCGGCAGCCCTGAAGATGGTTTTCCATGGTTTCCCATTTTGACACCAGGCAAATGCTGGGGCTGTAGCTTAATTAAGGCCACGGCCGCTTCCTTCCAACTCCTAGGCCTTTCCTATCCCATCGTCGCCATAATACCTATCTGTGTCGGTGCGATGTAAAGTCACTAGCAAAAAAAAAGCATCTTTTAGTACTGAAGATGAACTCCTCAGTTGGCTAATTAATGATTTCCTGTCATATATTAAGAAACTTAAAATGCATTCAGAGAAAGTAAAAAAGAATCATGAGAGAAATGTATCAGGCATAGATCTTGACTACCCAGTCCACTGTGGCCTGCGTAAAATACCTCATAAGTATACATTTGCATTATGCATTGATGAGGAACCTGACGAGCTATAACATCGAGCTCTTCTTCAGCTACCTAAGACGCCAAGCGGAATACAATGACATTATGGTTCGTGTGGGGAGCCTCCGTGGCTCAGACGGCAGCGCTTCTGCCTCTCACCGCTGGATACCGTGGTTCAAATCCCGGTCACTCCATGTGAGATTTGTGCTGGACAGAGCGGAGGCGGGGCAGGTTTTTCTCCGGGTACTCCGGTTTTCCCTGTCATCTTTCATTCCAGCAACACTCTCCATTCTCATTTCATAGCATCTGTCACTCATTAATATAAATCACTTTGGGAGTGGCGACCCCATCGTAATAACAGCCTATATACGATTCATTCATCACATCCCTGACCCGGTCAAAGACTGGCAAACAGGTTGTAGGTTTTCATATGGTTCGTGTGGCAAACAAAAATAAATAAAAAAAAACAGACTGTAAAGGCTGTTTAGAACATATCTGTTCTCCAGCTACTCAAAGTCCAACATTGTGTCTTATTCGTTTTCAAGATCGAGGAGCCCTCAGATACCGAAAATCGTCTGTGGCACTTCTGCAGCGAACGACGGAATTTGTCACTTCCGCTACGCAGTACTTGTCCCGAAGGGATTTACTAAAAGGTGTACGTTTATTTTTTCGAAAGACATGTTCAACAGTGAAATTAAGTGTGGAAAGTGTAAAGGTGACAAACCACCTCTTTTTCTACTATGAAAATTTCTGAGACATCTGTTAGACAACATTGCTTTGAGCCACTCAAGTAGAAGAGAGAAAGTTTTGAAACTTGATAAGAAGCCCCTCAGAAGGAAAGTTTTGAAACTTCAATGACATATCCAAGCCAATGCAGCACCGCTCTATAAATAAAGTACTGTCAATACTCGCAAAAACATTCAGTTCTTTTTATTTAGGATATACTTTACTTATTACCGAGCTCGATAGCTGCAGTCGCTTAAGTGCGGTCAGTATCCAGTAATCGGGAGATAGTGGGTTCGAGCCCCACTGTCGGCAGCCCTGAAGATGGTTTTCCGTGGTTTCCCATTTTCACACCAGGCAAATGCCGGGGCTGTACCTTAATTAAGGCCACGGCCGCTTCCTTCCACTTCCTAGGCCTCTCCTATCCCATCGTCGCCATAAGGCATATCTGTGTCGGTGCGACGTAAAGCAAATAGCAAAAAAAAAACTTTACTTATTGAAATATACGGCCATGCGAATACAAGGGGTCAAGACCGCGATCCTATCGGCTGAATGGTGAACTAGGAAGCAACCCGTTTCCACGAGTGCATTTCAAGGCCTTGTATTATAGCGTAGGCAACGGTTTTACTTATGAGGGATAGAGTTGTTCAACACTTGTAGAAACACTCGGGTTACAGGTCGAGAACGTGACGTCAGCATATGTTATAGCAAAGTGATTGGGTTAAAATGAAACAGTTTTTGACATTTAACATTTAACATGCTGATGGTGTCACCAGTTAACATTTAACATGTTGTTGTTAAATGTTAATCAGTGGAGACCGGCCTTTACAGTTATGTAGAGGAGGATGCGAGTTTAGAAGCACATAAAACTCACTAGTCAAAAAAATTTAGAGTTTAATATGACAATTAACAAAAATTCTTGAATAGCAAGAACAAGTGAAGGTGCAGGCTGTTGAACGAGGCGAGCGACCGTTGTGGGTACTTGTATTTTTTGTAAGCGTAAAGTGTGGAAGAAACGTTTTCTATGTAGGGCGAAATGGGAACATTGAAAGAATATGTGAGTGATGTCGGCCATACTATTATTACATGAACGGTTGCCTACGTTATAATACAAGGCCTGGAAATAGAGCCCGTAAAACGCTATGGAAGTGGTTACACTGAAGTTCAATGCTGGGCCACTAGGATCTCTTTCTTGCCCCCTGTCAACCATGTTCGCGACTTTAAACGTGTTCATTAGCTGAGTTGGTTATGAATGTATTGCGTATTCGTCTGATGTTAAGGTTGTTCCATTCAGCTTCCGTACCACATTATTCCTGGTAGCCACATTGTTTTTGGTGTTCATACAATGTTTTCTATAAGAAAGTATGCGATCTAAAATAACCCCAAGATATCTTAGGGTCTCACAATGTGCCAGCTTCATCTCTCCCCATGCGGTATTCAGCTATCTAGAGGCCTGTTTTCTCTTCAAATGGAAACACAAGTTTGAGTTTTTGTGGGATTTGGCTTCAATTGATTATTTCTGTGGTATGTGGTAAAATCTTTCATAGCGCTAGTTAAAGCCATTTCAATCTCTTCTAAACTGTCAGCTGATCAGTGAGAGCAAGGTCGTCAGCATAGGTAAAACTCTGAAATACTTTTGGTAATGGTTGATCATAGCCGGCCCCGTGGTGTAGGGGTAGCGTGCCTGCCTCCTACCCGGCGGCCACGGGTTCGATCCCCAGCCAGGACAGGGGTTTTTACCTGGATCTGAGGGCTGGTTCAGGTACACTCAACCTTCGTGATTAGATATGAGGAGCTATCCGGCGGTGAGATACCGACCCAGTTCTAGAAAACAAACTGCAGAGAGTATTCGTCGTGCTGACCACACGAAACCTCATAATCTGCAGGCCTTCGGGCTGAGCAGCGGTAGCTTGGTAAACCAAGGCTCTTCAAGGGCTGTAGTGCCATGGGTTTGGGTTGGTTTGGTAATGGTTGATCATTTGGTTAGATGTTACAAAGGGCTGGCGCAAGTACACTACCGTGAGGTAATCCATTTTTCTGAATTCTAAAAAACAGATCTGGATAAATCCTCTTTGCTATCTTCCACTCTTGAAAGAGGAAGCTTTACCACATACCACAGAAGGGAGTATCATGGATTAGAGGAAGTTTGTAAGCTTCAGCCCAAGAAAGATGTGTACTACTTCACTTTTATCCTCTTTGCTCTATCCCCAAACGTTGCTACGGCTATAGAAATCTCCAATAATAATGGATGCCTTGTTACAGTTGTGTAAGTTCTGAGGAGGAGTAAAACAAGTATCTGCTGCAGGCAGCTTGTATACATAGGTGACTGCACAGCACAGCTATTGAGTTCCAAAGAGATAATCTCGATATTATTCTCATCTGTTTGATATACACTGTCAATATGGAGCTCGGGTTTTACAAAAATGTCACTGCCATATTGAGCATGGGGACTTTAGGCGATAACTCTCCTTCCAGGTATTCTAGGACGTCCCTGATGGATAACCCTATGGGTTCCTTGAATACACAATACATCGCACTTGCTGTTTCGATATAGATCATATAGTAATTGTTTTTTACACATTGATATGCCTTCGATGTTAATGTTTATTACAGTTAGGATTGGGTCTGAAATGTGCCATTGATTTGATCTCATAATGGAAACTTCTTTGTTTCTGGTGTGAGAGTATCAGCCGTCTAGGATGTGCCTTAGTCCGTTGCCCAGGATACACCCGGATGTACAATCTCAAAGTGATGTACAGCCTTCGTGGAGACTTCTCCCGTGTTTCCCCAGATTTAGGCGAGACAGAATATTTGTTTAGATTCTGGCTAAACAAATGCACTGTCGTACGTTTGGTTGAGGTTACAGGCGACAATTTGCGTCCTGTGACAAGTAATATTCCATTGTCCCCTTTTTTATCAAATATTAATTACGATACCCGTTAATACTACTGAGTCATATCATATTTTGCCGGCCCCGCGGTGTATGGGTAGCGTGGCTGCTACTTACGCGGATGCTCCGGGTTCGATTCCCGGGCAGGTTCAGGGAATTTTTACCTGCATCTGCGGGATGCTTCGAGGTCCACTCAGCCTACGTGATTATAATTGAGGAACTACCTGACGGTGAGATGGTTGCCCCGGTCCAGAAAGCCATGAATAACAGCCTGCTATATTCGTGTGTATCTTTCTGGGTGTATCTTTCACGTGTATCTATTACAGCATAGTACTAATAATAATCTGTCTAAGCATTTAGCTTTGTTGGTAATCTTTTAGTACAGTAGTTCTTGCAATTTTCAAACTTACAATTTTCAATTCTGTTTGTGCTTAGTAGTGATATACTGTAACAGTAAATGTGGTACTTCGGCAGACATGAGACGCAGGGCGTGCACCATTCGTTGAAGTGCATACAGAGGGAGAGGGTTTGTTTAAATAAATCTTAAATTTTTTTTCCATAGTTTATTAAGAAATTGAAAGTAATGTCACCTCTGTACAGCGGATACAGTAGAAAATGTTCCTCGTCCTATGGCTGGCGATGTCCTTGGATTCCGGCAGCTCCATTTTCCATATCAGCGAACCACCATTCGTCCCCCGATGGAAGTTCTAGAAAATCCATTCGATGTCTTGAAGATCAATGCGACGTTAATGAATGGCGTTGAGGTAGTCCTTGTGAATGGTGAACATGAATGGACATCGTTAAGCCCTGGGGCGAGTTAATGTAAAGGCTGCTTCTGCACAGATGAGAGGAACGTTTATAAATGGTTTTAACAAAGTTCAAACACAAAATGTATCTCTATCACACGGTGAAATGTCACTCAATTTTGTCCCGTGTTAAGTGAAAGAATGCCACTAGACTCGAATAAGCATGTAAGTTAATACTCATAAAATAAAAGTCCACTCGAAACTTATCGTCGAGTTTAACAGAGTCACTTAAAGTTTGTGGCACTTGGTACAACGTAAGGTAATGCCGCATGACTTAGTTCTTTGAAGCACTGTTCAACATAATTCATTGAAAATAAAGATGTTCCACTCGTGAATTAGAACTCATTCACGTATTGAAAATAACATGAAATCAAAAGACGAAATTAGTCGAGTATTGACAGTCCTTGGTTCGACTGTTCGTAAACTGAATGTTCGCAGAATTGAAATGTGCTGTTTATTAGAATTGAAATGCACTGTTCACACATGCACAGTTCACAGTTCATGACCTAAAATATTGACACAGTTCATGGAATGGTAAATTAAATTTGGATTCAAACACAGTCTTATAACTCGAAGTATTTAGTACTCGGTAAGGAGCAATCAGTTCTAAGTCCTGTCCATAACATAAAACTTCAATTTCGAGCACTCGAAAACGTTTGCGAGTCTTAGACACTCGTATAGAGTAACAGTCAATAGATAATGTCCAGATGATACACAATTCATCTCACGTCCTATCGGAGTAAAAAGTTGTCACAGTATAAATAAATCTGCATAAGTCCATATTCAACACGATTAGGTTAAAGTCCACGGACTTGAAACTTAATAGCGGCTTCACGCTCGATCACGGTGCCCGCGAACCGACTGTGCGAACACTACAGTCTAGCGTGCACATAGATACTCCGGCCACACGCTGGCATCACACTCTGGCAACATGCTGTAACACACTGCAGCGCACTGCAGCACACTCTAATATGCTGGAACACACACACTGGTCTGCTGAGCGAAGCAGTACGTATTTATATCTGATCCGGGCCTCCACCCCTTGTTCCATAACTTTATCGTCCCAAGTCAGATTCACGTGAAATTCGGCAGGAACATAGCTAAGGGATCAAGTTATATGGCGATGTTGTTCAATTTGTTCAATTATTATCGTGGGAAAAGTTATTACCCGTCGAAACTCGGAGAACATTCTACATCAGTCTAGGCTCTGTAGTGCGGCGAGGCATGCTGTGACGTCACCCGCTCACTACGTCACACGCGCACAGCTGTTGCTCGCCGTCCAGTCAGTCCTTCGTAAGCGGCCCGGAGCGTATAGGTCAGCCGCTCGTTCTTGGCCGGTGCAATTCACGTGCGCAGTGGTCTCTCCACGCATAACGAGCCTATAAGTTTCTTCCCACTACGGTAACCAGTACATTTGACGTGCGCTGTGATCTCCCCGCGCAGGGCATGCGCATAATAATTATGGCCTCAGTTCTCTCCTCGAACTGACAGCGTGCGGACACCAGAGTAACGCGAGCGGTAAGAATAGTGACTAGTGGTTCGTTTTTACTTCCTTACAATGCCTCCCGTTCATTCGAAACTAGGGTCGAGAACCTTGCATAGTCAATCACGTGAAATAATTTCGAATGTACACGAATTTATGAAGAGAGAAGCAGCGGCCGGTGAAGTGATGAACCCTTTGAAAAAGGTTCAGGAAAGGGTCGTAAGGGCGACTCGTGTGTCTGAACGATCTGTGAGACAGATTATTAGGGAAAGAGAAGCCGCTGAAGAAACGGGAACATCATTTGGAACGCCTGGGAAAATGCACGCAGTAAGGAAACGTATTACTGGTGTGGATGACTTCGACGTGTCTGTGATTCGCCGTACAGTGCATGACTTTTATCTTGTAGAGAAATGTACGCCAACAATCGGCAAACTCCTTCCTAGACTTCAGGATGAGGATAGCATAAAGTTTACAGGAGGGAAAACAAGTTTAAAACTCATATTGAAGAATATGGGTTTTAAATGGAAAAAGACAAGAAACAACAGGGCTGTTCTGATAGAATGGCATGACATTGGGTCTTTGCGTATACAGTTCCTGAAGGCGATTAAGAAATATCGAGAGGAGGGTCGTCCCACAGTTTATGAAGACGGGTCTTACCTTCATAGTAGCCATTCAAGCCCTAAGAACTGGAGTGATGACACGGCAGCAGGTTTGATGACACCTGTATCGAAGGGCAGTAGATTAATAATCGTTCATGCCGGTGGCTCGTCGGGTTTTGTACCGAACGCTCTATTAATGTTCAAATCGGGGCGGTCGACGGGAGACTACCATAATGAAATGAACTCTGAAAATTATCAGCGCTGGTTGACAGAACAATTAATACCAAATTTACAACCTAAATCTGTGCTGGTAATAGATAATGCTTCTTAACGTTCATCCAACAAAACTCCAACCTCTAATAGTAGGAAAGATACCATGAAAGCATGGCTTAGAGGGAAAGGAATTTCGTTTGAAGAGAGTATGCTAAAGGCTGAATTGTACAACATTATTAAATTGCACAAACTGCTCCATCCGCAGTATCTCATAGATGAAATTATGGCAAGACATGCGCACACTACCTTGAGACTACCCCCATACCATCCTGATTTAAACCCCATAGAAATGATATGGGCTGACGTGAAACAATGGGTAGGAAATAGGAACACCACTTTTAAAATGGACGATGTTATCTCTTTGTGCAGGGAAAGATTATCAGAAATCGGAGAAGAGGAATGGAGAAAGGTTTGCCGTCGCACAGAGGAAAATGAATTAGAATATTATGCACGGGAAGGACTAATCGAAGATGCTATTGAAAGAATAGCGTTCACAGTTAATGGCAGTAGTGACATTAGTGACAGTGACGGTGACAGTGAATCAGAAGAGAACATACAATCAGGAGACAGTGAAGACACAGCGATGTCAGGTGTAGAGGAACTGAATTAAACCCTCCACTATTAGCTCCTGTGAATATTAGTATTAGTACTTTACCTCAATAGAAAGTTAGAAATATATTATTCTTTTTTTAGTTAACTGGAACGTACAGTAATGCCTACTAGCGATGTGAATCTTTTAATGTAAAGAATAATGTGTATAAAGATTTCGTGTGAACGGAAAGTTGGTTTGCTTTGCTTTGCTTTGCTCTGACCGCTTCTTATACAGCCTGCAGCATGGCGACGGACGGACAGACGAGCGGGGCGAAGGGTGCCCGAAGACTGGAATGGGTAAGTCACGTGATAAGTCACATGATCTTCTATGCTCGATCTATTGTTCCCGCGCGCATGTGGCCGGCCAAGAACGAGCGGCCGACCTAAAACACGTAAGTTTTAAAATTTCTATGACGGGGACTTAGTTTGTACCGCCGTTACCGGTACATTTCACCCTCCTCCTGGGGAAAAGAAAATTCGATAGGATTTTCTTTTAATGATATTCTCTCCTGAAATATTTCTTTAGGTTGGCTGCATTGTAAATGACCTCGATGCTTCCGTCCAGGTTATTAATTTTGTATGCCCCGTTTTCGAGAACCTTTGCAATTCTATATGGTCCTACATAAAGTGGACAAAACTTTGTATAAATGCGAAGTTCGGGGTGCGAAACAGCTGGTTTTCTTACCAATAGCCAGGGGGTTTAGATACAGAGTGACACATTTAGAAATGATACCATTATTTTCCATCTCCTTTATGACAGTCCTGGCTTCCTCTCGGTACTTCTCAGGAACTGGATAGGGCCGTTTTTTATAAGGAGAGGTGTCCTTAACATTCAATTGGTATTCAAAATCTCTAATAACACTGGGTTTGTCATCAAAAACCTCAGGGAATTTCTCAAATATTTGCCGAGTTGCTTCTGCCACGCGGAAATCGAACTCTGGGCTTTCAGCCACACTGGTGAGAAATATGAAGTGATCACGACCTTCGTCGAACACATCCTCAATAATGGGCACTTCCTGGCCCTCAACGGGTCCCTCTTGACCGGGTCCACCCTCTTCGCAATCTATTTCATCGGCAGGCAAAGCATCGCTCATCTTGCCTCCGGCTTCTATGAATGGGGTACCCAGACCTTGGCACTTCAAATTATTACAGTCTACCAGCTGCAACTCTACAGAGTCGATATTAAAAAATCGCATGACGTTGGCAGGATAATCAATGATTCCCCCGTACTTGGCTAGGAAATCTGACCCTAGGATGACGTTGAATTTCATCGGCGAAATGACTTGGAATATGTGCTCGAACAGGACACCTTCAATGTCAAATGTAACAAAAGCTTGAACTTTACATTTGATATGCCTGTCCGGTACTATCCCTTTAATTTTGATCTGTGCGACTGGTATCAATAATATGTCTTCTCCCCCCTTCAACATTTCAATCAACCTCTCAGAAATTAATGAAGCCTGAGCTCCAGAATCGATTAAGGCAGTTATGTAAAGGGTATCCAAAGTAATATTAATAACTGGAAGACTTCGTTGGACCCTTGGTGTTGTAGGAGTGGGATCTTCATACAAGAGATCTGAGTCATCCAAGTACCAGTAATTAATATTAGTGACACAAATTATTTCCCCTCTACTACGGTTTTCAGGCAATCTTATTATTGTGTTATCGAAGTTTTTTTTAATTGCACCTGTCAATTCGAGGTTTGTCGCAGGCGTCGTGTTCTGTCTTCTGGCATGCTCTTGGTATTCTAAAGAGGTAGCGCCAGGTAATCCTTCATCCCGATTTAGATTCTGAATATATTCGCGAGTTTCTCTCCATCTTCTTTCGATCTCGGCTCTCGGCGAATCTCCATCTCGAGTAAGCGACTCGATAGGTTTCTTCCATGTTTGATTACGTCTGTAGGGCGTACTTTGCCCGTATGGACGTCTCCTAAATCGCC
Source organism: Anabrus simplex (assembly GCF_040414725.1). NCBI lineage: Eukaryota > Metazoa > Arthropoda > Insecta > Orthoptera > Tettigoniidae > Anabrus > Anabrus simplex. The sequence continues at coordinate 1,088,494,516 of NC_090266.1, read as the reverse complement.
GGAAATGAGATAATGAATCTCTCCGTGGTTCTACTTCCTCACGGGGTTCGGGATTCGATCTCGGCGGGTTGTTAACTTCGACATGGTTGGTTGCAACCTCTTTCGTCTTAGTAACCCTGGGTGGATTTTGTGTATGGGCAGTGTCAAGTTTCCTTAATAAATCATCAAGTTGTTCTAGGTCTTGAATATTGGCTGCCACAAGAATTTCTTGTACATGCGCCGGAAATTGTAAAGTTACTACCTGTATTAATTCCTGTTCTGGCAAAGGAGGATCAAAGAATTGCATTTTCTTTAATTGAGAAATGAGAAAATCTGAATATCGTGAAGAATTAATAGCTGTGTTGTATCTCCTGGAGTACAACTGTAGCTTAATCAAATGTTGAATTTCTGAATTCCAAAACCTCTTCAACAAGGCTTCCTTGAACTCATCATAGGTTTTAATGTTAAATTTAAATGCTTTGTACCAATTTAGTGCTTTCCCTTCCAATAATATAGAAGCTATCCTCAATTGGTGATCGGATCGTACTTTATTCTCTTGAAAGTACTCTTCAATGTTGAGAAGGAATTCTTTCGCTGTGTATTCTTCCTTTCCGGAAAATTTTGCAGGTTTATCGTCTGATAATTTTAAGACTGTGGAAATGCTAGAAGTATCTCCGCTAGACCCTTGACACTGGTGTGTAGACACCTCCTTCTCCACCTGAGAGATTCTATTATCAATCGTCTCTATTTTTCCTTGCAATTCGACCTTGACAGTCTTAACTTGTCCACGGATGGAGTTTTCCACGCTCTGGACTTTCTTTTCGAGGTCCTGCTTCACTTCATTTACGTCGCGGCCTATGCGAATGATTTGAGTATGCACGTTATCTAATAGGGTTTTTACATGCTTATATGTTTCCTCCTGCTTTGTTTTAAGTGAATTAACCTCATTACTTATTTTCTGAAAGTTAGTCTTAAAAGATTCATGGATGTTATCCTGAATAGAGGCTATTTTTGCTTGTGCCTGTGATAACTGTCCATGAGATTCTTTAAATTCTGCCTTTAAGCTTTCAACTTCCTTAATCAATTGATGTGAGGTGGGAAACGAAGCTTTTAAGTCTTCAACTATTTGTAGTTTAAGGTCCTGTTTTACTGTTTCTAAGTCACGGGTGAGGCGTTCATTTATTTCCGTAAACTTAGAATTAATCTTCGCATTAGTTTCTGAGAATCGTTTTTCAATCTCAGAACCAGCTTTAGTAAGCCTATGTTCCAAATTAGCATTAACTTCGGTAAACTTGGTATTAATTACTTTAGTTACTTGTGTGATACGACTTTCTAAGTTGGCTGTAGTTGCGGCATTGGCCTCATTAATACGAGTGTTAATATCATTAATACGAGATTCTAAAGTGGTACCTAATTGATCAGTTGCAGCATTGGCCTCATCTATACGAGTGTTAATCTCAGTAATACGAGATTCTAAAGTAGTACCTAATTGAGCAGTTACGGCATTGGCCTCGTTAATACGAGCTTGTAAATCAGCACCTACTTGAGCATGCGATTTGGCGATACGTTCATTTAAGCTAATCTTAAGAGCTTCAATAGCAGCTAAAATATTTTCCATTTTGATGGTAATGTATTTAAACCAAGCAACAAGAAAATCATAAACCACTTGAAAAGAATTCAGATATCACCATTATTGTCCAATGGTTAAAAGTTCATGTTAAAAGTCATTCAAACATTTTCAAAAAGAAAAATCTCCAAGACATTTAACACACAAAAATCATCCCGTATCATTGATAACACTTCTTATAGAAGAAAAGTTAAATCTTGTTAGAAAGTTCACTGGAGTGTTAATAGCTATTCCACACAAAGCACTGGAAATGTATCTGAATTAAATTACTAAGTCACACGATTTTAGTGCGATTTTGGTCTATCACTGCACTTCTTAATTTATTACTAGTACTTCAAAATTGAGCCTAGAATGGTTAAGTGTCAATTTAATTTCTACTGCCCTCATAATTAAGTTCTGATATTGCTGAAGCGCTAATTTCAAATTCTACTGCAATCCAAAGCGAGCCCCGACACGACTGGGGCGCCAATTTCTCCCCCTCTCCTCTGTATCAGTAAATGTGGTACTTCGGTAGACATGAGACGCAGGGCGTGCACCATTCGTTGAAGTGCATACAGAGGGAGAGGGTTTGTTTAAATAAATCTTAAATTTTTTTCCAGAGTTTATTAAGTAATTGAAAGTAATGTCACCTCTGTACAGCGGATACAGTAGAAAATGTTCCTCGTCCTATGGCTGGCGATGTCCTTGGATTCCGGCAGCTCCATTTTCCATATCAGCGAACCACCATTCGTCCCGCGATGGAAGTTCTAGAAAATCCATTCGATGTCTTGAAGATCCATGCGACGTTAATGAATGGCGTTGAGGTAGTCCTTGTGAATGGTGAACATGAATGAACATCGTTAAGCCCTGGGGCGAGTTAATGTAAAGGCTGCTTCTGCACAGATGAGAGGAACGTTTATAAATGGTTTTAACAAAGTTCAAACACAAAATGTATCTTCATCACACGGTGAAATGTCACTCAATTTTGTCCCGTGTTAAGTGAAAGAATGCCACTAGACTCGAATAAGCATGTAAGTTAATACTCATAAAATAAAAGTCCACTCGAAACATATCGTCGAGTTTAACAGAGTCACTTAAAGTTTGTGGCACTTGGTACAACGTAAGGTAATGCCGCATGACTTAGTTCTTTGAAGCACTGTTCAACATAATTCATTGAAAATAAAGATGTTCCACTCGTGAATTAGAACTCATTCACGTATTGAAAATAACATGAAATCAAAAGACGAAATTAATCGAGTATTGACAGTCCTTGGTTCGACTGTTCGTAAACTGAATGTTCGCAGAATTGAAATGTGCTGTTTATTAGAATTGAAATGCACTGTTCACACATGCACAGTTCACAGTTCATGACCTAAAATATTGACACAGTTCATGGAATGGTAAATTAAATTTGGATTCAAACACAGTCTTATAACTCGAAGTATTTAGTACTCGGTAAGGAGCAATCAGTTCTAAGTCCTGTCCATAACATAAAACTTCAATTTCGAGCACTCGAAAACGTTTGCGAGTCTTAGACACTCGTATAGAGTAACAGTCAATAGATAATGTCCAGATGATACACAATTCATCTCACGTCCTATCGGAGTAAAAAGTTGTCACAGTATAAATAAATCTGCATAAGTCCATATTCAACACGATTAGGTTAAAGTCCACGGACTTGAAACTTAATAGCGGCTTCACGCTCGATCACGGTGCCCGCGAACCGACTGTGCGAACACTACAGTCTAGCGTGCACATAGATACTCCGGCCACACGCTGGCATCACACTCTGGCAACATGCTGTAACACACTGCAGCGCACTGCAGCACACTCTAATATGCTGGAACACACACACTGGTCTGCTGAGCGAAGCAGTACGTATTTATATCTGATCCGGGCCTCCACCCCTTGTTCCATAACTTTATCGTCCCAAGTCAGATTCACGTGAAATTCGGCAGGAGCATAGCTATGGGATCAAGTTATATGGTGATGTTGTTCAATTTGTTCAATTATTATCGTGGGAAAAGTTATTACCCGTCGAAACTCGAAGAACATTCTACATCAGTCTAGGCTCTGTAGTGCGGCGAGGCATGCTGTGACGTCACCCGCTCACTACGTCACACGCGCACAGCTGTTGCTCGCCGTCCAGTCAGTCCTTGGTAAGCGGCCCGGAGCGTAACACGTAAGTTTTAAAATTTCTATGACGGGGACTTAGTTTGTACCGCCGTTACCGGTACAATACGGTACCGGTATTGTAATTAGTATACGTCTGAACGTAGTTTAAAATTATTGTAATGTACTGTGCAGTAGTATACGAGTAATATCTTATTAGAACTTAGCGTGCTTATTTTATTATTGTAAAATGTTTGTGTAGTCTAGTCGAGGTATCCGTAGAAAATCTCTCACTAAAATTCTGTTGTTGTAATTAGGATAGGCTTAACTGCAGTTAAAATTGTGTAATGCTTGCGTATTCCTTTCGGCATTCAGTAATTAACAGCAGTTTTTATCCTGCTAGGGTGTTATAGGATAAAAATAATGTACGACAAAGTAGTATTGTAGTGTAGACGTATATTAATTACCTTATTGTCGCGTGATCTTTGGGACTATCCCAGACAATATTCCCTTCCGTTTTATTGCACGTAATTTAATTTATATTTTTCTTTCCTTTCATTTCTTCCGTAAGGAATGACTAAGTAGTGCAAGTTTAGGAACTATGTGTGTGGCGAGGCATCGAGGGATATGAGGGAAGAGTTGGAGAGTTTGAGGGAGTTAATTAGGATTCTCACAGAAGACAGGAAGCAAGGTAGGCCTCCCTCAAACAATGTACAGGTTACAGTAAGTGCAAAGAGGGAGGGGAAGGAAAGGGGGATTTGTAGAAGACTGGTGGTGTAATGTTTTAAGGGGAAGGAGATTGCAGGCTAAGGGCTCTATTCGGGATCAGAATTCAGGAAAGGTATCTGTGAGAAATCGGTACTAGTCACTCCAGGTAGAATAACATAGGGACGATGAAGAACAGGAAACTGTTGCTGAGATGTGTGGAAGTAGGAAGGTAGGAAAAGGTAGGAAAGGGAAATATAGAGTAGAGCAGAGGAAAAGACAGGTGGAACAGGGTCATGGGAAGGAGAAAAGAGAGGAGGAAGTACGGTATCTTCTGCAGCTATCAGGAAAGATAGGGCTGACCAGGAGGGGAGGGGATCAAATGAGGTGAATAGGGTTGAGGCTCTGGTCGTGGGGTATTCCATCGTTAGACATGTGGGGAAAATGTGTGGAGGAAGGGGAACGAGGGTATAGTGTAACCCAGGAATTAGGTTGAGGCAGATTTTGAGGAAAGTAGAAGAAAAGAAGGAGGGGAAAAAGAAGGTGGTATTGTTTCACGTTCGTATAGACAACGTAAGGCAAGCTGGCATAAGTACCAACATACTTGGGGATGTGTGGGATCTGGTAAATGCAGCACGGGTAAAGTTTTAGGAAGCGGAGATTGTTATCAGTGGAATACAGTGTAGGAAGGATACTGACTGAAGAATGATTTGGGATTTAAATGAGACTATGGAGTGGGTATGTGGGAAACTGGGAGTGAAATTTCTAGATCCTAATGCGTGGGTAGGAGATAGGGATCTGCGCTCAGATGGCCTTCACTTAAACCGCAGTGGTACGTATAAGTTAAGAAATTTGTTTGAAAGGGTAATAGTGGATTACATTTAGAGAAACGGGGTGGTCTAGGGACCGCTGATAAGGGTACAGGGAACTGGAAGTCAAGTAGGGGTGACATAAAAATGTTAGTGATGAACTGTAGAAGTATTGTAAAGAAAGGAATAGAATTAATAATTAAATTGATATATATTTACCAGATATTGTAACAGGAATTGAATCATGGCTGAGAAATGATATAATGGATGCAGACATTTTCTCACTGAACTGGAGCGTGTATCGTAGAGATAGGATGGAAATGGTGTGAGGGGGTTTATTCATTCTAGTGAAAGAAGAATTCGTAATCTACGAAAAAGTTAAATGACAAATATGAAATTTTAGGTGTAAGTCTCATTTCTAAAGATAATAGGCAACTTGAAGTCTTTGGAGTATACAGATCGGAAAAGGGTAGCTCTGACGCTATTTTAGGATTATTTGATAAGATAATCAGCTGCGTGGGAAACGACATGGAAAGCAATGTGATTGTAGCGGGAGATCTGAATTTACCAGGTGTCAATTAGGAAGGAAATGCGAACGACAGGAAGCAAGACCAACAAATGGCAAATAAGCTAATATTGGAAAGACAGCTGATTCAGAAATTGATGGAACCAATTAGAGGGAAAAATATACAGGATGTGGTGCTGGTAAAACCAGATGGGCTCTATAGAGAAACCGAAGTAACAGATGGTATTAGTGATTATGAAGCTCTTTCTCTCGCAGTTAAAAAATAAATGTGATAGAAAGGAAGGTTTTAAATGTTGGAATATTAGGCAGTACCATATGGCTGATAAAGCAGGCATGAGGCAGTTTTTAAAACGTAACTATAATCGGTGGAAGACGGTAAATAATAATGTAAACAGACTCTGGGATGGGTTTAAAGCAATTGTTGAGGAATGTGAAAACAGGTTTGTACATTTAAATGAGGAAAGGAATTGTAAAGACCCAGCTTATTATAATAGAAAAACAAAGAGGCTAAGAAGGAGGTGCAGACTGGAAAGAAATAGAGTTAGAAATGGCTGTGGAAGTAAGGAGAAATTGAAGGAATTTATTAGGAAATTGAATATAGCAAAGAAGGTAGTTAAGGATAACATGATGGCAAGCATAATTGGCAGTCATACAAATTTTAGTGAAAAATGAAAGGGTACGTATAGGTACTTCAGGGCAGAAACAGGTTCCGGGAAGGACATTCCAGGAATAATTAATGAACAAGGGAGTGTGTATGTGAGGATCTTCAAAAGGCGGAATTATTCAGTCAGCAGTATGTAAAGACTGTTGGTTACAAGGATAATGTCCAGATAGAGGAGGAGACTAATGCTAAAGAAGTATTCAAATTTACATATGATAACAATGACATTTACAATAAGATACAGAAGATGAAAATTAGAAAAGCGGCTGGAATTGATAAGATTGCTGTGGATATACTAAAGACGATGTGTTGGTATATAGTACCATATCAGAAGTACTTATTTGATCATTGTTTGGTTTATGGAGGTATAACAAACGAATGGAGAGTGCTAGAGTAGCCCCTGTGTATAAAGGAAAGGGTGACAGACAAAAACCTGAAAATGACATGCCAGTAAGTTTGAGATGCGTTGGACGTAAGCTTTGGGGAAGCATCCTTTGTGATTACATTGGACATGTTTTCGAAATTAATAACTAGTTCGACAGAAGGCAGTTTGGGTTTAGGAAAGGTTATTCCACTGAAGCTCAGCTTGTAGGATTTCAGCAAGATATAGCAGATATCCTGGATTCAGGAGGCCAAATGGACTGTATTGCGATTGACCTATCTAAGGCATTTGATAGGGTAGATCATGGAAGACTACTGGCAAAAATGAGTGCTATTTGACTAGAAAAAAGATTGACTGAATGGGTGGCTATATTTCTAAAAAATAGAACTCAGAGAGTAAGAGTAAGCGAAACATTATCTGACCCTGTGATAATTAAGAGGGGAATTCCTCAAGGCAGTATTATTGGACCTTTATGTTTTCTTATACATACAAATGATATGAGTAAAGAAGTGGAATCAGAGGTAAGGATTTTTGCGGGTGATGTTATTCTGTATAGAGTAATAAATAAGTTACAAGTTTGTGAGCAACTGCAATACGGCCTCGATAATGTTGTGAGATGGACAGCAGGCAATGGTATGATGATAAACGGGGTTAAATGTCAGGTTGTGTATTTCACAAATAGGAAAAGTCCTCTCCGTTTAAATTATTTTGTTGATGGGGTGAAATTTCCTCTTCGGGATCATTGTAAGTATCTATGTGTTAATATAAGGAAAAATCTTCTTTGGGGAAATCACATAAATGGGATTGTAAATGAAGAGTACAGATCTCTGCACAGGGTTATGAGGGTGTTTAAGGGGTCGTAGTAAGAATGTAAAGGAGAGGGCTTATAAGTCTCTGGTAAGACCCCCAATTAGAGTCTGGTTCCAGTGTATGGGACCCTCACCAGGATTACTTGATTCAAGAACGGGGAAAAATCCAAAGAAAAGCAGCTCGATTTGTTCTGGATGATTTCCGACAAAAGAGTAGCGTTACAAAAATATTGCAAAGTTTGGGCTGGGAAGAACTGGGAGAAAGAAGACGAGCTGCTCGGCTAAGTGGTATGTTCCGAGTTGTCAGTGGAGAGATGGCGTGGAATGACATTAGTAAACGAATAATTTTGAGTGGCGTTTATAAAAGTAGGAAGGATCACAGTTGGAATTCAAGAGGTCAAATTGGGGCAAATATTAATTTATAGGAAGGGGAGTTAGGGATTGGAATAACTTACCAAGGGAGATATTCAATAAATTTCCTATTTCTTTGAAATCATTTAAGAAAAGGCTAGGAAACCAACTGACAGGTAATCTGCCACTTGGGCGACTGCCCTAAATGCAGATCAGTATTGATTGATTGATTTATGGATTGAAACTAGCATTCGGAATACCAAATTCTCGTTGCACTATCGCTTCAAGTACTGTACAGCGAAGTCCACGTGCGCATGCGCCTGACAGTTTGGGATAGTTTCGTATTGCTGCACGAACAAAGCTATTATTATTATTATTATTATTATTATTATTATTATTATTATTATTATTATTATTATTATTTCAGTTTTAATATATTTATTTATATTGTGGGTTATGTTTTCGACGATGTCTATCTTATTTAGTTATTTACGTGTCTGTCTCCAGTGTCGTTACGTGACACAGTTATCAAAACTTTAATTTCTGCTTATTTTTCTGTGCCGTGTAATTCTGTGATTGTCGCGAAATATCCTGGGACAAAGACTTTTTTATTTTTCACACGGTACCAGTGCTTTTAGTTTTATTTGTCGCATTTATTTTCTATACATCTGTCCAGAATATTACGGCCAAGTTCTCTGTTAATGTTATATTAGTTTAAGTTTCTCGTAATTCTTCGGTTTGTGTATTACATAAGTGCTCCGGTCAATGAACTATATATATGCTATCCGCCTCACACTTGGCAAGCAACTGTGTTTACATGGCCGTCACATGTTCAAGGACTCTTACTACGATCAAAACAAACACGTCATTTATTCCTCACTGTCTGTGTTCGTAAACTCTGTATCAAACTATGTATTTTTATTGAAATCAATAAACGGGGGGTTTGGGTATATCTGCCTGCCCGGGGAGTTTTGCATTCTTTTCCTTGAGGTCCGGCCGGTTGTCGCGATACCTCTGCGCCAATCATTCGCATCCTTCCCTATTCCATGTATGTACTAAACATACAACCGCTTACGTATCCTTTCCCTTATTTACATTCATTTGCCGTGGCCTAAGAGCTACAAGTATAGCTGATGGTCAACCCTCTCCTAGTATGACAAGCGAGGGAATGGAATGAAATGACAAACTTGATTGATTGATTTTTAATATTAGCAGGAAAAAAGTGTCGTAACTACTTTGCTATAATCCAACGAGCACTCTTACGCCGAATCCTGTCACGGTGGTTCATTGCCACTTGAAAAAGTGATCAGCCAGGCGGACAGAGCGGTGCCTCGTGAGGTTTCACCTCGGGATTTCACCCCTTTTCCTCGGTTCACGGTTAAAACTCAATTTCTTTTTGAGACCTAGATGTAATACCTCACTTCGGGGATTCCATCTCTTCTTGGTGCCTAGGTTCGAGTGTAGAATCCCCATTTCTTCTTGGGTTGATCCCCTCACTTCGAAGTTCCCAGTTCCACTTTCGAGCACTTGTCCTCATTTGAGGACCGTTCTAGCTCCCCTCCACCAGTCTACGCTTTTTTTCAATATGTACCCACACTGGCCGCATTACCCACTCACCTCGATCTCCACCACCACCACCACTACTTCTACTACCACTACAATCACCACACATGCTGTTGCTGTTACACCAGCTGTTGCTTATCACACAGCTCTGATGTCCCCTCACACCAACCCTTCATACTATGCCCGGTATCTCCCAGATGTACCGGCCCCCCAACGTGACGACTCGCAAATGTAGTGCAAACGCACCTCGTCACAGCTTCCCCACGAAGCAGAGCCCGCTGCACGTCGCCTCGTCTTGGATTCTTCGGTGGCACGGGCGCTGGCCATGTCACTAGCTGAAGATCACCCTATGGCAGGTAAGCATCCTCCCACCACTCCAATTTCTTCTGCTGCATCTGAACTCGCGATATCGGGAACACGTCGCCCTATCTCAACTCCCCTACTCTTCAATTAACTCCAGAATGCACTCATTCCTACCTCCTCTTTAACCCCACAGGAGAGTTCCATTCACCGTCCAAGATATTCACTACACTACTACGTTATACATGAGGAGGGATGAGGTGGCTGACATTCGTCTAACATCCAATGGCGTGATAATGAATGTCAATTGAGAGGGTGCAGCCCAGATGTTAACTCAATCGATATGGTCAGCACACCTGTGCTCTAGTACACCATTCCAACCCCTCTCACAGCCAACACTTCGAATCCCACCACCACCACCACCACCACCGAGGCACAACTTATTCAGCTGTGTGATTCGGGGAGTGGACCCAGCTGTTTCAGAAGAAACCGTTCTCCTGGAACTCATCGAGAAAAGAATTCCCGCGAGGAAGGCTTTCCGCATAACGAACAGCCCTGGGCCCACTTATAGGTTCAGGATATTTCTTCCCACTTGCGAGGACCTTAGGATAGTTCTTGCGAGTGGGGTTGCAATTCATCGCCACCACCACAAGATGGAAGCCTGTCGTGCACCTGCACCGCAGCCTATTCGCTGTGAGCGCTCATCTTACAATATACATACCACATCACACTGCAATTCTGAACATGCTGTATGCGGACACTGCACCCAGCGCCAGCACACCTCACAATGCCCTTATGTATCCCTGCCTCCCCGGTGCAATGCCTGCGGCGAACAACACACAACTTACTCGAGGCGTTGCAAAGCCCACCCTACCCCTCCTAGAGACAGACAAGAACTCGTAGCGCCTATGCGCACCACTGACAAACCCACCACACTAACACGCTCATTGTTTTTTTCCACTGACATCAAGGACATGATAAGATTTATTACAATTATCATGTATAACATCCATCCATTTCAACGCCATCTGGTACTCGCTCATTTACAGGCAGTAGCTAACCAAACTTTGAATCTACATTTTCGGACATCGCACTCAGAACTGAATACACATTTCACTTTCACACCGCTTGAAACTCTAGTATAAATATAATCATCCCACCCCCCACTCCATACTCTTGCATCATCTGTCATAAATAAAGCTCTATACTTCTTCTCAGCCCCTGCTCTATTTACAGCATCTTCAGCCATTAATACGTATATCATTTCTAGATAAAGTGGGTAATCTGTGTGGGTGGAGGGGATATATTCATCGTATTTTTGGTTATTAGCTGAGGGGACTTGGTTTGCTGGGTGGGAAGAATTAGAATAAGAATAAGATCACGTGAATAAAATGCTGACTCATTCCTACTTCTCACCTAAAACCACTTACCCTGTGTCCTGATTCACCACCAAAAAATTATTATAATAAAAAATGCTCCTCCATCTTTCATACTTCCCTTTTCCAATCGCCTCCCCCTTATCCATACCATCCCCAATCTATCCCGTACCAACACAAAAGAAAAATAAAGTAAATAAAGGAGAAATGAATGATTTACCGCGTTTAATTAACCTGACAAAATACAACAATACTTAGCCAAGAGGCTGCATACCCCATCCCCTCTCAATGCTGTCCAAATCCTTCACCCACATCCTTAATCCTTCACTTATCCTCAACCTGCTCGGATCTCCTGACCAGAGAGAGAGCGGTACCCTCTAGATGGCCCGCTTCTCCCCTTTAGGCAGGGGAATGAAAACATTTAGATAGATAGATAGATAGATAGATAGATAGATAGAACATTCCTGAAATGCATACATGCATTGAAATTATAAGCTATGTAGGCCTATGCATGCAATGACGGCTGTATATAATCACAGATATTAGTCTAGGCCTGGCCAAATACAGTAGAGACAATACGCGACACTTACGGATTTAGCCTTACTAAAATGGGAGACAATTCGACGGTGGCGCTCCTAGTGACTTGACCTGAAAAAATCGCGCTAAATTCAAATATCAATGGAAAGGTATATACGGGAATGGATAAATAAAATACGTCTAGAAAGGAAGTGTTATTGAGATATTAACTTCGAAGTTGCTAAAGCAATTCTGGATAAATGAATGAAGAATTGTTTAAAAGGTTATTATTCAAAAAATGAAATTAGACATATAAACAAGATGTGAAATGGACTGCTGTGAAATGGCTTGATCTTTCACTTATGCATTACTTTTTTAGCTTTAGCATTCCTGCCTGAACTCTTAAGGTTGGATTTGTCTTTTTTTCTCATTAAGACACTTGTCAATAAAAATATCGGCACATTCCTTACACATATGATGCAATGAATTAACATTTAATAGCTGGACAATTTTTCTCTTCACATGAAGCCTACTAACAGAAAGAAAATCTATAAAATCCCGGCTTTAATCTGAGAAGAGGGATAAAAGAAAGAAAAGTATGAAAATGTTGTCGATAGTGATGCTTTGAGGAATATTTACGTACAATTAGAGTAAAAATGTAACATACCCTCGGCTGTATAGCCAAGGATTTTTAAAATCAGTGGTCTGGAAATTATCTGAACAGATCTTATAATTCGTATATAAGCGTAATGTCCCTTCTTTCTTGTACACCTTATCCAAATCACTTCTGTGACATTTCAAAACTCACAGATCACACCTACACCACCACATCGGTATTGAAGGTTAACTGCTGCACTATACAATAAAATTTGCGTATTACATTTTAGGCCACTTAAAATATAAGTCGAGCAGGTCAGAAGATTATGATGTACTATAAAGATCTCTGTCACTGGAAGAATATATATGCAAACACAATATTACATTTTCTTGTCACGAGGGAACCTGAAAAACGACCGCGCATTCTTGTCTACTTCATAGTTATTGCAGCCAAACACAGCACATACCTTTCCTCTCATGCTGAGTGGAGATATCAAGGAATGAAACACGCTACTATTTAATTATGTCAACTAACTGAAAACGCATACATAACACCATAAACTCCACACACAAATACACGTGCTCTTATGACAGAATCAGTAGTTTTCAGGTCTACTCGCTAGAGAGAGCTCTAATAGCTGTCCCTCGATATCTCGCTCAGTGTCGCGTATTGTCTCTACTGTATTAGGCCTGCCCACGTGACGTTACTCACAGACCCTGCTCCTCTACCCACTAGCAATGTAAGTTCTGTGATGTAGTCCTATATAACCGCTCTTTATCTTCTATGGTGGCTTCAGAGTTCGTGATTGGTGGAAGTGAATCAAGACGACTTGGGCGGAGTCCGACCACGGGGAGGAACCAAAATTCGCAGTAGTGGATGCACAGTCACGCAGTGATAGTGGCACGGTACACTACTCTACTTGTGCGAGTCAGAGGTGCGCGGTAGTGGTAACCACTTGTGTTTTCGTTCAAGTGTGGTGCGGGAGTGACAAGCAATGGAGACCGACAGTGGAGGAACGTCGGCGGTAACCGGGAATTCCTTACGAGTGGAGCGTGAAATAGTAGTACCTATGGAAGAGGAACCCATAACCAATTCATCCAGTAATACGACACGACAGCAAGGTTCTCAGTCAACTGAGTCTGATGTACGGAGGCGTAATACGGAAGTGGTAGCCCGTTCTAATTCCGAACAATCTAACAATCAATCCGAGGCGTCCCAAGTGGCTTCTACCCCGGAATATTATAATCGTTTTCATCATGGACCTTTCTTTGTATTTGTTGAATCCATAAACGAGCAAAACATCGGCAATTTACACCCTATGGCACTTGGTCGCCGATTTTACGAAACTAAACTCAATGTCAAATCGATCCAACGTAAAGGGCGTAATCGACTACAAGTTACCTTCCATACGGCTTCACAAGCAAACGCATTTTTGAGTAATCCTATGCTTGAAACCCTCAAAATTAAAGTTTACATTCCATCATCACAAGTGTTAAGAGTAGGCATTATTCGTGGAGTTGAAAAAGGTTTATCGAATGATGACATATTACAGTACCTGGAATCCGAGGCACCAGTTAAAAGCGTGCAACGACTTAATCGCCGTGCAATTCAAGATGGCGAAACCCAATACCTTCCTACGGGTTCAGTAAAAATTGTTTTCAGATCACAAACATTACCCTCCCATGTCGCCTTATACAAGGTGTACATGGAAGTTGAACCTTACATCTTTTCACCCATTCGCTGTCGCAAATGCCAGCGCTATGGGCATACAATTCGGCAATGTCAAGCGAAAGTCGCTCGTTGTGGGAAATGTGCGCAACAACATGAAACACAGGCGTGTACGTAGCAATTTACACAATGTGCGTACTGTAAGAAAAACCATGTCAGAGGTTCCTCAATTTGTCCTGAACATAAGTATCAGGTCACCATTAAAAATTAATGAGTACTGAACACAAATCTTTTCCCGAAGCTAAAGCCCGAATCGCCCTTCCAATTTATCATTCCGAGCAACAAGAACTTCAAATCCCTCCTCTATCGTCGAATCCCCCATCCCCTGCGACTCCCAACCCGCGTAAGCGTAAGTTTACCCAAGTGATCATGCAAACTCCCCCTCCTACACCCGAACCCGGTTTCGACCGACAAGGATACATGGCCATTCTGCGAAACGAACCTTCGGTTCCAGTACATTCGATCCCGTCAACGAGTGCCATGCAACAACCTCTGCAACTAGTAATTTCCACCACACTGAATGGGGATGTATGGTGGATACAATCAAAGGTTCCAGTTTACTTACTACTTCAACTCATCAGAATTTGTTTCTTTTAAATGACGGCTCCCCGACCCGCTTAACTCCGCCTGGATCTCCACCCAGCGCAGTAGACCTTACTTTCTGCCGCACAATTATGGCCCCTGTCACCACCTGGCATACATTATCTGATACTCACACTAGTGACCACTTCCCAATTCTCATCACATATGGTATTCACCCACCACATTCCCAGTTTCAGACACCCTCCTGTATAAGTAACGTCCGATCTTATAAAAATTTCAATGTTTCTAACTATCAATCATACCTCAATTATATCTTGCAGCAGAAACACAAGTCCCCTATATCCTTTTCCCTCTTACTCCCTTATTTAACCCAATATTTAAACATGTTTCATCCGTGTCGACCATTAAAGGTGACGACCCATCCACAGGAATATGAACTAAAATGGTGGGACTAAGAATGTCACGATCTTATTCATAAGCGCAAACAATTATTCAAACAATATCGCCAATCAATGACGCAGCAGCATTATTTTCAATTGCGAAATCATATTGCGAAAACAAAGCTCGTCTTTAATGCAAAAAAGCGAAAAGCTTGGCAATCTTTTATTTCTCAATTAACTCCACAACTTCCAGCAACGGAATTTTGGAACGCGATCCGCATGATCACGAGAACTTTCCAATACCAAACTTCTTCTGCTTATCCGCGACAAGTTCTAGAAGATTTTTTATACACCCTTGCCCCTGTTACCGTAAATCCATTCTTTCTACCCACCTCACAGAATAATTCTTGTTCTTTTATTTCCCTTTTGAATCCAATTACATATAATGAATTACACTCTGTATTATGTACCGTCAATAGCTCATCACCAGGACCTGATGCAATTACTTATCAAATGCTCAAGGCCTTACCCCCATGTCCAAATTTATTTACTCAAATATTATAATAGTAGTTTCGAGACATTACATGTACCAACATCATGGAACGAGTTTTTCATCACACCCATTCTGAAACCAACAAAACGACCTACCGAACCTGAAAATTTCCGAGGCATCGTTCTGGGATCGTGTATACGCAAAGTCTTTTGTAAAATCCTTATGAAACGAATGGCGTGGGTATTGGAATATCACTCGCTATTACCCAAGTATCAGTTCGCCTTTCGACGGGGTAATAGTACACAAGACCCTATCATTATTTTCTTACTCGACATCTTATTAGCAAAATGGCGGAAACATTCTATCGTGGCAGTTTTTTTGGATATTAAAGGTGCCTATGATGCTGTGTTATTGCATATCCTCTGGGAGAAATTATTTAGTGCAGGATTCCCCATCCAATTCCTTTCTATTTTAAATTAACTATTTACTAACCGCCGGTTAACTATTAAATCTCCCCAACACACAATTGATAGCCGTTATACATTACAAGGTTTACCACAGGGTTCGATACTCAGTGGAATTTTGTTTTCCCTTTACATGAAAGAGCTCGAATCTCTTGTGCTACCACACGCTCGTATTCTAGCTTACGCGGATGATTATGTTATTTATTGTGCTGACTCCCACATTGACCTTTGTAGAGCCACAATATCTCGGGTTTTAAGTTTAGTCTTTCAGTGGCTAACGGCCCATGGACTTTCTCTTTCTATACCTAAATGTGCAGCGATGATCTTTACACATACACGAACCTTTGATAAAAGCCCTATTAATTTTGACACCTATAGCATTCCCTTGGTTTCACAACACTTATATTTAGGAATATATATCGATCAAAAACTCACATGGCAAACTCATATACGACATCTTATTAGGAAATCTGATCGTTATATCACCATCCTACGAACGGTAACGAAACGTGCATGGGGTGCTGACCCCTTGTCAGCACTACAGCTATATCATGCAACCATTTGGTCCATACTTGATTATAGCGCCCACATTATTGATTTAACTTCTAAACATAGTTTATTAGCTTTGGATCGTCTCCAATTTTCAGCACTACGTATCAGTGTGGGTGCCCTCCGCACAACGCCAACTAACGCGTTATTAGTAGAAACTACGGAAGAACCACTGTATATTCGCAGGATAAAACTTTCCAAAAAATTCGTACTTAAACATATTAGTAGAACGAACTCCCTTATTGTCCCTAAATTACAATTATTATATGAATATTATCAACAGCGTCCTCCTCCCAATCATCGGTATCCCGCCATATATATGGCTTATGCTGAAATCCACCATCTTACTGAGACTATACTTCGTACACCACGCGTTAATACGTATTCATACCACTATGACATTCAAACATTCCGTCCTTCTATTATCATTGCCCCTTCTGATGCATCAAACCAAGCAATGTCTGCACCTTATCCCACATTATACGCTCATAAGAAATTTAAAAGTCCCATAACCTCACCATTTACCGATGGGTCAAAATCAAATACTGGAGTCGGGGCAGCATTTTACGATCCACAATTACTCATTAGCTTTAAATATCCGTTACCTAATAATTTAACTATCTTTACAGCAGAATTATATGCCATATACCAAGCCCTCGTATATGTTCAACAGTTGCACTCCAAAAAATAAACATATTCAGCGATTCTCAAAGTGTTTTACAAGCTCTGCAATCACGCGCCCCTCATACAAATACATATGTCTACGAAGTTAAGTCTCTTCTACTTCGACTTGAAACATCCGGTTTTGTTATAGCGCTAATATGGATTAAAGGGCACAATCGGCACGTAGGCAACGATATGGCCGATATAGCAGCGAAAGACGCCAGTGCAGATACCGCGAATATATTACAAATCAAAATTCCGATTCCCGACTTTTTACCACATATCAAAACTGCAGCTCAACACACATGGTGCACACAATGGCGATTATCTGCTCGTACGAAAGGCCAACATAACTATCAAATTCAATCGAGTATTCCCACACTGCCGTGGTTTGCAAATGGCACGTATACACGACGTCACATTACCAATATCATCCGACTACGTTTTAAGCATGCCTTAACCCCAGTATATTTAACTCGATTTCACATTACGAACGACCCAACTTGTTCCTGCGGAGAATCTGAGGGCGATAGTGACCACTTGTTTTTTCATTGCCCCCAATATGCACATCACCAGGCCATTTTAATGCAGAAATTACTTAAAGTTCAAGTATCTTTCCCTACACGATTTTCAGTTTTGTTGCACCAACCTTCGCCTACGATCATTACTATTTTAAACGAATACCTTGATAACACTCACATAAAATTGTAATTATGATCTAGTTTTTCAGTTGTTTTGTTCCGACATGTTTGTGAGGTGGCACTTCTATATGTTCCTGGTGAGTAGATACTGTATCAAGGTTTTTATTACTTTCCGATCTTGTACAGTGTAACACGTTACTCCTATTCCAGCTTACTAAGTTATTTGTGTCTCTGCTCAGTATAGAATGTAATACTTCCATGAACCCGATATAATTTTGCTTCTTTAAGTGCATCTATCTACGTGTGATCATGCTAAAATCGGGTATTAGTGATGTAACCGTGTGTTTTTGTGATATAAGTGTAATATATTAATTGTCTCGTGACTGGAAAAGAATTTGTTGAATCCCAAATAAATATCCGCAAGACAAGACAAGGTTTGTTCATATTCTCTTTGGATTGTTCAGATCTGTTCAGATTGTAATGGTGGCGCATTGGTGGCTGACCATATGATCATTTGTTTTGTTAGGGAAAATAGCTAGTGGCATACGTTTCTAGTTACGACAGTGCTTTTGGGCGCTGTAGATTATTGGTATCAGCTTCACCGAAGTTGTTATCAATTAATTAATTAATTAATGAATTAAAATCATTATTTGTCAAAATTGTTATTGGCTGTGTAGGCTACATGACGGTGGCGAAGTGCGGGCTAAAGTTTTAAGAGCCGACTAAGTGTATAATATTGTGTAATCCTTCGAACATCTCATTTGAGAAAGCGAGAGGAGTACAGTTGATTGTACTATGTTGTTTCCGCCAATTTCAAGGGCCAGAAGTATACCAAAAAGTACATTTGAGGTGAGCTACGTGAACTTTTTAAATACATAATACAATGAATCGCACCTACAGTAAGCAGTGCTTGTGTGTGGGCTTGATGAATGGTGCAAATGAATGAATGAACAGTAGTGTGGAAACAAACTGTTTTAAAATTATTTTGAAGTAGAAATTTAAGGTGTAATTTTGTTTTGTTTGTAGGAATCAGGTGTTCTGATATTTGTAACGGGGAGAGATAAGGCATTTTATGTAGCCTATAAGGTCCAAGATAACTTGCATATCTCTGTCCAATTTAAGAGTTTCGGTATGAGAGTCGCCAACCAGTACTTAACTAATTGGTTCTGAAATTTGGAATAATTTTTAAAAATGGATTGTAATAGTACTTCTGCATATCTGATGTAGGCTTATATAAAAAACATTTGGCAAGTTGTATAACTCCCTTGTAGAAAAGTGGTTTGGTTTTCAGTGTGTGGTTTTTGAAGTACCCGTAAGTGTGTATCCAACAGAAACAGAAATTATATATTTATCTAGCACACCACCCCATCCTATGATACCATACTGTAATAAGGAATTTACACCTGTTAGGATTTTGGCTGAAACCATTCTCCTAAGTTAGTAAAATACAGGGTGCCAGGAAATGTTGTTCTCAGCGCCTAGGTGCTGCTGTGCGAGGTTGCATCAGCATTTAAGTTGGCAGAACGGCTGCTGCCGCTTGTATCAAAATAAATAAACAACAGTAAACTTTGTACTCACCACAGCAATACATAACAGATACTGGAAGTGTTGCTCTTGTGTTCGAAGACAGTAGACTTCAATACGTCTACACATATTGTCGAAGACTTTCACTAGAGTTTCTTCCACAATGGACTGCACATAATTAATGATATTGACTTTAAGTTCATCAATCGTTTTTGGATTAGTTTTGTACACCTGCCTGTTCCCGGTATATCGTGGACTGAACCGGTC
The DNA here is from genome assembly GCF_040414725.1 of Anabrus simplex. NCBI lineage: Eukaryota > Metazoa > Arthropoda > Insecta > Orthoptera > Tettigoniidae > Anabrus > Anabrus simplex. Next base: position 1,088,474,971 of record NC_090266.1, on the reverse strand, counting down.
ACATGAAATTTACTTATCAAATCCTGACCGGTATCCCGGTTTGGACACTTTGAATTAGGAAACTGTGCTTGAAATTTTAGTTTAACATTTTCTGTAAACCGATTGCCTTCGCGAAAAATGTATTCCACCATAAAAACTCTCTCTTCAGTAGTAAACATTACTCCCTGTATTCTGTTGCACTATTTCAATAATCTGTCTGAATGTTCGCTCACTGCAATACACACTGATGATTTCAACAGCCCACAGCTAACACGTGTGGCATTTCCTGTACTGCTACCCTGTTGACCTTGGCCTGTCAGCAAGCGAGCGAATGAGGGTGACAGATGTGACACCGTGCTGCCAACTAAACTGCTCATGCTACCTTACTCAGCAGCACGCAGGCACTGCGGAGAACATTTCCTGGCGCCCGTTATATACAGTACATAAGGCATTGTCGTCAGGTTTCTAAGTGAGTGATGCGATAATTCCACTTGAGGTGGTTAACAATAAATATACCAAGGTATTTAACATGAGTAGCTTTTTGTAGCTTGGAACAAGTGCAGTCTGTAGTTAAGCAAACATTTATTTTAGTTCTAATTTGCAAATGTTCGGGAGATTGCAGTGTCCTATTATTTGAGAATGTAACATAACAAACATGTTTTATTTTTTATTTATAGTCAAAACACATAGTTTCATCCATTAATTTGCTATGTTCTTTCCAAAGGTGTTCACACACAAGTTCCGGTAAAGTCATCATATCGTCGCCATAAGACCTATCTGTGTCGGTGCGACGTAAAGCCCCTAGCAAAAAAAAAAAAAAAAAAAAAAAAAAAGTCATCCTAACCTTCTTCTTTGGCTTTTTAAAAAAAATTTTTCACGTCGCACCAACTCTTCTTTGGCTGCAGGGTCCCTCTACTGGTCTACTTCTTTGAGCGTGCAATCAATGCACAGCTCTAGAAAGACACTTTGCAGAAACATTGTCGCGCCATAATGACAAAACGCCCTGGAATGCTGTCGGACGGAATCATCCTGTTGCATGAAAATGCTCGCCCCCATACTTCCAATATGGTGAGGGCTACGTTTCAGCAATTTGGTTTGATGATTTTGAACTTTTTGTTGACATTTCATTCATACCATTAGAGGTGTCACTCGTGTCATGGACATGTAGTGATTACCGAACACAGCACACATGCGACGATGAGTTTCGCGTACTCCAGCAGCCTCAGCCACCAGAAAAAGGACAACACTTCTCTGCTCTTCTTTGCTTGCCTCCATTTCTACAGCTGGACGAACAAACTAGACCAGTCCCAGCAACTGTGTGAATCTGTGGGTTGTCACTATGCAGTTCTCCTACCGCACCAATGGCAGTATCGATACCTGACAACGATGTTGCCACCTTTCGCGCAGTGTGTTCAGTTTTCATTTGACTGTTCCTTATAAATGAAATTACCGAGCAAGTGGTCGTGTGATTTGGGTCACATAAACTTACCTATCAGCTTGCATTCAGGAGATAGTGGGTTTGAATACCACTGTCAGCGGCCCTGGAATTGGTTTTCCATGGTGTCCTATTTTCACACCAGGCAAGTGCTGGAGAAACGGTATTTAGACGATGTCTACGGTTAAACAATGCCTAAGTATGGCTGCCGCATTGCAGAGACGTTATTTATCACTTAGACACTGTCTAAAACTGATGTTCAACCGGTCATGTTTAAACACTGCGGAGAGCACTTAAACAGTGCTCCAGCAGCCTCAAATCAGAGCAGTGAATCACAATCAGAGGTTTTGTACCATGAAACATGTAATTTGTATTATCAAGTTGAAACGATTCCGGGAAGCAAGGTTAGTCCGACGGCCTCTCTGTGGGTCGCTCGCTGCTAGATTGCAGCAATTCGTTTGACATGCACGGGGAGATGGATCTTAAAATAAGGTTTCGCTTTTCGAGATTTGTTTCTTGAGACTGACAAACTGTCAACTTGAATACAATTCTTGGCAACCAATATATATATACATGGGGTCATTTCCATGGAATTATAGGTCACTTTGACTACATAGATTTCAGAATTACGTGTCCCGATCGTCAGAGGACTGTCACATACATCAACCGGGAGGGATTCACTTATATTTACTGCCAAGTAAACACACATAATAGTGAAACTAGAAAGTAGGTTGTATGGGTTTTTTATATGTATAATCATATAAGTTTTCGGCAACTATAGGAAAAGGCAGGTAGTGGTGATTATTGTCTAAAGAGGACTGGGGAAGAAGAGCCGTGGCCATAATAACAGCTCTAGTATTTGCCTGATGTAAAAATAGGGAAACAACGGAAAACAATTTTCACGGCTGCCGATTATGCATTTCGAACCAACAATCTCCAGAATGCAAGCTACATCTATATGGCCCGTACAACACACTCGGTTACACATTACTATTGCTTCATCTTCCCTTCGTCGAAGCTACCGTATTTATTAGTAGATTACACTCACTGTCAGAACGCTATAATGAAAGCTACACCCCCTGTATGGTGGAGTGTCACTTTAGTGTCGATAATATTATGAGATTTAATTTCTACCGAAAGCGATACTCTTATCTGTGGGCAAGTCATGCTCAGCCATATTTGAGTAATGTGTAGGAAGACAAACAGCTGACTGGCGTTTGGCACGGGCACCAACAAATTTCATTGGTTGCGACAAGCAAAGAGTTGCATGAAAGATACTTCTGTCTCCATTTTCAAACCAAAATTGAAACTTTAAGCGATGTCTAGTTAAACATCGACTGAACATTGTTTATGCAATGGAAGATTGTGCTTGATTTAGACGTTGTTTAGCTAGACGAAGTCTAAGGCTTAAAACTAGTCATCGTTTCTGCAATCGGCCCTAGAACACTACACAAAATCAGGCATAAAACTATTTGAATTAACTCATGTATTACGTTTTACTGTATGAATAATAAAGATTTACTTTTGTTAATGTAAATTCTGTCATTTCTATCCATTAAATTGTAGCTTGCACATGCTCCAACCATGTACTTATTTTAGTTGCTTAAAATAAATTTAAAAAAAAGTGCATAGTGCTGTGTAAAACTACCTCGCAGGTACTTTTTTAATTTTCAGAAACAATTGAACCTATAGATGTGTTTGTTGTGGGTATCCACAGGGTTTTTATCTTAATGGTAGGTAAATTGTATTATCGGCACACTTTTCTGGATAGATTTACACCCTAGTGCTGAATCGGTAGACTTCGGCAATCTTCGAGATTCGTACTGGCAACCTTTGAAACACAAACTAATATCGGGTGTACATCGCTGTGCGACATCTGGCGTACACTTACATACTAGTACTGTTCTTGTTTACACAGCAAAGTCACACTATAGAATTCGTGCTAGGAACAAGATTCGCTTCGAGAAATGTTATATAATGTGTGTGTGTGACACAGTTGTTGGCTTAAGATAATAACGGTTTAGAAACTTCATATCGATCGACCATATTATCGATTCAATTCAGATTTCATTTCCATTCAGTTGGCAGCACTACCGGAACCGGGAGAGCTCCCTCCTTACTGCTCACCCCTGTGCACAAATCTATCCAGAAAAAGTGTGCCGATAATACTTGGGTAATTTAAAATTAAGTCTGATAAAATATTAAGTGCATGGAACATAAAAATACCATGCACTCATTCTTGTTCTGAATGACTGTGCATTGCAACAAAAATTGTAACATTCCAGTTTTCCTTGAGTGTGTAAATAATATAGGAAAATAAAACCATGTCTGTTAATATTGAGCACGGTATAAGTCACACATGAATATTTGAGTAAAAATAGGGTTTTCTTGCATTTATGGTGTCTTTCTTTATGTTGTACTCCAACATTTAGTTGATAATATTGCATAGAAGGCTCTGCAGTCGCAATTGAACGGCACTTTGCCGTTCCGTATGTGTTAACTCTCTTGCTTGGTCGGTGGATACAGAGTAGTTCTAGGTGTATAAGTGGCCACGGCTGGTCTGTGGTCCAACAGCTCTGCATTCCGCTTGAGCAGAGGAGCGGTAGCCACGGGTCTACCGTGGCTCCACACCTCTGCATTCTGGACACGGAAAGGGGCTGGTCCCCTCTGTTGGCTGTCCTGAGAATGGTTTTACGTGGCTTTCCATTCTCCTGCACCAAGGCGAATGCTGGGGCAGTTCCTAGTATAGACCATGGCCACCAACTCTCTCACCTTCACCACAAATCTCCTGGCTTGAGAGACAGCATCACTGTCTAGGAGGCCCGCATCCAGTCCCCTTCAGGAGAGGAATGAAGACGGTCCAGTAGTAGTTGTCTGTCACCTGACTGTGACATCAGACACCCAGCTGAGCACCTTTGATATAGGGTAACCCTAAGGACGACAAACATTTTAGGTTAAAAGGGCTGAAGTATCCCAAGGCCTCGTTTCTATCCAAATATTACTTCTTCGTTCCTGGCTGTATCTGTACCCTTAAAACGGACACTCCCAAGCTCACTTAGGGTCGGCCAGTATGACTTGGAGAGAGTATGTCCGATGTCTTGCACTAGATCAAGCAGCACTTCACTTTTCCTAAAAGCTGCCTCTTCCATACTGCATTAGGGTGCCCTCTTCCTCTCTCCGGCTTTTCACCAAACTCGATAGCTGCAGTCCTTAAGTGCGGCCAGTATCCATTATTCAGGAGATAGTGGGTTCGAACCCCACTGTCGGCAGCCCTGCAGATGGTTTTCCATGGTTTCCCATTTTCACACCAGGCAAATGCTGGGGGCTGTACCTTAATTAAGGCCACGGTCGCTTCCTTCCCACTCTCAGCCCTTTCCCATGCCATCGTCGCCATAAGACCTATCTGTGTCGGTGTGACGTAAAATAAATTGTAAACAAACAAAAATCTGCGGCTCTTCAATGACTAGCTTTCTGTACTAGATGGTATTCATTGTGTCATCTGACGTGACTGTACCAGCGGAGCTGTGTTTTCCTCCATTTTGTTGCTGATGTGCACAAGTTAAAAGATCTTTGCTCATGCTAATTGCGCACATTGTCATGCAGATGACGTCCGCCAACCATTGCAGCATCCGCTTCTGTCTTTCCCAACGTTTGGAGCCGTACATGAGGGTAGGCTGGATAGTGGTTTTGTATACATTGCCCTTCAATTTGACTGGCATCTGCTTATCACACAGAGCACCAGTAAAAGACTGCCCTTTTTGTCCAACCAACACTGATGAGGTGCTTGACAACTGCGTCTATATTACCATCAGTTGTGATCCTGGCTCAGTCAGGTGGTATTTGATCTTTGAGCTTGCTGGTCATCAGCGGTTTTCCAGCAAGGATGACAACGTTGTGTGGACCACTTGCCTGGGTTGTGCAAAGTTGAACGTGTACTGTCTTTTTGCGACTTATTTTGAATCCCATTTGCCTCTAGCATTGCTGGCCATAGTTCCAAGACGACCTCAACCTCCTGACATCACTCACCAACCAAAAACGATATCGTCTGCATAAAGTACGGTCCATGGCAGGTTTATCATCAACTGCTCCATAAGGTAGTGTTGATGACAATGTTGAACAGAGCCGGGCACAGTGCCGGCTCCCTGATGTACACAGACATCAACACAAAAAGTGTATGAAACGCCTGCAGTGGTTTTCACCTTAATAGATTCACGTAGACAGGATCTGTAGGAATATGATCAAAGGCCCTCTCCAGATCGTTGAATATATGTGTAGATTTTTACATAGTCCACGGTGTTTCTCAATCAGGATCCGCAGAGTTTGAATCGCATCATTTGTTGACATATCCTATGTGAAAACACACTGGTTTCATTGTATACTAATTTAACCCTTGATACAGTCTTCAATGATGCGCTCGCAGATTTTGTGTGTGTGTTTAATAAAGTGAGTTTGATGCCTCGGTAATTCTCACATTCTCGGACATCACCCATTTGCTTGTAGATGGGCACAAGGAAGCTTTGACAGAACTGTTCTAGCATTGGTAATCCAGCGAGGATCTTCTTGAACATTTTTGTCAACCATTAATTTCCTTGGCACTTAAGACTTCCCTTAGTACAGCTGGAATATTGTCAGGGTCAACTGCTTTGCCATTCATCTTTGACACAGCTACTGCCATGTTAGAAGGGGTGATTTCAGGCACAGGCCCCTCAGGTGGCCACTGTTGCTCATGCTAATTGCGCACATTGTCATGCAGATGACATCCGCCAATCATTGCAGCATCCGCTTCTGTCTTTTCCAACGTTTGGAGCCGTACATGAGGGTAGGCTGGATAGTGGTTTTGTAAACATTGCCCTTCAATTTGACTGGCATCCGCTTATTGCACAGAACACCAGAACAGAACACTGCCATCTTTGTCCAACCAACACTGATGAGGTGCTTGAAATCTGCGTCTATATTACCATCAGTTGTGATCCTGGCTCAGTCAGGTGGTATTTGTCCCATGGAAACTTAATTTAGCAACCCTTCAAAATATCCTTCCATTGCCACACCGATTAGCTCGAGCAGTATAGCGCTTGTTCTGTCCCCAACTTGGCGAGTCTGATCCTGGCTCAGTCAGGTGGTATTTGAAGGTGCTCAAATATGTCAGCCTCATGTCAGTTAAAGAACTCCTGCGGGATAAAATTCTAGCACCCCACCATCCCCGAAAACTGTGAAAGGTAGTTAGTGGGATGTAAAATCAATATTATTATTGTTGTTAGTAATGTTCCCCGATCGTTATGGATATACTCTGTGGTGACAGTATTGCTGGATTATTTTTCGCACTAAGCAGCGACCTTGTAGATACACTGCGCACCCTATGGTCTCTCAAATGTCTTGATGATTGACGATGATATGATGATGCTTGTTGTTTAAAGGGGCCTAACATCTAGGTAATCGGCCTCTCTCAAAAGTCTTCAGCGAGACCTTGCTGTGCTTCACTTTTAGCTGTTGCGACTACTTGTTTGGCCTGCTTTTTGACAATCTTATATTCTGCGTTTAGGTGTTATCCATTCTGGTTTTCTTTCTCTTTCCACCATGCTTTAAACACAGTCTTTTTCCTCTTGAGTGCCCCCTGGACATAATATTCCCACCACCCGGTCTTCCTTGTCTATTTTCAGTCTGCTGTTGGAAACTTGAAGATGATGCCTTGATCGGCTAGTACAGTACTTCCGGAATCTCTCCCACATTTGATCTGGGGTATCTTCATTCTTCTACACGTCCTGGGCAATATACCGGTAAGCTCTGATATCATCAATGAGTGGTTGTGCTGTCTCTTTATCTTTCAGCTTAAACTCCTTAATCTTTGTAGTTGGTATGACTCCGTTGTTTAATGTATACTGTAGCTGGAGCTCACCAATCCAGAGCCTAATTTGAGATGTCAGACACTCTCCTGGAATGAACTTGCAGTCGACACACTGTTTCAGCAGATCGCGGTTGCAGAGAACGTATTCAATCTGTTTCGTACAACTCCCTCTTCCACTTGGCCTTGTAACATTGATGAGGTCTGCATCTTGTATGTGATAAAGTGCTCATCCTTTTTCCGAATGCGTGTGTTAACTACAGCTAGATTGTATCCTGAGGCTAGCTGGAGGATCTCTGCACCCTGGTCATTCCTCGTTCTGCAATCTAAGCCTCCATGGCATTCGGAATAACCCTTGCCAGTCTGTCCAACATGATCATTAAGGTCACACAATGTAGTCTTTTTCTCTTCAGATGGCAAATGCTTCAGTAGATGATCATAGTACTCCCAGAATTTTTGTTTTGCTGATTTCATCACAGCCAACATGAGGCTTATATGCAGAGATTACATTCAGGCAGATGGCATCATCCATGACTAGTTTCACTGCCATTTGACAGTCGCTGATCCATGTGGCCGAGATAAGTCTTCCGATAAAATGTTTGGTGAGGATGATTCCTATACAGTTTCTTACGTTGGTGTCACCAATACCAGTGTAGAACAGCTTACAGCCATGGCCGATGTTTTGGCTTTTATCTCCGTTCCACTTTGTCTCCTGCACAGCTCCGATGCCCAGTCAGTGTCTTTCTAGAATATCTGTTAGTTTGGAGGTTTTTCCAATGAGTGTGCAAACATTCCACATGCCAATTCTCAACTTTTTCAACGTATTTCCTGCTTTCTGCCCGGGGACAGCGTCCTAGCTTTTGCATCAGTTTTGCGGGGAGGCAACCTATCGGTTACCTTTCTGCGTATAAGTCATACTCTTATGGTCAGCATGGTTTGGCAAAATGTTTTACAGCCTGTTGCCACCTGACGCCAAGCCAGATTGGTCTCGCTGACTGAGACCTGGACGCTGCCATTGATTCTACTATAGAGTTTATTGGCCCCCTGTTTTACTGTTGATACTGGCAGTCAGCAAGTTCCATGAACATCTGTTTTGATCCTTTCAAAGAAAGAGATGGTTTCTAGTGTCATCTTCTCCACTGAGGAAGCCGTCACCCCACCCAAAGGAGCTCATCCACCCAAAAGCGTTGGCCTCATTAGGAAGTTGGGTTATTTAAAAACCTTGTCTTATTGACAACTTAACTCCTGAGTTCCTAAATTTTAATCTTCGCAAATACAAGAATACAAGTTGGGAACAAAAAACACAAACCAGAGTTAACGTTATCATATGTTAAATGGGAAATAAAATTTCTTCACAGAAAGAAATCTGACCTAAACACCATATTGTACGATACACATTTAGCCGCTTCTCTTTCTCTAGCCCCTTTGGAATGGGACTCATTTCAAAATTATTCATTTAATTTTTTTTTCATATTCTTTCTGAAAAAAAAATACTTTAAACAAAAAACCTCAAGGTCAGCAAAACAGTGCACAATTCAACAATGACCCTACCTGTACATGAACACACCAATCATACTTTCAACCCACCAATTAAGGATCTCATGAACTTACATCTGAGCAGAGCAGGACATTCTAAGCAAAGGACCAAAACATAATTGGACAAATATAATTGATATCCACTCAAAGCAAGATCATAACCTACCGAGCTCGATAGCTGCAGTCGCTTGGGTGCGGCCAGTATCCAGTATTTGGGAGATAGTGGGTTTGAACCCCACTGTCGGCAGCCCTGAAGATGGTTTTCCATGGTTCCCCATTTTCACACCAGGTAAATGCTGGGGCTGTACCTTAATTAAGGCCATGGCTGCTTCCTTCCCACTCCTAGCCCTTTCCTTTCCCATCGTCGCCATAAGACCCATCTGTGTCGGTGTGACACAAAGCAACTTGCAAAAGAAAAAAAAAAAAAAATATCATAACCACCATTGCTGAAACTGAAATTATCATTAGTAAATTACCCATTGATAGATGAAATAAGTTTCAAAGTTAGGTAAAATTACAAAACACATTCAGAGAACAATATTCCACAAAGTCTGCCATTTCCAGCAAACACATTTTGGAATTGAAACACGAGATCAAAAACAACAATATAGTAAGTAGAAGAAGCTGACGAAGAAAATAGTACTGTTTTAATGACCAATAATGATTACATTAATAAAACCGAACAGTTATTTTTTTGATGGCAGTTTCTCTAAAGTAAACAAAGATCCCACGAACTAAATTGAAAAAAAAAAAAATCGCAAATGTCGAACAACGAATCTCCAAAATCACTACTATGAACCCTAGACTTCCCATTACCAAAACTCTACCAACAATTCTTAAGACTGACATCCCCATCAGACCAATCATTAACTCCAACACCAGTCTTACCTATAATATTTCTAGTTTTATTCAAAAATTCGTCATGATATAATATACATTTTTTAATAGAACTTCCATAAAAAAAATACAGTGGAATTCAGTAAAATTACCAAAAAATGAAATTAAATTCACACCATGCGTTCTTTTGACATCACCAATGTGTATGCTAGCATCCCTATAGCCGAAACGGTCAGTTTAGTCAAGGAGAATTTTAAAAAACCACAGCCATTTAAGAAAATTGGAAAGAGAGGAATTTTTGAATAGTTTCGAATAACAGAAAAAAGTACTCCTTATGGGGTCTCCTCCTTCCAGAATTTTAGCTGAAATCTACATTGACAATTTATAAAATAAGAAATCAATTACCTTAATGGAATATTCCATGTATATATGTAGATGACATTTTTACCCTCATCAGTCAGTGCATTACCAACAGTAAAACTTCACCTGAGCAACCTAATACTTTGGATTCCCACTTGAAGTTTACAGTCAAATCGGTAAACAATGAAACTTTAAATTTTAAATCTTTAGAAAACCTACCCAAATGATAAAAATCATTAAACAAGATTCTCTCCACCGTGGCATCCACATAAAAGGTATTTTCTACAATATGATAGACAGAGCCCTTACCATACCCCTATCCAAAAAGGATTACAAAAAATAAATTTGTGTAGTAGCACATAGTAACTGTTTCCAAAAGTGATTACAAAAATAAATTGTCATATACACTATAGCACATAATAATGGTTACAATGAATAAGCCCATCACTACATTGAAAAAAGAAAAGGAGAAGAAAGACTGACAATTTCACTTTCAATAACAACTAACATGATCAACATCATTTTCTGTGATGGGCAGTTCTCCTGTTCAGTAACAAGAATCAATTCCACGTCTGTCTTCTAAATATTTTCCGGGCCAGTTTTCTTTTGCCCACCTGGTAGGCCCTATATGATTTCATTTTAATACATTTTAATCTAATTTGAAATAATTTTTTTAAGAAAATAAGGCATTGCAAATTAGATCCATTGATTATGTTAAATTCATAATAATTTTCATCATTTTTTAATTCTAGTCAGTGGGTAAATTTTAAAATTTAATTATCATTACATTTTGTTTCATCTCGTACCATTAGTGGCCGATGACCTAGATGTTAGGCCCTTAAACAATCATCAGCATCATTGTCATTAAATCTTGCATGACTAATCCGAAAATCTAAGCCCGCCCACCTTAACGAGAAGGAAGTTAATAATAATAATAAATAATAATAATACTTCAAGCAACCAAAAATAGTAAACATTATGAAAATTCCGAAGGGCGCTGGGAACATGTTTATACTTCAATTCAAATATTAGCTTTTCAAGGCATATTTTCGTCGACTTAATGCTAAAACTATAAAAAATATTGCATTAGGCCTACCAAATTTTGTGAAAAGTCTGAAATCACATTTTATTAATCTTATACTAATTATCAGAAAGCAAACACTTGTATTGGTTGCTCAGCTATAAAATACACTGCAGAGAAGTTCATCGTGGTGCGTAGAAAATTACTTGACTTCATTGTGTTAGTGGAACCACTCCCAGGGAGGAATGACTTTCTTCACCTACGGAGCTGTAGTTGGAACCAAGGGAGGTAATAATTTCTTCCACACAGTCATCCAAAATTCCTTCCTTTTCTAACCAATTCAGTGTTGGTTCCTTTGTGTATTTCACCACAGATGCCCAGTTTTCTGCTGTGACATTATCAGTATCTTCTCTCTATTTCAGTAGTGGTGAACCTCTTGGCATTAATATTGGTATGGTAAAGAGACAGCCTGATCACCTGATGGTCATTCCTTTTTTTGCTCCCTCATCAATGACATAATTGGCTTCAGTTTGTAAGCTCTCACAAGTTTGATTAGTTTGACTTTGTAGTACCAAGTTCAATGGTGATATGTGTGTTCTAGGCAAGATATTATTCTTTCTACCCAAGCCAGCTTGCCAGCTTTTCTTGTCTGCTTTGTTGGAGCGCTGTTTTGCTTTTATGGAGTGGTATGGAGCATTATCCATAACAATGGTGGTTTTAGAGGGGTTGGGGAATGTTCTTACGGAGGGAATTTTCAGACCATGCTGTGAAGCAGCATTTATTTTCTCATGCTAGTCCCCTGTTCTTTGCGTGCGGGACATAAGGAGACAATTTAGAACGATGCCTCAAGAAGCGCCAGAATGTAGGACAATGACCCTACCCCCCTTTCCTAAGTGGGCTTTCATTGTGCCTTGTGGAGATCTGACAACCTTATGGTTTTATTGAGCCACACAATGCTTTCGTAATCTGCGTTCCTATCAGCCCTCGAGTAGCAGCACCGCCAAACGACGATATCATGTCACTCCGTCAACACAGACCGGTTTTAGTATTTTTCAAAGTGAAATCCTAATTCATGAGGGGAGGTCTGAAGGAATGATTCACTATCATACACAGATTATTTTCTCTAAGACTGCTGTGTTGTTTCTGTGATGTTGGATGTTCCTTCCTCTTGTAATAGCCATATACGAGGGCTATTTTTTCAAGGTCCAGTCGGTTTCAAAATTAAAACTGCAGTGAGAATCCAATAAAGTGTTGCGCAGTGTCTCTAGTATGTCCGTCGACCCCGTCACACTTGTCAGTTCTGAGCACATAGTGAGCACGTAAACATGCCTAGAACACTAGAGTCTCCCGCCAAATGTGAAGTGTGTGCTGTCATTCGATTTCTTCATGCTGAGGGGTGCAAAGCAGCCGAAATTCATTGACGAATGATTAATGTGTACGGTGAAACTTTCATGAGTGACAAGAAAGTGCGGCATCGGTACAGGAACTTTGAAGCAGGACATACAAATGTTCCTGATGCATGCATTCAGGAAAGGAAGCAAGTGTCAACCGACGATGATGTTCAGCGAGTGGATCAGGCGATTTGAGGAAATTGTTGGTTCACGATTTCTATGTTCAGTGATCTTGAAATTTCAAGGGTAGCTCTCTGTACCATCATGAGTGAGACTTCAGTACCGCAAACTCTGTGTGAGGTCGGTTCACAAGGTGCTGTCCAACCATCACAAAACACAGCGAATGGGCGCCGCCTTAATGTTTTGCCAGTACTACCATGCTGAAGGAGAAGATTTTTTTAACAAAATCGTCACAGGAGCAAAACATAGGTCCATTTCAAAAATGAAGAAACAAAAGAGCAATCCAAACAGTGGATGCATTCTTATTCCCAGAGTAAACCAAAGAAGTGCAAGCAAACCTTCTCCATCAGGAAGTGTATGGGCTACTGTGTTCTGGGACCAAAAATAAATTTCGTTGGTGGAATTCATGGAACGTGGCACGACCGTCACTGCAGCCTCGTACAGCGTGACTCTTCAACGTCTACGTACTGCAATTCGTAACAAGCGAAGAGGAATGTTGTCATTAGGCATTGTCCTTCTTTATGACAATATTTGGCTGCACACTTCAGCTGCAACAAAGACTCTCTTGCAGCGTTTTTGATGGGAAGTGTTTGATCACCCACCATACAACCTGGACTTGGCTCTCTCTGATTTTCATCTCTTTGCTCACATGTAATGCTGGCTAGGAGTACAGCATTTTGGCACAGAAAATGAGCTTTAGGCCAGCATAGAGAAGTGGCTGAAAGCACAGGCTGCTGCCTTCTATGACGAGGGTATTAGAAAGTTGGTGGCCCGCTACAACAAATGTCCGTCGGAGAGGTGACTGTAGAGAAGTAGCTGGATGGTGTAGCTAAATGTTGCAAATAAAACATTTTTGATTTTCACTGTGGTTTAAATTTCATGATCAATCGGACCTTGAAGGAAAAAAATAGCCTTCGTTCATGCCGTTGGATTACTTTAAACTTTTCATATTGGTTACTTATTTGGCATAGTGCTGAGTTTTCCCTGGTGTTGATAATCCATTTTATGATGGTCTTACACGATATGAAGTTCATTCCGTATTGATGTCGCTTTCACAAAGTAAATGTTTACTAAATCCTCCTATTAAATACAATATATTTCATCTATTAAGATAATTTTTAAATTATCCATACATGTTTCAACTCGTGTGAATCATCTTCAGTGGATATTTAAATTAAAACGTATGTGACATTTAAAAACAGAGTCTGATAAAATTATATACAAATTTCCTAAAATTACTCTATTGTAAATTCATTGTGGCATATTGGTGTTATTAAAAACACTCTTACGAAATATAGACATATGTCCTTCTGTACAAATAACATCTTGTTATGTATTATTAATGTCTTAAAAATATTTTCTTTGGGCTGAATTCCTTATAAAACTTGTTGATGTTGGTTGTACTGTAATTAGTATTTTGAGGTAACATAATTACAGGTGTACTGTTGATATTGGCGAGAGTCTAATGGAAGTGTATAATATGTAATGGAAATGATATTGCTGGAGTACAAGCCGGTAGAAGTGAAAGCAAACACTCGCAAAAATATAGAAAAAAGGTAGAAAAAACGATCTCAGGACATATATATCTCTGCTATCTGGCAGGGTTCTGTTGGTAAAGGAGTCTTTTTCTCAATTGTTGTGTTGTGACTGACGAGGTTTTGTTAATGGTAGTGGTGAGGAGTAATGTTGAGGGGAGTATGGCTTATACTGGGGATATTGGAAGGAGGTATAGTTGGAAGGAGGAATGTATGTGGAAGGGGGTGTTGGCCTTGTATGCTGGTGGGGTGGGACTTGTCGAAAAGGTGCTAATATATTTCTTTTTTCATTGATTTCATTTAAATTGCACAAAAGGTTCTTGTATTGATCAATACTGATGTAATTCTCAGATATTTTCTAGAATATTGAGTAATGGGCCCTTTTGTTCAAGACGTATAATCATCAGATCCTGATCTATTGTAGTGTAATTATGATTGGCATTTTCATGATTAGGACTCATGGTTGAGAAACGGTTATGTTTTTTCGCATTGCGATGTTCTGTTAATCTTGTAATAAAATTTATGACCTGGTTGTCCGTTGTATGAGGATTCACATGTTTGAAACTCAAGTTTATATATTCGGGCATTCATGTATTTGTTATTATTAATGATGTGCGACTTGAAGACTGATCTACAGGTACTATTCGTTATAAACATTATTTGTATATCATTTTATTAAACTCTGTTTTTAAATGTAAGATATATTTTAATTTAAATATCCACTGAAGATGACTCACACGAGTCAAAAATGTATGGATAATTTAGAAACTTCATCGTAATAGATGAAATATATTTTATTGAACAGGAGGATTTAGTAAATGTTTATTCTGTGAAAAAAAAAAGTGATGGTCTAGATAAATTCTCTCGTATGTGCCTGACCACCTCGCAGGGCAGATGTTACAGGAGGAAGTAACTAGGAGATTTCCACGAGCGGATATCGGATGTTTCAAGATATTGACCAGAAAATTAAAATCCACAGCCTGTTTCCAGTCATTTGACTGAGTCAGGAATGGAATGAATGAAGCCCCCATGTAGCAGCGAGGATAGGAATTGTGCCGGCTGCTGAAGCCTGTCGCACTCCTCTATTGACCAGAAGCTTAGAACAATAATATTATTTGTAATCGATAAAACGCTTTCACATCTAATACTTTATACATCATATTCCACAAACAGCTCATATTTTACAGTTTAAAATGTGGTATGTACTACGTGTGAAGTGGTTGAAGTGGCATGGTTTTGTTTACACTTAGGGTTCATTCCAACCAGGCATGTTCAATTCTACCGTCTGGTAGTGATGGGATAATTGAATACAAAATAATTGCCTATTCAAATATTTCATTTTATTCGATTATCTTTTCCATTCGGTTATTTGGTTATTCGATTAGTTTTTGGATTTGAAATTACATTCGAATGATTGGGGCAATTGAATACCGAATGCCTTCGAAATAATCAAATGAAAAGTAATCGTAATGTTATCAACTCGCCAATCTCATTGCAGGGAAATTAAAATGACCTATCTCCATTCCCTTATGGCAAGTGTGTGGTTTGGATGAACGGTCTATGATAAACTTTTATTATTATTTATAAATTTCATTTTCTGTATTGACAGATTCAAAGTATAGATAAGAAATGTGTTTTTCCACCATTCAATACACAATTTATTTTAATAGATTAAACTAGTACCGGTTTCGGCTCATTAACGGCCATCATCAGCTAGTACGTGATTTGTTTTAGCCATTAGACAATTCACAAGTTGTTATTGTATTAGGCATCCGGATGTCTAATGGGGGATGGAAATGTATACAATAGCATATAATTAAAATATCAGTAGTCAGGGTAAAAAGTTACAAATTAGAACATGAGTATATAAAACGTATTAAAAACACACAGGCCACAATATATAACATTTAAAAAGTTTCAACACATTAAAATGGTACGTATAGGTAGACACTTGTTAAAATTTTCAATTCATGCTACATAGATTCCATTCTTCTGTCCTCTGTGCAGTTCCTTTGCTTCTAAGTTATGTTGATTTTAGCTGTGTAAGGTAATCTTCGAGAACATTCTGAAACTGGTATACGTCTTATTGATATGGGCCTTTGTCATCAAGAAATTTTGTTGTGTTATATATTCCAACTTGTGATATACTATGGCAAGTTTCAATATAGCAAACAGCAGGTCTCGAGCTTGTATTTGGAAGTAGTTGGTGGCAACACCTCTCTCGTCTACGTTTGTTGTAGTCTGTAAAGATAAGGTGATATAAGTATGCCGGTAGTGTGTATGATAAACTTTCCGAAAATAATATAAACTTGTGCACTCAGATGCCATTACTAAAAATGCATAGATTAATAGGCCGTATTTCGCAGGGCATGGTTCATGTTTGTGGGTTACTGTAGTCACGTCCTAGTTCGTGAACCATGGGCAACGGCTGAGTGGCCTAGTAAGTGGTCCTGAGAGTCGGGATACCACTTGCTATGGAATGGGAGTGGGCATCTCGGACATATTCTGAGTCATGGCCCTCCTTGTGCTCAGGCGGCTAGGACTATACAATTCACCGGTGGTCCATAACCCGTTAGAGGAGAGATCCTCACTTGGACTATGTGCAAGTAGGGTACCATCCTGCTTCATGAATTTACCGAGCTCAGAACATTTTAAGTAAGCCTCGGACCGATGGCAGTAACAGAGTCCCACTCCCATTTGACAGGCGAGGGACTCCTTGGAAACAACTTGGCAAACGAAGTGGAATTTGATGGGGAGCTATCAATATTAATGGGGCTCGTGGAAGAAAGAAAGTAGAACTGGCTGAGTCAGCAAAGAGGATGCATCTGGATGTGCTAGGAGTAAGTGATATTCCGGTAAGGGGAGATAATGAGGAAGAGAAAGGAGATTATAAAGTGTACTTGACGGGTGTTAGAAAGAGAAGGGCAGAGTCTGGGGTAGGGCTCTTTATCAGGAATACCATTGCACGCAACATAGTTTCTGTTAGGCATGTAAATGAGCGAATGATGTGGGTAGATTTGTCAGTTGGAGGAATTAGGACAAGAATTGTGTCCGTGTATTCACCATGTGAGGGTGCAGATGAGGATGAAATTGACAAGTTTTATGAAGCATTGAGTGACTTCGTGGTCAGGGTCAACAGCAAGGATAGAATAATGCAAATGGGCGATTTCAATGCGAGAGTTGGAAATAGAACTGAAGGATACGAAAGGGTGATTGGTAAATGTGGTGAAGATATGGAAGCTAATGGGAATGAGAAGCGTTTGCTGGACTTCTGTGCTAGTATGGGTTTAGCTGTTACGAATCCATTCTTCAAGCATAAGGCTATTCACCGCTACACATGGGAGGCTAGGGGTACCAGATCCATAATAGACTATATCTTAACAGACTTTGAATTCAGGAAATCTGTTAGGAATGTACGAGTTTTTTGTGGATTTTTCGATGATACAGACCACTATCTGATCTGTAGTGAACTAAGTATCTCTAGGCCGAGGGTGGAGAAAGTGAAATCTGTCTGCAAACGAATAAGGGTAGAAAATCTCCAGGACGAGGAAATTAGACAGGAGTACATGGATATGATTAGTGAGAAGTTTTGAACAGTAGACAGTAAGCAGGTTCAGGATATAGAAAGTGAATGGGTGGCATACAGGGATGCTGTAGTAGAAACAGCAAGGGAATGCCTAGGAACAACTGTGTGTAAAGATGGGAAAAGGCGAACATCTTGGTGGAATGATGAAGTGAGAGCAGCCTGTAAACGTAAAAAGAAGGCTTATCAGAAAAGGCTCCAAACAAGGGCCGAGGCGGGCAGGGATTTGTACGTAGATGAAAGAAACAGATCGAAACAAATAGTTGTTGAATCCAAAAAGAAGTCATGGGAAGATTTTGGTAATAACCTGGAAAGGCTAGGTCAAGCAGCAGGAAAACCTTTCTGGACAGTAATAAAGAATCTTAGGAAGGGAGGGAAAAAGGAAATGAACAGTGTTTTGAGTAATTCAGGTGAACTGATAATAGATCCCAGGGAATCACTGGAGAGGTGGAGGGAATATTTTGAACATCTTCTCAATGTAAAAGGAAATCATTCTGGTGGTGTTGGAAACAGCCAAGCTCATGGGGAGGAGGAATATGATGTTGGTGAAATTATGCTTGAGGAAGTGGAAAGGGTGGTAAAAAAACTCCATTGTCATAAGGCAGCAGGAATAGATGAAATTAGACATGAAATGGTGAAGTATAGTGGGAAGGCAGGGATGAAATGGCTTCATAGGGTAGTAAAATTAGCATGGAGTGTTGGTAAGGTACCTTCAGATTGGACAAAAGCAGTAATTGCACCTATCTATAAACAAGGGAACAGGAAGGATTGCAACAACTATCGAGGTATCTCATTGATTAGTATACCAGGCAAAGTATTCACTGGCATCTTGGAAGGGAGGGTGCGATCAGTCGTTGAGAGGAAGTTGGATGAAAACCAGTGTGGTTTCAGACCACAGAGAGGCTGTCAGGATCAGATTTTCAGTATGCGCCAGATTAATTGAAAAATGCTACGAGAGGAATAGGCAGTTGTGTTTATGTTTCGTAGATCTAGAGAAAGCATATGACAGGGTACCGAGGGAAAAGATGTTCACTATACTGGGGGACTATGGAATTAAAGGCAGATTAAAAGCAATCAAAGGCATTTGTGTTGACAATTGGGCTTCAATGAGAATTGATGGTAGAATGAGTTCTTAATTCAGAGTACTTATAGGGGTTAGACAAGGCTGTAATCTTTCACCTTTGCTGTTCGTAGTTTACATGGATCATCTGCTGAAAGGTATAAAATGGTAGGGAGGGATTCAGTTAGGTGGAAATGTAATAAGCAGTTTGGCCTATGCTGACGACTTGGTCCTTTTTTTGCTAGTTGCTTTACGTCGCACCGACACAGATGGGTCTTATGGCGACGATGGGAGAGGGAAGGGCTAGGAGTGGGAAGGAAGCCTCCATGGCCTTAATTAAGGTACAGCCTCAGCATTTGCCTGGTGTGAAAATGGGAAACCAAAGAAAACCATTTTCAGGGCTGCCGACAGTTGGGTTCGAACCTACTATCTCCCGAATACTGGATACTGGCCGCAATTAAGCGACTGCAGCTATCGAGCTCGGTTGACTTGGTCTTAATGGCAGACTGTGCCGAAAGCCTGCAGTCTAATATCTTGGAACTTGAAATTAGGTGCAATGAGTATGGTATGAAAATTAGTCTCGAAGACTAAATTGATGTCAGTAGGTAAGAAATTCAACAGAATTGAATGTCAGATTGGTGATACAAAGCTAGAATAGGTTGATAATTTCAAGTATTTAGATTGTGTGTTCCGCCAGGATAGTAATATAGTGAGATTGAATCAAGGTGTAGTAAAGCTAATGCAGTGAGCTCGCAGTTGTGATCAGCAGTATTCTGTAAGAAGGAAGTCATCTCCCAGACGAAACTATCTTTACATCGGTCTGTTTTCAGACCAACTTTGCTTTACGGGAGTGAAAGCTGGGTGGACTTAGGATATCTTATTGATAAGTTAGAAGTAACAGACACGAAACTATCAAGAATGATTGCTGGTACAAACAGGTGGGAACAATGGCAGGAGGGTGCTCGGAATGAGGAGATAAATGCTAATTTACGAATGAACTCGATGGATGAAGCTGTACGCGTAAACCGGCTTCAGTGATGGGGTCATGTGAGGCGAATGGAGGAAGGTAGGTTACCTAGGAGAGTAATGGACTCTGCTATGGAGGGTAAGAGAAGTAGAGGGAGACCAAGACGACTATGGTTAGACTCGGTTTCTAACGATATAAATATAAGAGGTATAGAACTAAATGAGGCCACAACACTAGTTGCAAATCGAGGATTGTGGCGACGTTTAGTAAATTCTCAGTGGCTTGCAGAGTCAACGCTGAAAGGCATAACAGTCTATAGTGATTATGTATGTATGTATGTATGTGGTAACGCGAAACGCAATGCTATATCGTATCGACTACTTCGATCACCAAATTTATCCAGTTATAAATTAAAATTCTTCAGAATTTTGGGGGGGGATGAAGATTAACATGAACACAAGCATGGGAAATGAGGCAGAATATTAATGCAAATATTTCTAGATAATAACAATATTCACAAACTAACAGAACAATAATACAGCTTGTCACTCAAATACATTCTTGAAGAAGCCTTATGTACGGAGTTTTCAATAATATTCACAAGTAAACAGAAAACTTGAACTTCATTCATAAATAAATATTTTGAAGGAATGTTTTATGTACGAAGCTGTCAAATATAATCACAGGTAAAAAAAAATAGAACTTGCTTCGTAAATACATTTTCTTAATAAATGTCCTATTACTGTACCTTATGTATTTCATGTGAAAAGCTCTACCACCAGATGTACTGCCTGAACAGCCTCCACTGGGAAATGTAGTTCTCTGAAGGAATGCCCGGTTTCTAATCTCATTTATTGATATAAAACCATCTACCATCTTCACGCCTTAGTACCTCCGAAGACTACCAAACTCTACCTTTTTCATAGGAAAAAATGGATGGTGTCAGACACTTTGAAAAATGAAGGTATTGGCCAAGAAAGACAGGGCCATGAAGGGCGTAAAAATAGACTCCGTAGGCTTTGGAAACCTAATACCATCAGGGTCGGAAAAGAACAAGAGTTGTCTAAGGAAGGTCGGTTAGGATAGAAAATGAAGGCAAGGAGCCTGGCACAAATGGGTGAAAGCAGTGCTTGGACTCAGCTAGGGGCACCGCGGTTGCCAACCCACGCTCGCGCAATCAATCAGTCAATCATATGCATTTAGGGCAGTCACGCAGGTGGCATATTGCTTATCAGTTGTTTGCCTAGTCTTTTCTTAAATCATTTAAGAGCATGTGGGGCTCCTTTTAGTCGCTTCTTACTACAGGCAGGGGATCCCGTGGATGTTATTCTACCACCTCAACCCATGGGGTAAAATAATGGATTTGAATGAAAGAGACACAGGTGTATTATCATCACCACTACCGCCATCAAAAGATATTGCTGTGGTCCTAAAGGTAATATAATGCATTATTCCCCTTTGATAAATTTATAATAATGGCATGTGACCTCCGGAGTGGCCTATAGTTGACGCAGTATAGGTGACCTGCACGTCTGTGAGGACGGGGCGCTACCTAAAATGAAGTCTAATGCTGGAGATGGCAGAGGCAGAGAGCAATTAAGTAACAAAAGTTAAGATCCCCGACCCTACTGAGAATCGAACCTGGGACCGCTAGGACCAAAGGCCAACATGCTAACCTTTTATCCATGGAGCCGGACAACATAAGATTAAAGTAGGTACATTGCCTGATGCTAGTTAAAAGAAATTGTCAATTGGTAGTACTGAGGCTTAGTTCCATTATGTAGCCAGAAGACTGCATTTATTTAAATAAGGAGCTTTATTGTACAGATATTAAACATTCAGACAATTCACACAGTTTCAACATTTGGATATTCATTAGGTAAAAGGCATCTTTCTGTTTATCATAAGAGTTCATCTGTTCACTTATTTCAGTCGATTATCCGTCCAGCACGCTTAAACCAAAAATTCATTCATGACGCATCCGATTATTCTATACGATACAACTGAATGATATTTGAAACTCATTCAATTACTTTATTTGATTATTTAAATAATCGGGTGGAGGTTAATTGATCATTAAAATATTTGATTATGCCATCACTACAACCGAATGATATTTGAAACACATTTGATTATCTACATAATCAGATGGAGGTTAATTTATTATTAAAAGGATTTGATTATCCCATCACTACCGTCTGTACTGCTTATTGCTCCTTGACCAGCCAGGCAAGAAAAGAGTGAGGAGTACTGCGTTAAGGCAAGCAAATTGTTTCAATCA
The DNA here is from genome assembly GCF_040414725.1 of Anabrus simplex. Lineage (NCBI taxonomy): Eukaryota > Metazoa > Arthropoda > Insecta > Orthoptera > Tettigoniidae > Anabrus > Anabrus simplex. The sequence goes on along the minus strand of NC_090266.1, from coordinate 1,088,452,967 downwards.
GTCATTACTGATCTGCATTTAGGCCAGTCGCTCAGGTGGCGGATTGCCCTATCTGTTGGTTTCCTAGCCTTCTCTTAAATGATTGCAAAGAAATTGGAAATATATTGAACATCTCCCATGGTAAGTTATTCCAATCCCTAACTCCCCTTCCTACAGATGAATATTTACCCCAATTTGTCCTCTTGAACTCCAACCCCATTTTCACACCAGGCAAATGCTGGGGCTGTACTTTAATTAAGGCCACAGCCGCTTCCTTCCAACTCCTAGGCCTTTCCTATCCCATCGTCGCCATAAGACCTATCTGTGTCGGCGTGACGTAAAGCCCCTAGCAAAAAAATTGAACTCCAACCTTATTTTCATATTGTGATCTTTCCTACATTTGATGACACCACTCAAACTTATTCGTCTACTAATGTCATTCCACGCCATCTTTCCACTGACAGCTTGGAATATAAAGTCCAATAATAGACCAACTATATTGGTATTACATGCCGCTCGGTCAAGCAGCCTGTCTCCTTTCTCCCGAGTCTGCCCAGCCCAAACTTTGCAACATAGGTACTCTAGTAGGGGTCTTACCAGAGATTTATATGCCCTCTCCTTTACATCCTTACTACAACCCTTAAATACCCTCATAATCATGTGCAGAGATCTGTACCCTTTGTTTACAATCCCATTTATGTGATTACCCCAATGGAGACCTTTTGTAATATTAACACCTAGGTTCTTACAATGATCCCCAAAAGGATCCCATATATTTTTAATAATTATTATATTAAAATACATTGTGATGTGATGATTGTGACTCGAGTATCTATTCAAAGTAACTGAGAAGATCTCATAACTACTGTATTATCACATCAATACATCAATTTTCTAAATAATCAAAACTGAGTATACCCTTTATTTTTCTCTATTTTCGTCTATGATACACTGTATTGAATACTTTATAAAGCAAAAAATTAAATTTATCCTCCTAATTCAATACAAAACATGATTTCATCATTAGATGGAGCAATAAAATTCAAACATGTTTTGATTCGTTTGAGCCATCTTCAGTAAAAAGGGGGGGGGGGGTAGTTAAAGTATTCTACATAATATAAGTTAAGAATGTGCTAAAAACATAATGAAAGAACAAATGAAAAACAAAAAAAAGGCAGATGGAAATAATAACAATATACAATATTTACATCGCTAGATGGAGCGGTAAATAACTTGCTGAGAAGAAATTCAGTGAACAAAGGGTTAATATAAAACATATTGAAACCAAAAAATATGCTAAACTTAAGGAAAGAAAAGAAAATATAAGATAAAAAATGAAACGACACAATAAGTGCTATTAGTGAGGTTGCGAACCTCTTAGATTGAAATGTTTTAGTTAGATAACACATCAAAAACAGGACGAAATCACTGTGTTGAAAATTCAGGCTAACAGTACGTCTGTGTAGAAACACCATCCCACGAATGACTAGGAGGGGAGCGAAAAAGCTTGAGAAACCAAGTTTGAGAGGAGACAATATGCCAGGTGAAATTATATGATGTGTTCGGGAAAAAACACCGCTGAATTTAAAATTTTAGAATAGCAACATTCTCTATTTCTTCTCAGTTTTGCGGTCCTGTTCTCGAAGATTATTTCCAATGTTGGCTAGGTGTGTTTGCCTTATTTTAAATGGTTGGGAGGGCAGCGACAAAATTAAGAAGCTGTGTTAGAGGAATAACAGCTGCATGGTAAACTGCAAGTGACCATTATGGAAACCGTCAGTGAAGTTCCAATCTGTATTGAATATTCACTATTATCAAACCAACAATAATCTTCTATAGAACAATTAATCTACACTCATTTATACTTTTCATATTAATATATCCCTCTCTGGACCTAGGTTAGACTGTTTATCTCCTAAGAGCCCTGAACAGCTGAAAATTCTCCTACTTGGGATATTTGTAGCTGGAAGCACTTGCTTTGCTATGATTGCAAAATGTGAAAATGCATCCCTGCTGTTTCTCCACCACTGAAGTAAATTATTGTCAGCCAGCGGATCTATATATATCTGTCGATCAACTTCATTATGATCTGATAAATCTATTGCTTGCTCCTCAAATAGACTTTTTTTCTTTGGCACTGTAGTTGCATTGTTGTTTCTTCAGCTTGAAATCATGTCCTCCCTGTTGAATATCAATGAGTTGTGTGCTTGAAATTTGACAGGGAAGGCATGATTTCCCTCTTTTAATCACATAAGTTTAATTGAATCCTATTTTAGTCCCCACATATTTAGTAGCTGAAGATGTCCTACATTTGGACGAAACATATTCTACTAATTTTTATCATGTAATTCTTCACTGATTAAATGTTGTATTGAAAAAGTGGAACTATAGCATTCTTTGTATATATTCAATTATTGATGTGTTGTGTTACGTTACATAATTAAAATACAATTTATTTTTCAGAAGAAAATATGCCTCATTATGATGAAAACTAGTTTTTCATCAATTTCTGCATTAGCTGTGGAGTTGCTCAAGATATTGCAAAATTATTTCAAATAAGTGAGCATCATGGGGGTAAATTAAAGAAAACATCGAATATGAGTAATTCGGACAATTCTGAAACCTATAGAAGTTTTCCCATTCTCTTATTTTATTCATATTTTGTGCTTAAATACAGAGATAAAGTAGAGGTTAAATCACTAGGTATGAAAAATTGTTTATAGGTCTCAACATCTAAATTTCATGTTAATATGGTCTAAATTACAAAACTATAAATTGTATAATTATATAGACTAAATATTGTGTTTGTTAATACTTATATAAAATATGGTGTAATTATTGGGGGATAATATCGATGATATATATGTTGATTCCCATAGGGAATCTGCAATATTTGGAAACTTTTACACGGGACCTACAGAGGAGTGTCCCTTGGACTCTCTTATACGCAGATGATGTTGCACTTGCTGATACCACCAGAAATGAATTACAGCATGAAGTTGAAGATTGGAACAGCCGTCTTTCACAGTACGGTCTTAGACTCAACAAAAAGAAGCTGAATACCAGGAAACCATTCCAAGCAACGGCTTAATTCAAGATGATGGAGAGGCCTTAACAAAGGTTTCTGGGATCTCGCCTACAGACTGATGGTGGGAGACATGATGAAGTGCGAAGTAGGATAAAGGCAGCATGGATGAGATGGAGGGAAGTCACAGGCGTACTCTGCAACTGAAGAATGCCACTACATGTGAAGTCCAAAGTATACCGTATGGTAGTACGTCCGGTTGCTTTATACGGTGTTGAATGTCGACCAGCTGACAAAGCTACAGAGCGCCAATTACACACCGTGGAAATGCGCATGCTCTGATGGTCGATGGGCATCACACTCCTGCATTATGTCAAAAACACCGAGCTCTGTAGCTGCAGTCGCTTCAGTGCGTCCAGTATTCGGGAGATAGTAGGTTCGAACCCCACTGTGGGCAGCCCTGAAAATAGTTTTCCGTGGTTTCCCATTTTCACACCAGGCAAATGCTGGGGCTGTACCTTAATTAAGGCCATGGCCGCTTCCTTCCCACTCCTAGCCCTTTCCTCTCCCATCGTCACCGTAAGACCTGTCTGTGTCGGTGCGACGTAAAGCAACTAGCAAATGGACATTGCACACATCACTGAGAAGGCTCAGGAATAACATCTCCACTGGTATGGTCACGTCCTGCGTGCTGCGTGTGGAACAGTTGCCAATTTCACCCACACCTTTTAAATTAATGAGCAACGACCACGCGAACGTCCAAAGCAGCGCTGGTATGAGCATGACACAGTGAATGCTGATATAAAGACTATGGATTGGACCACATGATGCCCAAGACCATGCAAAATGGTGAGCCAAGATTAGAACAGCGGACCCTGCACCAGCGGAACAACGCTAGGAAGAAGAGGAATATCAAGGAAATTTTGTGTGGTAATATTTTACACTCCTCTTCATATTTCAGCTTTCATTGGACTGTGTTACTCCAATTCCATGGAGAAAAGGCACTGCCAAAAATCCACAAGACCCATTATAAATGATAGGAACAGCCCTCTTTATAAATTGGCACAGTACATCCAGAAATTTCTTCAACAGCATTACAGATTTACTGCTAACAAATCTATAAAGAATTCCTTAAAACTGATTGAGCTAAATAAATTCGGATTACAAGTCCATCACACCATACATTCTTTCGATATAGTTAATGTTTCCTAATGTAAAGACTAATAAATTACTTCCCATTATCAAAAAGGATCTGAAGACTTATAGTCATTTGAGTATTCTGGAAATTGAAGAGTTTATGACTATCCTAAAATTGCTTATTAATAACAACTATTTCGTATTTGACCAAATCATCTCTAAACAAGATGGCCTAGCAGTGGGGTCACCGGCCTCGGGGATTCTGGCAGAAATGTATTTCGATTTTTTAGAGGATACATTACTAATTAATGACAACAAATTCAAGAATATACTATTTTGGTTTAGGTACATGGATGACACGTTCATGATACTAGGTGAACGGGTAAAGTGACGCTGTAACCATTCTCTATAATCTTAATATACAATGGACACATATAAAGTTCACTCTGGAATCCAAAAAAGAGAAGTCAATTAATTATTTGGACCTCAAGATTAAAAGGCACTCTTCCTCATTTTCTTTTGGCATTTATAGAAAGCCTACACAGACAGCTGTAACAATCAGGCAAGATTCATCGCACCCGAAATTGCATAAATATGCGACTTACAGTAGCCTGGTAGATCGTGCGTTTGGGGTACCAATGTCTAAGTGCAATTTAAACAAAGAACTGAATATCGTCCGGTTAATGGCCAAGGCTAATGGATTTGAAGAGGACTTCATAGAACGCATAATAAGTTTAAACATCGCCCTTGCACCACTTTGATCAAAGATAAACCAGAAATAAAAGGTGTTTCAACATTTACATTCAATAAAGATGTTTATAAGATCACTAATATCCTTAAGAAGTGTAACATTAGGATCTCATTCAGAACGGATAATGAAGCACAGAGGTATTACATAATGCAACAGCAATTAATAGAATTAATCCTTACTCCAAATCAGGATTATATAAGTTTAGATGCAATGATTGTGGCTGCGGATATGTAGGACAAACTAGACAGATTTTCAGTATTATATATAATGAACATCTTAATGCTGTGAAACAACAGATTTTCAGCTGTAGGCCAGCATGTCCATGACGTTAAACACAAGTTCACAAGCAGAGAACAAGATCTTGAGATTATGGAGACGCTCAACAAGGGGCCTGTGCTTGACGTTACAGAGGCGTGTTTCATACACTTAGATCAATATTTCAATGCCAGTCTTAATCTAAAAAAAATTTCAGAAAAATCAAGGTTTTTATTTGATTTCTTGATTACGTTGTTGACAAATATAAAATTGCCAAGAAATACTACTGTTCTTTGTGCATTACGTAATAGTTTTTCGTTTTATTGCTTTCGTCCGCAGCGTCCTCCAGACCCCTCCTTCGCTATCACTCCACAGGCAACTCTTTCTGATACCCCTATTACCCCTCCCTAATGCTTCTCAGCGTCAAGCACATGACACAGAACAGGCCCCACTCGTTGTGTAACAGTCGCCGAGTTAGGCCTACGGCCGTTTGAGGGGAGTTCTACAAAAAGTAAGCTCAACAGTTTGACAGGGTTTGTAATACATCTCCCTTTGTTTAATTGGGTTTTCATCATTTGCAGGCATCCAATATTGAACTGAGAAGCATAGTCCTTGATATACTTGTTACAATTCCACCATATCAGGTTACAACACAGCTAAGCATAATAAGAAAAACACTTCGGCCTCTGGCACCCAGTTTTAGAAGATGGCACATTTTATTGTGTATATCATAAACGAAAGTCAACACGAGTTTTTATTGGTGTAATATGTTTTTCATGTAAAACAGTTTAACATTAATTTCAATAGCAACAAATTTGAATCTAGACCCATACCTTTCAACTTAGTGATTATTTCTGATCTTGAAGATCAGAGACATTAAAATGACACACAAGGTGTAAAATAGTAATTTAGCAACACCAAATGAAAAGAGTGATCGAACTTAAGATGGAAAATCTTAAGGTTGTTTGTTGTTTAACTGTTTTTGGCCTATAAATTTGTTAACTGGTAGTAATACAACTCAATTTTATTTCGGGCCTATTCATAATTTAATGTAATGTCTAAAGGAGCAAGTTGTGTAAGTAATGTTGAGATGTATTTTATATTAAAAGCCGGTTTCTCTTTAACACAGCTGATGATGGTGTTGTAAAAACATCGAAACTGGTACTGCTAATAAAGTTGATTATGCTGTAATACAATCAGACATTGTTTTCGTATTGAATTGGTGGAACCTTTCAGATATTATAAGTTTTTGTAGAACGATACGTACAGTAAATGCGTCCATGTACTGGCAACGAACTGCGTGTAGGAAAGAACCTTTACCTTATTCTCTGGCTGGAAAGATTAGCCGAATTGCATTCCCTGAGTGATGCTGTTCACTTCAAGATTTCTGTCAATGACATTACATCTTCATATTCGCGAAGATGGAAAATGTTGCCCAATTCTTATAAACATAATATAACCTAGGGTTGGATTGGAGAGGGATTAGAGGGCTTTTAGAATGAACACATTTGCGTCTTACAAGTTGCGGTACCTACTTAAACTTTAAGTACATGCGCTGGTGTATAAAGTACACCACCTATAATAAAGAAGGTAATTTTTCTGTTGTGTTGTTTCTGTGGGCTCTTAGGCACCATCTAACCTATCTCTGAAATGTTCGCTACAACTACAAGCAGTATAAAAATAGTTGTTGGATTCGATATTGCTGATTCATGAGAATAAACGAGTTGTTGTGTACTATGGTGAACAAAGTACATCGCGCATGTAGTCATGCAAGTGCAGTATTAATTCACTTATATTATGCACTGTGTTCCTTTTTACATGGTTTTTTATAGAACTTGAAACTACCTCTGTGTCCTTACGGTTCTGCTTTTGTGGGGCTTGGATACGAGTTAAGTCTGAAACGGCTTACTGAAATCTAATAGGCTACAGAGCAAAAAGAAGAAGAATTGGAAGAAGGGATTGGAGGGGACGTAGATACATCTGGAGACAAATTTATATAGGAAAATGATCATGATTTAGAATCAGAAGACGACTCAAGTGACTCAGGACATGAAAGGGATAATTCCGATAGCAGTGTAGACCGTGATATTCGGAATGAGTATTTTGTGGGGAAAGATGAAGTAATCCGGTGGAGTAAAAGCCCATTGAGAAGTAAGTTAAAGTAAAAGTAGTAATTATAATATTGTACGAGTATTTCCTGGTCGACAGCCATGTGAGCGGAATATTGTGGATGAAAGAAGTGCTTTGAAATTCTTTTCACTAAGGACATTATTCAACATATCCTTGCATGGACAAATTTGCTGATAAGAAAAATGCAGGAAATCTGTGATCCTACTCGAAAAGCAAAGGATACTACAAAGACCGAATTACTGGCATTCATCATAGTAATGGTCTATAATTGCTACAAATGTGGTTTGGATACCATGAATAAATTGAGCGATACCTATACAGTATCAAGAAGAAGGAAGAGATGGCCTTTGGCTTTATTTTTTCAGTTGGTGAATATACCGGGAATGAACAGTCAAATCGTACACAGTTCAACACATATTGATAATTTCATAAACATCGAAGAGATTTTCTCACAGCCTTGGTTGAAGTCTTTGATGAAACCCCACCTTGAAGACAGAGCTGAACTTGGGAACCTGCCTGCAGACACCCAGCTCTTTCTGCGAAACTACAAATGGCAAGAGCTACAGCAAGAGGAATTCCCTCCAGCAAAAAGACGACGAGGTTTCTTCTCTTTTGGCAGACAGAAGAACATGGTGACAACGATAATATGCAGTGTGTATATGAGATCGGCATGTAAAGAACATGCGGTTATTGTGATCACTTGAGAGAATGCAACAATGGAGACAGTGGTGAAGGCACAGAGTGACTAGGGTGGAATGTGGCTGAAGTGATATAAATGAAATCTATTGCCCACATTTATGAACAACTCTTCCAAGTACTGTAGTTTCATTCCGGAATTCAGTTTAATGATATTTCACTACTTCTTCAAATTACGGACAATTTTTGTACTTTATGTAATGTTTTCACATTATTATTCAATAAACTATTATAAGTATGGTTAAATTGAACTATTCTGCTTGTAGAACAATTGATTTAATGTGCACAATCTATTAAAGATCAAACATTTAAGTGATTTCATGACGTCATTTACTTGGTGTACAAAATACACCACACGTTACTTATTTTATGTTAATAGGCATGTGTAGTCAAAGGTTAACTGCACATTTGGACATGATAAAATGAGCTAGGCCTAGAGCGAAATTTTAATCCATTGAATTCGTAAAATCCATAATAATCGGTACCGCTTCCATGTGAGAAATGTAGAAACTATGGAAAATCCATAGTAATTGGCATCCCTGCATTATAATTTCAAGGGGTACGGTACTAATTGCTCAGAATGTGTCCATTTTTCCATAAAATAACAGAACAGATGGGGAAGTAGAGATACGAGCAAAGAAATACAAAGCTGTAATTAAATTAAATAATTGATTTTTTAAATAATTGTAACAATCCGAACTGTGGAGTAAGACATAATTTAAATGAACTTCCACAGGGATATGAGTAATCATTTTTTTTTTGTTTTGTCCTCTTCATTTAACAGCTCCTTTGAGGTGAATTTGACGTGCAACTTTTGTTTCTTAGCCTACTCTTCTGCATGTACATCAGATGATATGAAAGACATTATGATAGTTATATTGAGAGCCAAAGGTTAACCAATGAAGTTACAACTGTTCCTTGGAGACCATGATGGTGGTTGTTAATGTTTTAAGGGGAAGTACAATTAGACAACTATCCTCTAACATTCATCAGAGGGGAGAAAATGGAAGGGGTCCAACACTTCAAAAAATGAAGGTATCTGCCAAAGAAAGACAAGGACCATGAAGGACTTGAAAATGAGACTCCCTAGGCCTCGATACCAACTACTGTCGGGGTAGGAAAAGAATGAGTTGACCAAGGGAGGTCAGATAGGATAGATGAAAGTGAGGAGCCAGACACAAGTAAGTGAAAGCAATTCCAGGACTCAACTAAGGGCCCTGTGGTCGCCAGCACACGCTCCCCAAGTTGAGAGCCCCTAGGGCTCAATTTAGTCACCTCTTACGACAGGCAGGGGATACTGTGGGTATTATTCTACTGCCCCCATGCACAGGGGTTTTTTTTGACCATGTCATGGAATATGACTCTCTCGTTTGTTTTTTTAGTAAAGTTTGATGGTTCAGTCAAGGGAATGGTAAACTGTCCTATTTTAGTTGTTAGATTAAATAAACCCTCTATAGTAAGTTTACTTTGTAATCATCTTATTACTAAATTTATTCATCAGGAGTGGATTTTATAACTGTATTAATTTTTTAAAGTTGAAATACAGGGCTACTTCTATATGGAAGCACAAGAAGCTGCTGTACCTTGCTGAAATATCATACTAGCAAATACAGATATCTTATCCTTTCACCAGGCCAGTAAAAAAAAATCATGAACTTGATTTATTTTTTAAATATAATTTGCTTTATGTTGCACAGACCCTGATAGGTCTCATGGCAACGATGGGTCAGGAAAGGGCTAAAAGTGGGAAAGAATCGACCGTGGCCTGGTGTGAAAATGAGAAACCTTGGAAAACTATCTTCAGGGCTGTCGACAGTGGTGTTCGAACCCAATATCTCCTGAATCCAAGCTGACAACTACGTGACCAACACCACTCAGTCACTCGCTTTGTGAATTCGATTTACAGTACATGGACTTTGCATGTTTGTCTCCTCATTTTTTCCCTCGGTAGTAATAGGTGAAAGGAGTCTCCGTGGCGGCAGAGCGCCGGCCTCTCACTACTGGGTTCCGTGATTCAAATCCCGGTCACTCCACGTGAGGTTTGTGCTGGACAAAGCGGAGGCGGGACAGGTTTTTCTCCGGGTACTCTGATTTTCCCTGTCATTCATTCCAGCAACACTCTCCAATTTCATTTCATATGTCGGTCATTAATCATTGCCCGAGAGGAGTGCGACAGGCTTTGGCAGCCAGCACAATTCCTATCCTCGCCGCTAGATGGGAGCTTCATTCATTCCATCCCTGACCCAGACGACTGACTGAAAACAGGCCGTGGATTTTAATTTTCATTAATAGGCGACATTTCTACATCACGACTGACCTATGGCGTGATCACAAGATGGGTGCATTTTATTATTCGGTGTGATCACAAGACGGGGATTATTTATTAGTAATTATTGAAACATAGTTTTTAATGATTTATGAAGGGATGTTTCTTACCACTTCATAAGTTAGCTGCAAAAGTACTGTTTGCGTATGGGCATGGTAGCAGAGTGGTAAAGTCACTGGCTCCTCACCTAGGTGACTGATTCAAATCCTGGCCAATGCATATGGTATTTTTGTAATGAAAAATCCCTGTGGTTTGGATATAACATAAAGCTGAATTACCAAGGTGATGACTGTGATGTCAACAGTCACGAAAAACAAGTTTGCTTGCTTTTACTGTACTTGTTTCCACCTACATTAGGGCTAGAGAAATCCCAGGCATCCATTTGTCATAGCAACGAAAAAATATGTAGGCATCTAATATTTATGAATGAACCTTCTTCTGACTTTTTTCCTCAGTTTCTTGGAGTTGACATTTAGTATGAATTTGGCTGATTTTTACTGCTGGATGCCCTTCCTGTTGCCAACCCTATGTGGAGGGATGTATCAATTATTGCATGTTGTTTCAGTTGGCTGGTAGTGTGATGTGTTGTATGTAGATGAGATGTGTATTAAGACTAACACAACACACAATCCTCATACTAGAGGAATTAACCATACGCAGTTAAAATACCCTACCCAGCCTGGAATCAAACCTGTGGCCCTCTGTACTGAAGGCAGCTATGCACTATTCAGCCAAGGATCTAGACTAAAAATAATGAATGAATTAATAAAATATTTAATTTTCTCAGGAAACTCATCAGTTCTATTGATGTCAACAGCTCCATGTGAAGGGGGATTTAGTACTATGAATCTACTTGAAAAAAAAAAAGTTGAGATTTTCGCTTCAGACAGATTGCATTAACCTGATGATGATCAATATTAATTTGCCCAGCCTTAAAATATTTTGAACCATCTGAAAATGAAAACCTACAACCTGCTTTCCAGTCATTGACCGGGTCAGGGATACAATGAATGAAATGATAATGGAGACTGTTGCTGGAATGAAAGATGACAGGGAAAACCGGTGTACCCAGAGAAAAACCTGTCCCGCCTCTGCTTTGTCCAGCACAAATCTCACATGGAGGGAGCTGAATTTGAAGTACGGTATCCAGGGGTGAGAGGCCGACGCGCTGCCATCTGAGCCACGGAGGCTCTACTTTGAACCAACTATGAGACATTTTAGGAAAAGCAAATAAAAAGGAATTAGTGATGATGGCTGATGGTGATAAGATTGAATTGCTTAACACTATAGAGGTAAGCAACTGAATTTAACTTATGATCCCTGGCCTGTAAGAAATTTTGCTGGCTACTAAATTTCCTTCCGATTTGTCCTGCACTGAACTACATACAGAAACAGTTATTTTTTCTTACAAAAATTTACGGGAGACTTAAAGGAATGTACTTTTTTGGGATATGTACCTTTCCAATAGTACTTCACCTTTCTCATAAGTGGTTAGTACCTTTGAAGTAAATATTGTCTCGTTATGCAAAGATCACAGTATTTTAAGGAGTGGACCACCTTTATCATTATTTTAGCTAACACAATTGTTTTCTTACCTCTATCTTTGCTATTAGCACAATGTCTGCCTGTTACATTGGTGAAGAGTAAGTTTTCATTGCAAAGAAAATAAATTACTGGAAAGAGTTTCTTATCTTTTTTTTTTTTTTTTCAGTTTGTGCATCTCTTTCATGTGCATCAGTTTGTTTGAAATTTCACAATAAATGCTTTACTGATTTTACCTTCATCTTTATTGATAGCTGTATTTTTAAATTTTAGGTGGTGGATGAAAATGACGAATTTATCTCAAGAATAAAGAAGACATTATACTATGGGAAACTACCTCGATCACAAAGGTTTAGTCTTCCAGTCTCAGGTAAATTATTTCAGATATCATCATATGGTAAATATAAAGTGACTTGTTTGCTGTTCAACACTTCTGAAAATGACATGCACTATTGAATGCTTAGCAGTCATTTTTATCATTGTCCTTTCTGTTTTACTAGTCTGCATTTTCTTGTCATGGAAAATTCATGTCCTTACCACGTCATTTTGATTCAGTTACACTTCTTGAGAAACCTCCTTATCGACAATCCTTGACGTACATGTGATTATGTGGATGTGATGAAATATCAATATTATCCTTCTTGCCATCATGGACTTTCAATAAATATTCAGAATGCGACTGTTTCCTTACTGGTGCTACAATTTCAGCGTAAATTCTGCCTACCATTAAGTTTGACATTCTGTTTATTGATAGTGCAGCACTCTGATACACATATGTTTACCAACTACTTACGGACCAACATTCTGGTCTGCACATGACACTGCTTACAGGGGAATATAAAACTTTTCATGATAAGTGTACATGATACTGTATATACTTGAATAATCCATGCACCCAAAATGTTTTCCATGCATAATTGTGTTAGGTAAATATAAGTTTACCATTATATGTATTAAAGTTCTACCATACTTATGAGTGATTCCGTGGTATTGGAAGGTAGGAACTGCACCTCTTTCTGCAACCTGTGACGTTACCGGTATAGTAGTGAATAACACTTTTTTTTCGCTTAAACAATGAAATAAAATGTCATTCATTGATATTTACGTACCTATTCTAACGTAAAATCAACTTCATAGTTCGTATCTCACTTTAACAGATTCACAACTAAGTATTTTTTTATTTTCCACCTTGTCGATACATTAGTTGCTTAAGGCAATTTATTGGTTAAAAGTGGTCAATATATGAATTTTTCATCTAAACAGTGTTATGTGGCTGAAGATGTTAATATACGAAACATGTATCACTTTTAACCAATAAATTGCCTTAAGCAACTAATGTATCGACAAGGTGGAAACTAAAAAAATACTTAGTTGTGAACCTATTCTAACATTCATCTCCTTTCATACCATCCTTTTCATCGCCATTGTCCTCATCCTCCTCGCTCCACAAGATGTCCTTGGTATTGTCGAGTGCATTTGTTGTACTATACTTCATGATACTCTTGACTATAAGTTCTTATGCAATTACTGGTGCTAGAACTTCAGCATGATAGCCTACATATGTGGCAGTTATATGAATTATAAGGAAAAATGAAATGGTTTGTATAGGTATCTTAAGACAAAAACATGTTCTGGAAGTGACATTCCGTTAATGGACAAGGGGGGTGTATGTGAGGACGTACAGAAGTATTTAATCTGCAGCATGCAAAGATTGTTGGATATAAGGATAATGTCCTGGTAGAGGAGGTGACTTCGTACTGGCAAAGTACTGAAATTTACCTATGATAATAGATATTTGCAAAAAGATACATAAGTTGAAAGACAGAAAAGCAGGTGGGATTGATAAGATTTCTGGGGATGTATCAAAGGCAATGATTTGGGATCTAGTCCTATATCCATACCTGCCAACTTTCCTGATATGGGCGGGAGACTCCCGATTTTCAACAGTTTTTTCCGCCTCCCGATTATTCTATTATTTTTCCCAATTTCAGTTTTTTGTTGTTGTATGTGAAAATCAAACATCTGTTTGCAAATCCCGCCATTCAAGCTTTGTACGCCAGTTGTCAGAAGTCCTTCGGTTATTGCCCGCTTTCAAATGAAATATTGACGTTTATTAATACGAAAAATACGCATGAATGTACGATGTTTATTGAAACCTGTATATCGATTGTCAATCTCTCATTCTCGTGTGGTATGTTTGTGTTCATTCACATCAGTCTAATTGATTCTAGGAACTAGTTGCTAGATTTGGAGTTTTTTTTTAATTTAGTGACAGAATTTCAAAGATAGGGACTAGTGACTTTTCCAGAGATTTTAGGAGCCATTTGGAGACAATTCTGGCAAATTTTAATTTATTACTTGATGAAAATAGCATTGTGCTTCGCATAATCGCGCGGGCGCGTGATGCAATATATTCATCTATGCATTTGCTAAGTAATGGCATGACTGATTCTCATGTGTGGAGCATGAGTTCATACTATTTTTGGATGGGTTATCAGAGACCGATCATCTTGTTCACATACTTTCTGTGAGGGAATAGAGATTTTACAATGCTTGGTAAACCTAAAGGTTCCACCTATTCAATACATTATCATAATGGTCTGTTTAGAACATCACATATTTATTTAACTTATTGTAAAATACATCTTTGGGACCGGTTTCGGCATTCCACTATGCCATCATCAGCCATTGAAAGTTTAATAGCAAGGAGCATTCAAAAAAGTAAAAATATGCTATAGAATCAGTATAGAATGTATGCTTAGCATACTTTTAACAGCAAGTCCTATTCTACATGATAAACATTAAAAATAGCTAGATAACATTGACCCATTGTACTATACAAATAACATGTCTTTTTTGAAAAAATACAGTATTATTTGGTGCGTCTAAAATTATTTTGTATATGAGTGAAAAAGTCTATGATTTGGTGTGGCTTATGTACAAGAAATTCATATGAAATTGATAAGTGATTCTACAAAGCATTTGCCATTTTAAACCACAGTTTTTTTTTACAGCAAGTCGTGTTCTACATGAATAGGTGGAACCTTTAGCTTTACCAAGCATTGTAAAATCTTGAGTCAATACGGTCAAAAAATGAAGTTTTTAATACTAAATAGGGAATAGAGATGTGTCATTTTTAGCCTTGTAGCCTCGTATAGCAACAGTCGGGTTTTGAGACAATGTGTTATAATATAATACCATAGTACTCCTGTATTGCGCAAGACATGTAGAATAAGCAGTTTTGACCAATTGTATTTCGTGATTTTTCCTAATTTTTGTATCAAAATCTCCTGATTTTTGGTTTTGTTAAGTTGGAAGGTATGTATATCTGAAATATTTGATTACTGTTTGCATGAAGGAGCTATACCAAATGAATTGAGAGTTGCAATTGTAGCCACAGTGTACACAAAATTTTCAGGGGTTTCACAGTAACATTTTTGTTCACGTCTCAAATGTACCAAAGTAGAATGCAAATCAGTACGATATAACTTACTTAAATCATTTCACTAAAAGTTCCTTTTACGGTTCCTTCTCCACTCATGATATGGTAGAACCCTTACAATCGAGGATGCATTTTTCCGAGACTAATTAGTGAGTGTACAACAAAACTAAAATTACGTCTGCTGGGCTGAGTGGCTCAGATGGTTGAAGCGCTGGCCTTCTCATGCCATCTTGGCAGGTTCGATAATGGCTCAGTCCGGTGGTATTTGAAGATGCTCAAATACGTCAGTCTAGTTTGGTGGATTGACTGGCACGTAAAAGAACTCCTGCAGGACTGAATTCCGTCACCTCGGCGTCTCCGAAAATCGTAAAAGTAGTTGGTGGGACTTAAAAGCAATAACATTATTATTATTATTATTATTATTATTATTAAAATTATGACTACTACTAAAATGTTTCCACTCCGTAACCTGATGCTGGGCCTCCTAGATACCAACCCCACTGTCTGAATGCAGATCTGAAAAGCCACAGTAAAGTCGTGGCCACTGTTAGCCGAAACTACTCATCTCGTTGAAAGTAAAATTCACAGTAACTTTGCTACAATGCTGTATTATAGTGAATATTAAAAGATGTAAACACTATTCTTGGTTTTACATAGCATGAAGTTCACCTAGGTATGACAGCAAGCATAAACATAATGCATACCGGGACCATATTTACGGTGCTCAAATTATCATTGGAAACGATTTTCCACCCACAGTGTAAAGCATAGTTCTCCCTGCGATTACGAACATCTGTTTGGAATTACCTACTGACGAAATCTTCCGGTGATGTAATATTAACTTCTGGGAACTGTGGCCAGCAGTAACAGGGGAGGTGGCGGACCCTTGTGGTCAGCTGTAATACTATCTCTGGTTTGAGGGTGGTTGTGGACGGAAAGGCACATACCTTACCGTGCTCCTCGCTCATGAGGATTCTCTGTGCATAAACCATGACGTCATCTGCATGTATATTGTCTTCAGGCTCCTAGCACAACCTCCAGTGAGCTTCCTGTATTGTCAGTCGAAACGAACACCTGTCAGTGTAACGAAGCTTCGACATAAGTCGAATGCTTGTGATTGATTGTTGAAATCAGGTCAAAACGAAGAAAACTATTTTGAATTATCCACGAATGCGTGAATATGCATTAGAATTGGGTGTTCACGATGTGTTGCATGTAAGCTCTGGGAAGGCATAGACACATTGCAAAATTACTAACTGGATTGATAGAAGGCAGTTTGGGTTTTGGAAAGGTTATTCCAGTGAGACTCAACTTGGAGGATTCATCCAAGAAGAAGAAGAAGAAGTAGTCATCTCCTGGACAAAACTATCCTTACACGGGTCAAATGGACTGTATCGCTATTGACCTATCCATGGCTTTTGATAGTATAGATTATGAGAGACTGCTGAAAAAAATGAGGGCTATTAGACTGGACAGAAGAGTGGTTAAATGGGTGGTTAAATTTGTAGTCTCGCACCATCGATTTGACAAGGGAGTTTTTGTGACAAAACTCGTATTTTGTAAAAAAAGTGTCTCCACGAAACAAAATTCTAGTTTTGATAGTGAAGTAAGTTTTATTGTTAAAGAAAGATATGGCCATGAAACAAAATACCAGCTTTTATAGGAAAATACATTATGTTATGAAAGAACAATATACACATGAAACAAAATAAGAGTTCTTCTAGCAAAGCACATTGTATTAAATGAAATGAAATGGCATATGGCTTGCTGGGAATGTCCGAGGACAAATTCAGCTCGCGAGATGCAGGTCTCTTGATTTGATACTTGTAGGCGACCTGAGCATCTTGATGAGGATGAAATGATAACACATACATCCAGCCCCCGTGCCAGCGGAATTAACCACTTGTGGTTAAAATTCCCGACCCTGCTAGGAATCAAACCTAGGGCCCGTGTGACCACATTCCAGCATGCTAACCATTTAGGCATGGAGCTGGTTGTTTAAAGAAAATTATCAGGCTAGCAATATTTAACAATGTGAAAAACAGAGTTAGTGGCCACCTGTTACGGGTTCGGGCTGCTGAGTATCGTGCTTTGTATTCATTCACTACGTCAAATCCATCCTTTGTAGAATTATAGAATGTTAATATATAAGGTTTGTTCTTTTCCTCTGAGTCAGGATCAATCTCATCAGTGTCATGCATTGTTGAGATCAGTGGGACAACTATTTGTTTCGGGCAGTAAGAGGTAAGTGTCATGTCGTGTTTTAATGCAAACATGGTTGAACTGACTGGCTTGTTTGTAGGTATGAACTTTGGAGAGATCTCTTTCTTATTTTTTCTGATTGTCCCAACTAAGGTCAAGTTGTGGTCTTTCAAAAGTGTTTCAGCCAATGGTATGGAGGTATACCAATTATCAGTGTGATATTTTCTTCCAGATCCATTAATCAGTTGAACTAGTCTTGAAACTACAGCGAGTCTCGAATTATCAACAGGAAACAGTCCCTATGGCTGCTTACCAGTGTACAGTTCCATGTTCATAGTGTAAAATGTTTTTGCATAGGTCATAGCATTGACTTTTATATATATTTCATGGGCTTATTTTTTTGTGTATTGTCTAAATGTACAGCGGCTCCTGAATGACTGTAACATTTCATCTGTTAGATATTCATTAACAGCTAACTTCGTTTTACATTGTTCTACTGCTTTTTCAAAAACCTTGCTTATAGGCGCTGCTTGTCATGTTTTCTATGCTGTTTTCATGTCTCAGCATTGTCAGATTGGATAGCTCTTATAAAAAAATTTGAATCTCCATAGGCTCATACAATTGTGAAAAAAATCAACACCAGTGCAAAATTCAAATG